>NW_006299390.1:1098162-1102681 GCF_000327345.1 Myotis davidii | reverse complement strand
GAAAGAGTGGTAAAAAGTTTGCACTATAATAATGCTACCTTGATAGATCTGATTCTTAAAACTTTTCCATTACTAGACTAGCATCTCTTAAGTGTTTTTAGATTAATTACAAGAAAATGTAACATGATAGAACAAGTTCAATTTGAAATACCTAAAAACAAAGGGAAGACATCAGTTTGCAACAGGAGGGCTATGTTTATGTCTGTTTCTTTACAGTAGCTTGCAGTTCACATCTGTTTTAAATTTTCATGAATTTATCTTAAGGAAGTAGTGGTCAGATTCCAGTATTAAAAGGTAGCTGAACTGGATTTTTGAAGTTCTTGATTTCCTTAGAACTCCATGTAGGGTAGGGCTCTACCTACATCCCTTTTTCTGCACATCCTATTTCATTTCTCCATTTTCATAGATTTTCCGATGCTTGAGCAATCAGATATTAGTGAACTTACTTAAAATGCCCACTTCTGAGAAGGTGATTTTTTAAAAAATAATAAGCTTATAAACATTATCCATCTTAGCTTTCATTTGTAGAATTACTGTCTATTGATTTGTAAACATTCACTGAGTTTTCATTTTATCTCCACAGGGCTCACAACAACATTAAACCAGGATGCTTATATTAAGTCTGCATTTGCATAAACATAGACTGTTGATGGGAAGACTTAAGAGGACATGTTCTCACCATTTGTCCGGAATTCGTGTGACCATAAGATACTGATAGCATTGAGTCTTGAAATGATTTAATAATAAGCGTGAGGATTTGCTTTCTCCATTAGAGCATTAAGCTAAAACTATCAACATTGTAAACCAAATTGCCTTATTTTTCTTCCAAATTTCACATGTCTATCAGGTAACATAGGCTTGAAAATTTAAATCCTGTGGTGCTAAAGTACAGTAGAGAGAGGAGAAGTGTGTACATGTTTTATTTTAAATTGTACAAAAGGGGAACTTAAAAATATGTAACTGCTGTTTATACATTGGCTCCTTCCTGCTTATTAATCTGTATTGTACACATAATGGAATGCAACAGAAGCTGGGAGTTGGCCTTTCTGAGCAACCACCACATGGCTCAGCATCTGTGCCAAACACAGGAGCTCCTAGTCTGGCCAGTGCCAAGAGGCTGGCAGAACATGTGGCAGGCGGCTGGTGTCAGCCTCCCAGCTAAGGGGCCACCTGCTGCCGTTACCCGCGCTGCTGAGTGTGGGCACCAGGTGGCAGCACCCGTCCATTATTTCCAGTGGAGACGTAGCCCAGGCCAAGGTGAAGTTAATAGCATTGAGATATAGTCACTGTAATGGTGCTATTAACAGTTGATACCATTGTATTTTTAAACTTTGTGTTCTGTATCTCCTCAGCTACATATCTTCAATATGTTATTTTGTCATCATATCTTTATGGTGGGGGCAGACTTTGCACTTCCTGCAGTGCAACACTCGCACTTTACTTTCCTCCAACTGTCTGAAATTAGAGCAAATACGTTGGCAATACAGCTGCTTTTGCTCTGAGCTACAATCATGGCTTTTCATGTTACTTACCAAGTGGTATTTCTGGTTAGGAATCACAGCCGTAAAATTGATTTCAGTTCATTACACTTCATGATGTTGCCCCTAAATTTTGCACACTATATTCTTGTATATTATTTCAAATAAAATGAAAAAAAAAAGGTTTATCTCTGACTTCCGCTGATTGATTTTGACTGAACATTATATATGAGATGCCAGAGTATCAGGCCCTGGGGATGGAAAATAAGTTGCTGATGGGGTTTAAGCATCAAGTTAAAAGTAAAATGTTAACAGGACAAGGGCAATAGAAAAATAAAGACCTACATTATCTATCAGAACCTTCGTAAAATAAAAATTGTTTTTATTTATAATTTAGCATCTCTGTTACAAAGTTTAACAGCCACAAAAGTGCTTTTAATAAAATGACACAAAGTGTAAAGACAGCTTGCTCTAGCTTTATTACAGATACATTATGACATATTTAAACATTTAGTTCTACATCTTTGCTTTTAGGATATGCCATTGGTTTCCAAACTTTATTGCATATTGGAAACACTTGGAAATGTTTTTTAAAAATACTAATGCATGGCTCCTACCCCAAATGTGTTAATATGGGGTACAAATCAATTAATATTCGGCTTTTTAAAAGCTTCCCTCACTAGTTCTAATATGCAGATGTGGAAACCACTGGCTACATATCTAGTGAGGAAGAAAGAATGGGGGAAGCAGGGTACTTGCTGTATGTTACCTGGCCGTATACCTTAAAAAGCAGTGGGTGCTCAGTTATGTGCTGGGAAAGGAATTTTAGCTAGCCTTGTACAAAAGTCTGAGAGAAGAGTTGGATGTCTTTCTGGAAAATCAGGCCCCTAGCGTTTGAAGGTGATGGTGATTTTTGACATTTTATGCTACTTAATTAGAAGGGCTGAAGAGATCAACAGAAAAAGATCAATAGAAAATACAGAAAAGTTGGTTACATTCTTAAAACAGTGAATACTGTCTTTGGGTTAGCAAAGAATGGAGATGAAGAAATACTTCACATTATTACTGAAGAGCAGACATGGCTTTCTGAAGCAGCTGAACCATTATGGGATACACTGGTGCAAATTCTTTGCCTTCTCTACTTCTTACAGACTGAACATAAGCCTCCAGGGCTCCCCTGAAAACCAAAACGAAAACAGTGTCAAAAATAATACAAATAGAACTGGTCAGAGGGTGTCAATATATAAAAGAAAAGCCTGTTTCTGGAACCTCTGCCCAGTTCCATAAGCTGAGTGACGAACAGCCTTCAAACATTGGTAGTGTTACTATGGTTAAGGTGCAGAACTAAACCTTTCTCAGTCTGCATTGTACATAGTGGCCTCTGACCTCTGGCTCTCTGACCTCTGAGGTTTTCGGTTTCCCTGTACTCTATTTCTCTATTAGACTTCTGAAAGGCCATATGCAGCTGGTGCCTATTGAGCTCACACCGTAGGGAGGCATGTTCAGGAGCGGGGGCCCTGTATTATTTGATGAAGCTGAAAGGAAAATTGCTCTTGGGCTCAAACTTTTGAATTCAGTCAAGGGTATGTGATACCAGTCAGTTGTTTATGATTATAATGTTCTCATGAATTAGATCAGGGGGTTGGCCAACCACCCACAGGCCAAATCCTGCTCTATGCATGCTCGCTTATGTATTGTCTGTGGTGGCTTTGACACTACACTTGATTAGTCAGGCAGAGGCCATATGGCCTGCAAAGCCTAAAATATTTAGTATGTGGCCTTATGGAAAAAGTTTTCAACTACTGAACCAGATGATCTAAGTGTTAGATCATGTTTAAGTGGAGCTAAAACGATGGTTAGTGGATTTTATTATTGGTCTACTTAAGTCCCAAGTAAAACAAATTTTTATCATTGTTAAAAAGTTTCACAGCTCTTGAGTTTACAAAATTTCTACAAAGATACCATTAGCTCACATACTCAGTCTCAACTCCCATCTAATATTTCTCAACTGGTTGTTTTGCTCCCAAACACTGAAAATATTAATCCCTGGTCAGGTTTGTTCATTATTTTCGTTTAACTGTGGGGAATGTACTTGCCCGGAGTCTGCCAGCTCCCCACTTGCTCTTCAGTGCCCCTCCCACTCCACTATCCACTTTCACAGTCGCAGTCACTACATAATTGAATCTCCAATCTCATTTCTGGCCCTGACCTTCCTGATTTCTGCCTACATTCTGGATATTTTGGCCTTTTCCCCCTAAGTATCCCTCAAACTCACCTGTCGGAAGCCTAGGGCAGTCCAAACCTACAGAACGAATGTCAGCACCATGGTAAACCCTAGTGTAAACTAGGAGCTCTGTTTGGGTGATGTGTCAGTGTGGGTTCACTGTTATGAACAGACCACTCTGATGGGGCATGTTGGTAATGGGGGAGGCTATGTATATATGGGAGCAGAGGAGGTATAGGAAATCTCTGTACCTTCTCAAATCTGCTGTGACCTAAATTTGCTCTAAGAAATGAAGTCGTCAAAAAAACAGAAAAGAAACCTGGGGAGGGGGACGACACCCCTAGGGAAGTATTCTGCCCCCCTTTCCCTATTTCAACAAAAGGTACCATCACCTCCCAAGGGCCTCTATTTAAAGTTCTCCTTCAATGCTGCACAGAATCAGTCACCAAGTGCTATTAATCAGGTATTTGCACATCTAGTCCCTCCTCTTCCCTTTGCTGCAGTTTGAGTCCCGCCATTTTGTGCCCCAATCTAACTGCTGTAGCATTGTAGATGGTGGTCAACCCAGTGCTGTCTCAGCCCTGGGCTACACCTCCCACACTATAGTAAGCCTCTGCCTGCAGTCCATCACTGGCCATGCCCTCTACCCATTAGGAGACTGTAAACTCACCTCCCAAACCCTGTCAGTGCTACTACTGGGTTCTGGACAGTTTGCTGTGGCCAAAAGGACCCTCAAATCATCAGTTTCCATTGTTTATGTTACCAACACACATCGCAGAGCAGCTTCACCCGCCTTGTGACTCCAAGTCCTCCCCCA
>NW_006299390.1:1091800-1098115 GCF_000327345.1 Myotis davidii | reverse complement strand
GGGGGGGGGGGGGGTGCAAATATGACTTCACAAAGATGTCTGCCTAGCAAAAGGGCTACAAAAGGGCCTGATCCTCTTCGACCATTCCCGTAGGCCTTTCTCATGATCTTCCTTTTCCTTAGAATGCTCTTCCCCTTCCTTGCCTTCTTCCTGGTGGAGCTCTTTATTAGCACCCAGCTCAAATGCCCTTTTTGAGGAAGCCTTTCCTAACTCCCTCCAGGCAGCACAAAAGACCTGCAGCCACCCTGTCGATGCACCTTCTGCATCAACAGCTTAGCAGGGCCCCAGCATTTGGGATCCTTCACAGCTGGCTCCGTGCTCCTCTCAGGGTATGATCACATGACGTGGAGGGCCGCCCCCTTATTTAAGCAGCCTGGGTGCTGTACCAGGCTCTGGCCCACTACCCAGCTGTGTGATCTGGGCTGCATTTGAGCTGATTTGCTCATCTACATTATACAGTTATGAAAATGAAGATTTTACTCTGAAGCACTGAGCTCTCTTCCAGGTCTTATATGTATCTATAAAGCACTCAAATCCTGTTTTCCCCACCACACTTCTAGAAGAGCTCAGATTCTCTATGTAATTGAGCAAGACGTCTACATTTGTACCACATTAGAGTGTACCTGTCCATTGGTCAGTTTCCCTCTTATGATGTAACTTAACTTTGAGGGTTGGGGCTGTATTATTCATTTATGTAATCCAGGACCCAGTGCTTAACAAATGTATAATGAATGAATAAAAAACAAATTAGAAACAGGCAGATAGATCAATGGAACAGAACAGAGACCCCAGAAATCAACTCAAGCCATTATGATCAATTAATATTTGACAAAGGAGGCAAGAGCATACAATAGAATAAGGATGGTCTCCTCAATAAATGGTGCTGGGGAAAATGGACAGAAACATGCAAAACAATGAAACTAGACCACCAACTTACACCATATAGAAGAATAAACTGAAAATGGGTAAAAGACTTAAATGTAAGTCATGAAACCATAAAAATTGTAGAAGAAATCATAGGCAGCAAAATTGTAGACATCTCTCATGGTAATATGTTTACTGATACATCCTGAGGGCAAAGGAAACTAAGGAGAAAATGAACAAAATAAAAAGCTTCTGCACAGCAAAAGAAACCATAAAAAAAAATGACAAGAAATCCCACTGCATGGGAGGACATATTTGCTAATGATATATCCGATAAGGCGTTAATTTCCAAAATATACAGGGAATTCATACAACTTCACCAAAAAAGAAGACAGACAATCCAATTAAAAAATGGGCAAAAGACCCATATAGAAACTTCTCCTAAGTGAACATACAGAACGCCAAAAGACGTATGAAAAAATGATTAAAGTCACTAATTATCTGAGAGATGCAAACCTGAATAACAATGAGGTATCATCTCACACCCGTCAGAAATGGCTACCATCAACAAATCAACAAATGACAAATATTGGCTAAGAGGTGGAGAAAAAAGGACCCTAGTAACTGCTGGTGGGAATGCAGACTGGTGCAGCCATTATGGAAAACAGTATGGAGTTTTCTCAAAAAATTAAATATGGAACTGCCATTTGACCCAGTGATTTCACATACAGAAATATATCCTAAGAAAACAGAAACACCAATCAGAAAGGATCTATGCACCCCTATGTTCATAGTAGCACAACTTACCATAGCTAAGATTTGGAAACAGCCCTAGTGCCCATCAGCAGATGAGTGGATAAAAAAGCTGTGGTACATTTATGCAATGGAATACTATGCTGCGGTAAAAAAGGAGGAACTCTTACCGTTTGCAATAGCATGGATGGACCTGGAGAGCATTATGCTAAGTGAAATAAGTCAGTCAGAGAAAGATAAGCATCACGTGATATCACTCATATGTGGATTAAATAAACAACATAAACTGATGAACAAAATAGATCCAGAGACATAGAAGCAAGGAACAGGCTGTGGAATCTCAGAGGGAAGGCAGGGGAGGGTGGGTGGGAAGAGATCAACCAAAGAGCTTGTGTGCATATACAGTATGCACACTGACAATAGGGTGGTGAAGGCTTAGGGCAGGGAGCAGGCTAGGAGTCAACTGGGGAGAGGGAGGGATATATGTAAAACTTTCAACAATAAAGATTAAAAAAAAGAAATACAAGCAGATAGAACTTTAATGAAAAGAAAAGCAAAAGTGCAGAAGAAGGTAAAGGACAAACATGATTGCTGGAGAGTCCCCGAAAGAAGCAAAGGCATGCAAAATGGAACGAAATGCTCCAAGAGGATAATCTTTTGTGCGATGCCTAGCTCACGTCAGAGAAGCTATTTCTTTATGGGAGAAAAAAAAAGTTGCTTCTTCTAGTAACTCTTCAGGTTGCTATGGCACTCCCGAAATGTAGTCTCTGGTGATTTATGCAGTGGAAAAATCCCCAAGGGCCCCAACTGTCTGAGACAATAATGTGGGTGTGGGTGTGTTTGTATACAGGGTTCAAAAAAGTGTATACACACTTTGATAGCTGTAGATTCTATTACATTTTGAAAATGAAATGTATTCTGCCTTTACAATTATTCAAAGTGTGTACACAGTTTGGGGGACACCCTGTATACATCAATCTAAGAAATTGGTGCACTGAAATTCTCAGAAATATAGATATTCTGAAGTGAATGGATCATATCTGTTTTAATACAATACAAAAATCAATTTAGCAGTTTCATTTGCATTCAAAAAGATAAGGCATATGAACACAATATGTAGAAGAAAGTTCAGAAATGAGCTTGGTTAGTTTTTTGGTATTCATCAAAAACCATCAGAACTACAAAAAGAAAAACAGATTAAAGCTGCCCTCCCACATAAAATCAGAGTGAAATTTTCAAGCAATTATTAAATTACTTCATTTGCTTGAGTAAAACATCAGCTTTCTTGAAAGTAAGAACTAGTCCTAACTCTGGTTTGTAACCAAAAAGGACGATTAGCACCCTTATTGAAAAAAAATTAGTACAGGAACTGTACAAACAATTAGAAGAACAGTCTGTCACATGGTAACACTGCTCTGTGGAGGCTTGTATGGAACACAAGATTGATTCTGTCAGGCACGAAGTATCAGTGTACTCAGTACTCAAACACATAAATGACTCCAAGGTCCACCATGTGCTTTCCTAGGCAGGTAAGCCCTCGCTTTCCCTGGCTCTATCCTCCCTTTTGGTCTCATCTCAGGCACCCAGTTTCCAGAACTGGTAGGTATCTAGTGACACAGGGACATCAGGAGGAAAGGCCTCCATATACAGGGATCTGAGGAAATGGTTCCTGTCTGTGGGCCCTGGACCAGGCAGGAGGGCAGGGGTCCAGGGATGCACCTGCACTGAGAATGGGATGATAATTGTATATATAAGAAGTACCAATAGGCAGATAAAGTCTATAAACATTTTTTACATCAGAAATGCGTTCTTCTTCTTAGGCTAAGGAAATGCAAAGGACAAGAAGATCACAATAAGAGGAGTTGCTGCTCCATTACAGACCTCAAGAATAATGGGCTTGAGGCCAATACTAACACTTCCGCGAAGATTTAGAAATCTTTTCATCAAAACTCAGCCTTCATCTTTACTGAGAACACATTCAGCAGTTACAGATCCAGTCTTCCCTGGGGGGCTGCCTCGTACCGGTACCTGAGGGCACGCACATCTGGGGGACCTGACTGGCGGGAGCTGAGGAGGTACCACTTGGCCCCAGGAGTCAGTAGTCACTCTAATTTTAAAATTAACTTGACCAGTATCCCTCCAGCTCTAAAGGAACATCTGTGTCCGAAGGAAACAGAGAGGAAGGCAGAAGAGGGTTCATCATTTGCTATTTGTTCAGCAGCAGCAGTCCCACGATCCGCAATTTGTCCTAGTTTATGACAACCTAGCACACTGTGCCAGGAGGAACAGAGAGTCTATAACAAGGTTTGCCCCAGAAGCTAAAATGAATTTACTGACATTTAAAGAGCAATGCTAGCCCTGGTGTATCTACAGGGGAAAGAACACAGCAGCGCGCTTTAGACAGTCAGTTCGCAGGGCAGACAGGAGGGAACAGCCCAAGGACAGAGCTCCCTGCCTGGCCCCCCGCCGGCGGCAGCAGGAGCCGCTGCTGGGACCCTCAGGGAGGCTGGACGTGCTGCTCGGAGCGTGAAGATTCCACTGTCAGACGCGTGGAGGATGGATAGACCTTATTTAAAAAGCATGACATTATTTCTTAGCATGATTTTCAGTTGCTAAATATAGGCTCAGCAACAGCACTGCTGATGAAATCACCCAGGAGACATTTTTAAAAAGGAGAAAAAGGATCTGTGATGTGTCCACAGCAGAACAACTATTGTGGATGAACTAATTCCAACTTGTTAAGAAAACAAAAATGAACCGTGTTCAATGAACTAAATTCTAGTGCCAAGGGGGTGGCAGCAGAGTGAGTGTTTTGGACTCAGAACAAAAAATCCATAAATACACTGCAAATCCCTGGGTTAACCCAGGCCCAAAAACCTTTTCTGAGGGCAGTTTTCACCCTCTCTTGAGCTTGGAGGCTCACCTGGCACCCCACTTCCTGGTCAGACAGATGCTTACAGCTGGAAGAGTAACAGAGAAGCAAGGACAAAGAGCAGGGGCTGGCTAATCTACTCTTTATTCACAGAGGCGGGTAGAGTGAGCGGAGAGCTCAGTGCCTCTCCCTGAGGCTGGGCTGGTGCTCCTCAATGGCCTCTCTCAGCCTCCCTCCTGGGTTCGGTCTTTCCCCTGACACCAGTCTGTTCACCTGTGCTGCGGAGCTGCCTGGGCAGCTGTAAGAAATCCTACGCCAGCAACCAGCTTCAGAGATCCTCAGGTAGTCAAAGCTGTGGCCTGAACGCCGCATTTTTCAAATCTCTGCAACTACTGCCTGCACTTAGGCTCAAAAAAGCCTTGCTTGGGGCCGTGGTCCCATCAACATCATCAGAACCCTCTGGGAGAACTGAAAATGGTTTGAAGAGCTACTGAAGAGGTACAGCTGATGGATTTGGAGGGCGAGGGTGATGAGGAGCTGAATGATGACTTCAAGGTTCTAGGTTGCTAGGAAAGTGTTGGTGCCATTTTATCCAAGACGTGGCGTCTAGAACACTGAGCAGAGTTGAGAGGAAAGATTATTTATTTTTAACATTTCTGGGTGAGATTTGTGTGTCACTTTGAGTGGTGACATATGGCAAGTTTGCTGGCCTAAGGCTCCAGGCAGTCGAGGCAAATCGCAGACCTGGGAGCCACGGGACAGAAGAGACCACCAGAGTCATGCGTCTGGATGAGCTCATGGGGGAACCAAAGTACAGATAGAATGTGAAGGAAAATGAGCCAAGAACAAACTGGGAAATGATGGCACTTAAGGAGTAGACAGAAGTCAACTCAGCCATTGAGACTGAGGGAAATAATGGCCAGAAAGATGCGCCATTATTTCCCTCAGAAACACCTAACCGTGGTGCCATGGAAGCTCCAAGAAGGCAGGGCTATGTCTCAGTTTGCTCTGTGTCCTCAGGGCCTGGCACATAGTGAGCATCAAGGAAAATGTGCTCTATCAGTGAGTTGATGAGGAGTTTCAAAAAGGAGGCAGTGGTCAACTCCAGCTAAAGCTGCATCGTGTAAGAACAGAAACGCCTTGGGGAAAGGATACAAACTGAAAATGAAGAGAAGCCCAAGATGGCGGCATAGGTAAACACCGGAAATTGCTGCCTCGCAAAACCACTTCAAAAATACAACTAAAAGACAAAACAGACACCATCCTGAACCACAGGAAGGCTGGCTGAGTGGAAGCTCTACAACTAGAAGGAAAGAGAAAAGCACACTGAGACTCAGAGGAGGTGCAGAAGTAAAGTGCAGAGGTACGGAGGCTCGAGCGCACGCGGAAAGGGCTGGCAACTGAGGACACAGTTGTCTTTTTCAATCGGGAGAGAGACACAATCTCCTGATGGTCCTGAGCTCCAGTTCCGGGTGAGTCTCTGGGGACCCAGACTCATACGGGGAGAAACTGGACTGTCTGGCATCGGGCGGAACTCGAGGACGGCTTTCTCTCAGAGGTGCTTGCAGTGATTACCGGGACACTGAGATGCAGGCCTCTTAGGGTAGGACTGAGGATCAGCCATAGCTGTTTGCTCCGTCCTGTTGATTCCCCAAGACCCCGCCTCACCCAGGCTGTGCGCAGAGGCTTTTGCATATGAAAGGCCTGGCCCTTTGCAATCTGAAAATTACCTAAGAAACTGCAGCTGGGTCAGAGAGACCCAGAACTTCGAAAAGAAGGCACAAGGCCCCACAGCAGCTTGCATTGCTTCACAGCTGGGCCTCATC
>NW_006299390.1:1083774-1090775 GCF_000327345.1 Myotis davidii | reverse complement strand
TTGCAACCAAGATTACTTTATCCAGCAAGGCTATCATTCAGAATAGAAGGTCAGATAAAGAGCTTCAAACAAAATAAAAAGCTAAAGGAGTTCATCACCACCAAACTAGTATTATGTGAAATGCTGAAGGGTATTCTTTAGGAAGAGAAAGAAGAAGAAGATGAAAAAGGTAAAAATAAAAATTATGAATAACAAAGTGACAATAAATACATATCTATTAACAAGTGAATCTAAAAATCAAGTGAATAAATAATCTGATGAACAGAATAAACTGGTGAATAGATCAGGGGCCTAGAAAGGGAGTGGACTATTTTCGAGGGGGAAAGGAGTGTGGGGGTGCAGGAAGAGACTGGACAAAAACCGTGCACCTATGGATGAGGACGGGGGGTGGGGTAAGGGCAGAGGGTGGGGTGGGAACCAGGTGGAGGGGAACTATGAGGGGGAAAAAGAGGAACAACTGTAATAATCTGAACAATAAAGATTTAATTAAAAAAAAAAAAGAAACGCCTTGGGTTGGTGGCTAAGAGGTTTCTGGAGATTGTGGCGAGAACTACTGCAGAGGAGATGCTGATGGAAGAGAGAGATGCTTACTAGGTTATATGTGACAATTACAGCCTCCCGCCCTGGGTGTGGCTGGGTGGAAGGGGTGTGTCTTGTGCATGCGTACACACATAGATACATTTGTGGGCACTACTGGAGGGCACATGGTATCTAAATAGCTGCTGGGTTGTCCTCATTTTCTACTAATAATTTCATCATATTTGCATATTTTTAAAAGTTTATTCGTATCTGTGCTCCAATAAATCTGTAACTGCAACCCATGAAAATGAAGCAGAAAATGAGAAGCCAAGACAATGAGGAGCCTTCATAGCTAACGTTGGTTTTCAAAACCAGAAGTGCATAGTTCTCAGGGCTGCATCAGGCATGGGACAGCACAAAAGGGATATGAAGGTCTGGAAGTGAAGGAACCGGAAAGCAAAAACTGTTGCACCCAGTGGTTCTGACTATCAGGTGCTCCAGCACGTGTGCCCGTGCAGTGAGGTGCCTGATTGAGGAGGTGCCACCACATGTACACATCCACCCAGGCACCGTTCCTTCCTCTTCACCTGCGTCTCCTACTCTCCCTGGGCTTCTAGAAGAGACGGGTACCCATGGAACACTCGGCTTTACCTGATGAGGAGGAGTCTGTCCTTTTCAGATGGGTGGTCATCCAGCCACTGGGAGAAGCGTGCATGTGACCACTCTGCCCTCTGAAGGTTGAAACACAGTTAGAGAAGTGCATATACATTCTTCAGTAAATGGCACAAGTACTGGTTCAAAAAGTGCTCTCAAGGCTTCCCAATGTGAAATCAGCCCCTACGCCTGCCTGAGGGAAGGTGGCTCAGCCCTTGGGGCACCTTCCTAACTCCCAAGGAGCTCTTTGGGTTTGCCAATTGAAGGTGGATCAGCAAAAGAAATAGGGTCTCTACCAAAAAAGCTTTATGAACATAAATTACTTGTCATTATTATTTAAAGGGCTAATTCTGGATTCATCAGGCACTTCTTACACTGCAGAGCAATGGGAATTTCCTTCCTTAGTGATTTGCTGCTGAGACAGAAATCCATGACTGAAAAGGACAAAGAGAAGGCCAGGAAAGCTTTCAGTGAGGAGGGCACTGTATTCATGAAGAGGGAAGACTCTGCACAGGACTGTGGCTTTCCTGTGTTACCTGGAAGGGGGATTTCAGCTCAGCGGGTGCTCTCGTGAACAAAAACTGAATAATGATGCTGAATGGAATAGTGTCCCCCAGAGCAGGACTACTGGCCACGTGTTCACTTGTCTGGAAGAGCAGGGGTCTGCAAGAGGAAAAAGTGGATGTTACTTCATGCGTTCAACACTGAAAGAGGTGATTCGATGGAAAAGTAATAATAGCATATTAACATAGGATAGAACAGCACAGGAGTATAACAATACAATAGAAGAAGGAATAACAGCATTCTTTCTAAACTGGTCAATTCTTAACCATTTCTTAACCCCACATTCCACCTGGACACACACGTGCAGCACACACTCTGGCAGGCTAACCTGCCTCCAGCTTGCCTCCTCTCCCAGGCAGTTGCAAGCCTAGCACAGGTAGCAGTCATCTGCAGATCACTCTGTAGTTCATGTGGGGTGTCCCGGCAGGACACAGGTGGTAGATGACCTTGGCCTGCAATTCCCTGGAGGCCCCAGAGCCAACATATTAGGAGGTCAACTTCAGACCACATTGAAGCACCTCCTCCACAAGTCATCCTCAAGGGACAGACTCATCAGGCGCTCATCCTCCACTCTAGTCATGGCCAGTCCTCACAGCCCACTGGCCTGGGAATGAATCACTCCCACTGACATGTCAACAGCAATCAAGGACCAACTACAACAGGAGGGTACACACAGCACAAACAGAGGTGGGGTGTGCACCTGAAATGCCCAGCACAGCTGACTGAGGAGGCTGTGCCACTGAGCCCTACAGGACCACTCTATTAAGACTGGGAGACATAGTAGCTCTACCTAATATATAAAAATTAATATTGGGAGGCTGCCAAAATGAGGAGATAAAGAAACTTGTCCCAAATGAAAGAACTGAACAAAACTTCATAAAAAGAATTAAAAAGAGAGAGAGAGAGAGAGAAGTACAAATAGGTTGCTACAGAACAGTCATGGATGTAAAGTGCAGCATAGGAAATATAGTCAATAATATTCTATGGGTACCAGATTTATGGAGGTGATCACTTCGTAAGTTATATAAATGTCCAATCACTGAGTTGTACACCTGAAATTAATATAATACTGTATGTCAACTGTTATTGAAAAAATAAAAAATTATTTTTTAAAAAGAACCTGAAAGAATTGTTCACAGGATACCATTTGAAGTCCATGAAATTTTTATCTCTTCAGGTATTCCAAATTCTCTCTTTGGGTCAAAGTAGACCCCAGTTCCCTACATACTTGAACCATATCCTCACAGCCTCTCTTGAGTTATTTTTATTTGGCATGACCCTAAGTTCCTGGGGGGACCCAAGGGGTGCTGTCTTAAAGGTCTCTGGAAGCTGACCCTGGTTGGAATGAGGATGAGGCTGCATCCCAGCTCCACTTCCCACAGACTGGAGACCTCTTGTCCCAGCAGGGGAAGCTGAAAGTTCATGCAGCCCAAGGTCCCTGCGTGCTTAGCAGCAGGCATTCCCAGGTAGGTCCCTGGAACTGCAGGTGGAGCATGTGGCCTACCAGCCTGCTTACTGCACCATTGACAAGATGCTCCGACATCTGAGCTGTAACGGGGGGAAGAAGCAGTGGGGACGGGGTCCCTCCACTGGGTCACAGGCTCACTGCACGCTGGCAGGCCTGTGAGGCCACTCTGAGGGTGTGGGGAGAAGGGGAACTCATGCCTTCACTTCTCTCCCTGCTGTCCCTGGTTCTGTGCTCTGTCCCTGCCCCCAGAAGAGCCCACTCTTGCCTGTGCCACATGACAGGGTAGGATTCATCTTGTTCCTAGTTCATGACACAGGGAGACCTGGGAGATCGGTCCTGCATGACGGTCTCTGACCTACTGAAGGACAGCCCTATGGAATCCTTTCTGCCTCAACAACAGGAAAATAATCAAGAATTTTGGTCCCCATCTCTCTTGGTGCTCCCTATATGAAGGCCCATGTAAAAGGACTTCCAAATTAAATACTAAGAAACACTGAACTTTCTTATAGGAATAGGTATATTTCCTTCCTTCTGAAAATGAGAATTTCATAGCTGATTATGTTTCTCTTTTATCATTGGCTTCAGGAACTTTAAAGTCAAATAGGAAACTTACCTAGAGTAATTAAATTAGCTTTATGGTTTGAATATCTGTGTTCTCCTTCCATATATTCTTGATGCAAATTGCAAATTGCAAATGATACAATGGCCAAAAGGAAGGGAAGGAGGGAGGGAGACAGAGAGAAAGGAACGGTCTGCAATATGCCACCTCGCAGGCCAACAGATATGAGATTGCTGGCTGAGATGCCTGCAGAGGCTAGGTCTGGTAAAACCCAACTCACTTTCAAATGGGATCTTTTAGTCAATCACCTGTCCCTTTGGAGCTCTGAGTCACTGCAGTTATTTTTCTGCCAAGACCAAATCTTCGGCCCTGCCACTCACAGGACTGCTAAACAGCCACAGAAAACACAACTAAATCTGATTCGAGATTATGCATCACTGGCATGATTAACTGTACACATCAAATGCAGGCATTTCTGGTGCTTTTTAAAGAGTCTGACAGACACAGCATGAAAACCTCCCTTCTCCCTGAATCCAAGTGGAATTTGAAATACCAGCAATTTAAAAAATAAATCACCATCTGAGATAATATAAGGAACAAAAGGAGGTTAATTAAGGTGTTACAAAACACTGGTACCCCAAATGCCACAATGTCATTCTTAGAGAAAAAGAAATAACAGAACTTTCAAGGTTAAACTTTACAGCCAGCAGGTAGTCTTAACTAATCAAGTATTGGGTCCCATTAGAAAAAGCTGCATTTCTAGTAGGGGAGCTCCACAGTGAAGTGACTCATAGCTGGAAGTCTTCTGTTAAGGACAATTACAAAGTGAAGAAAGACAAGAGTCCTGCTGCTCCTATGTGCACACTCGACATTAGGGGTGGCCCATCCCCCTGCCACCACCCTCAATCCAACACTTTTGTGAAGGGCCTGGGAAGGTAGCAGGACCACCAAGACTGTGCACCGAGATCTGGAACCGGCACAGAAATGAGAGGTGGTAGGAGGAAACACAACTCCTGCCCAGGACAACTGAGGGCCTTCTGAGAGAAGGGAGGGATGGAGGCCCAACAGGGCCACGTGGATCCCAGAGAAAAGAGAAACAGGGGGGCTGATGACGAGCGGTGAGGCAGGGCTGGACGTAGAGAGGTTAGAGGTTCCTTTCTTAGGTCCGGACTGTCAATCCAGCAGACCAGGTTGAAGAGGAGGTGAGGGTTTCAGGCCAACTTTCTATAGAAAAGGGTATACTGGGCTCGAGGTTCCTGATGCATCTCCTAGAAGCCTGTATGTGGCCTAAGACAGTGAAATGGGGCATTTCATAGGGAAGGTTCCCACGAGAGGGTGGTGTATGTGTGTGTGTGTGTGTGATTCTCTTTTAAATTTTCTGACATTTTCCTGGATGGTTGTGGAAGCACTCAAATGCAGCTCTAAGACCAGAATACAAACACAAGGGAACTTCTGGAATAAGAAGCGGTGGTTACAAGCACAGCTTTGGGACCAGGCAGCCCTGCTGCTGAAACACAGCTCTGCAATTCAGACGTGCTGCCCTGGCAACGTACCTCCTCTCAGCCTCAGCTGCCTCAAGAGGGTCATACCTGACTCGCAAGTGTTGTGAGGGTGAAATGAGAAAATATCAATACAACACTGAGCACGGGATTAGCATAAAGTAAATGATTAAAAGTGATTTCTAGAATTAAAACGATAATAAACTAAAAATCTACTCTTGCATGTTGACTGGGTGCTCCTCGCACTGTCAAGAGTATTGGCAAACAACAAACCAAGCCCCAGATGCGGTGCCTTCTGGTTACGATGCTGACATCTAAACTTGGAGGTAAGAACCTAAAAACCTTGGGAAATAGCTATTTCAGGGGATGGGTTGGCCAGTCTCAGATTCAAACGTGGAAAGAAAGGACAGAACACATTTGGGGGTCCTCATGCTAAAAGTGCTAATGGCAGCTGCCGGGAGGGCTGCCTTTCAGCTCTCGAACACGCAGCACGGAGGGCTGGGATTTAGCAGCAGATGCTCAGCAATACCAACTGTAGACACGAGAAACCCGCAGCATGCCCACAACCAAAAACAGTTGATATGAACATTCTAGAGTTACTGATGGTTTCCTTCTTCCCAGGACCTCATCACAACATCCATCACAACAGCCCACATGGCCTGCAGCTTTCCCTGCTCTTCCATCAAATCTAACACAGCTTCTAGCGGAGCGGCTGGGGACAAAATTTAGGGGCAAAGCTGATCCCTGCAGAGGAAAGATGGTGGTGGCTGCCTGAAGGCAGGCCTGGTCTCTAGCAGGTGAAAGGCACGCAGTCCCTGTTCTGCCCTTTGCCTCAAAATATCTGCACTGAGAGGGTCGAGGGTCAGAGTTCTCCAGCCCCTGGCCAGGTGGAGCTCGGCCTCTCTGCTGTAGAGACAGAAATCACCTAGGCAAATCCCTGTGGGCAGCTTTCTGAGCAGCAGAAAATAATACATGCCACGATCATGTGCTCCCTGGGACCCGAATGGAGACAGTAAAATGTAAATGTATGCAAGAAGCTTGCTGGCTGAATTAAACAGTCCACTAACATTACTGTCAAGAAAGTGCCCTACGACAGATGGCTGTGTGATGGGGGAAGGGGCACCTGCTGAAGCCTGCGCGTGTGTGAGACAGAGATAGAGATAGAGACAGAGACAGAGATATAGAGAGGCCCTGGGGTCTGCTCTGCAGGCTCTCTGGCCCACACTGTCACACTCCCTTGCAAAGGGCCCACTACCCTCTCCTGCAGCCACTGCCACTAACTCAGATCAAGGCCCAATCTGCTGAGTGTGGATTGTATGGCTGCCCATTATTCTTGCCTCCCAGCCTCACACACATTGCATAATGTTTCAGTGTATTTATATTATTTTTTAGTTCCCTTGTTATTTTAAAATGGGGACAAATGCAAGAAGGATTTTAACATATATTGACTTTTCTGACTACAACTATGAAACCAAGACATAAAATTTGAAAAGTATAAAAAAACCTTTAGAAAAACTAAGATGGCGGCAGAGATAAACACCGGGAAATTAAGGCCGCTCACAACAATTGATTAATACCTCAGAGAAACAATACGGACTTCATCCAGAACCATAGGAAGCCTGGCTGACTGTAAACTCTACAACTAGAAGGAAGGAAAGGCACACTGAGACCCGCAGAAGCTGCAGGAGAGAAGCGCAGAGGTACGGGGATCTCGCGGGGCTCGCGCGCGGAAAGGGGG
>NW_006299390.1:1069208-1082954 GCF_000327345.1 Myotis davidii | reverse complement strand
GAAGGGGCCCAGGACCAGAGCCACAGGTTAACTAATGCTCAAACTCCTGGCTCCTCAGCCCAGCCGGTGTGGCTTAATGGTTGAGTGTCTACCTATGAACCAGGAGGTCACATTTGATTCCCACCTGGGTTGTGGGCTCGATCCCTGATAGGGGGTATGCAGGAGGCAGCTGGTCGATAATTCACTCTCATCATTTATGTTTCTATATCTCCATTCCTCTCTCTGAAATCAATAAAAACATATTAATAAAAAATATATTAAAAAAAAAAAAAAACCTTTAAAGGAAAAATCACTAGTGATGATCCTACTATCTGAAGATATCATTTTGATGTTTATCATTCTTGGCTTTTCCTCTACACACACACACACACACACACACACACACACACACACACACACGCACATTATTATTTAAAAACCAGTGGCCCAGTGCACAGATTTGTACACATTGAAAGGAAATTAACTGAAAAATATTTTAATATCACTATTTGCCTTCTCTATAATAGAAGGGCCAACCAAATTCGTGATTAACAATGACAAATTGAAACACATGCGTGCTATTGGCGCCAGCGAGTCAACCTAGCCTTTTATGTACCTATAATAATAAAAGCATAAATATGCTAATTAGACTGGATGTCCTTCTGGACGAAGCCCAGGTCCCAGGTGCCAGAGGGAAGCTGGTGCTGGCAGCCAGGGGAAGGAAGGCCTACTCTTGCATGAATTTTGTGCATCGGGCCTCTAGTATAGACTAAACTTGCTTAATTAGACCTGCTTTCTGATTTAGCTAAACTTTTTCCAGCCCAGTGAAGCACCCCTACCTCTCTTTCAGGTAACTGTCAGCAACACAGCAGTAAATAACAACACGAAGCAGATTATCATTGTCGATCACGCAGGGAGAACAAAGGGTAAAATATTTAACTGCAGCAGTGTTTGACTATATTCTGCGCAGTGAGAAAACCTGAAGTCATTTTCAAGGTCCACCATTTCTTCTTTTCAGTCAGGTCAAGTTTCTAAGCTTTGTAAATCTCCGTTTTCCGGCTAATGAAAAGAAAATAGAATTCCACCTTTTCTCCTATCTACCTACTTAAGGACTTCTGTGAGGATCAAATGAGATGAAGCACGGGAAAACGCTTCACAGACATTTGGTTAAACTGGAAAATGTCGGCACCTGGCTATATATCAAGTTGTGTTCCTGGCTGAAGAAACTCCAAGAAGGCTAGTCACTACGGAGAGGAAGCTGGGCATTGCTACGTGACATCATTACCTTGAGCCCACAGCTACCGTTTCCGGGCTGGGCTGTGGGACACATTTTGTGCCATGGGGTCTTGGCAGCATGGCTGCGATTGGGTGGTGTGTTGCTCCAGGGTGGTGGCAGGGCCTGTGTCCCACTTGGGGGAAGCCAATGTTGGTTTGTCAGCGCCAGGTCCGTGGTGCCGTTTATTTTTAAATGGCCAGTGCGCGTCATGGCAGCTCCTGAGTTGAGCGTCTGGCCCCTAAGGGTCAGTGCAATTCATAGCTACTGGCCAGTCATCTGGTCGCTTAGGCTTTTATATATATAGATAGTAGGGATCATATCACACATACTGTTTAGTAATCTGTCACTTCATTTCATGATGCACTGTGAAGTATTTTTCATATTATTAGTTATTAACTAACAATACAAATTGCTTATTATTGCATGTATTTGATCCACTGAACGTGGCATATATTGTTTGGCCAATCTCCTACCAACCACTATTCCACTGATTCAGAACGTTTGGGGAAGAGAGATCCTGAACGAGAGCCAAGCCAGTTCTATACATGGCACTGGATAATGCCTATTCCCTGTCACAACCCACAGCACAGATGGGAAGATTAACAAGAGTGGGCCCTTTCATTGCAACTGCTCAGAACTAATTTTGAATTAGAGACAGATCTCTAACAAGTTTTTGCAGGTAGGCAAATAGAGGGCCTACAATTGAGTTACTGGAATGAAGGTTACTCTGTACTGACTTATTACACTCTAGAAGGGATTCTGTAGACCCCTCCAAACAGGTCAGCTTCCATAAGTCAATTCTCTTCATGTGACAACTGTGGAGAAGCCTGCGGCGGGGACAAGGGCTTTCCAACATTTAGAGCAGCGGTTCTCAACCTGTGGGTCGCAATCCCTTTGGCGGTCAAACGACCCTTTCACAGGGGTTGCCTAAGACCATCCTGCATATCAGATATTTACATTACGATTCATAACAGTAGCAACATTACAGTTATGAAGTAGCAACAAAAATAATTTTATGGCTGGGTCACAACATGAGGAACTGTATTTAAAGGGCCAGAAGGTTGAGAACCACTGATTTATAGGCAGAGGCAGCAGTGCATACTGACATCTCTCAAAAGATGGGACCTAAAACATTCTTTGCAGACTAGAACTAGATTTGATAAACAGTATGCTTTCATTTTATTTCCTGATCTTGTTAATCCTAAAATCTGTATCAAATGGTTATCCAACTCCTATCAGTTGAAAAAATGACCTATTCAGTAGATTTTTGTTGATTCAACATGACTGTAGAAATATATTGGCAGATAGAAACCTCTGTTAGAATTTTTCACTGAATTCAAGTTCGGGAGAATGCTCCGTAGATAAGATACAATCTACATATATAAAAGGCTAATATGCTAAGTGTCCCTCCCACCATCTGACCGGGCGCTATGATGCACACTGACCACAAGAGGGCAGATGCTCAATGGAGGAGCCTGCCAAGCTGCAGTGACTTGGCAGCGGTGGTTCTTGGGTGATGCACCCTGGAACCAGACAGGAGGAGCCCGATTCCTCACGGGCCATGTGATTCCACCTTTGACTGTGGGTTATGTTGTTGCTGGGCACTGTCAACCCCAAACCTGGTTTACTGCACACTTGTGTTTGCGTTCCACACCCTGTACGACAGCAACTTTGCAGAGTGCCCTCTCGCACTCCAGGACCCCTCGGGGGATGTTGGAGAGCTGGTTTCAGCCTAATCCCCACAGGCCAGGCCAAGGGACCCCACCTGCCAGAGGTACCCTGCTCACTCCACAGACACCAAGAGGGACCACAGAGGTTGGCTCCAGGGCGCGTCATGTCCTTCTTGCCCAGTCCTGCCCCCCAGCCACCTTCTAATTAATTTCCTTTCAATGTGCACAAATCCGTGTACTGGGTCATTAGTTATTATATAAGTGCTGAGGAAGCTCAGGTACACCAGAATCCCAGGAGGAGAGGGCATAAATCTTCATAATTTTAGAAAGGAGCAAACCCTACTGCTGTTACTAGAGCAGCTAAATTGTAAGTGCTAAGCTTCCTGTGAGAAAGGTGAGAAACTGCTGGATGCAAACCATTAGTGAGTCATGAAAGCATTTAGTGGGTTAAAATAATCAAATAAAAAAGAAATGTCAGAGCATATCACACGTAAGAATAATGACTGCTTCATGACACACGAGTGGGCATGTGTGGGTTTGAGTATGCCTGCATGTTTGCACGCAAATCGATGCCAGACTGTGATACAGAATAACTCTTACTGTAAGTCATGGTCAAAAGTTTGAAACCCATTTAGATTGACTATTGTTCCATGAGAGAAGCTAGAAATAAAAAACCGGATTTTTTAAATTATAAATTGATCAATCATTAATTTTTTGTAAAAATAGGTACTAGAACAGCGGTTTTCAACCTGTGGGTCGCAACCCCTTTGGGGGTTGAATGACCCTTTCACAGGGGTCACCTAAGACCATCAGAAAACACATATATAATTACATATTGTTTTTGTGATTAATCACTATGCTTTATGTTCAATTTGTAACAATGAAATTGGGGGTCACCACAACATGAGGAACTGTATTAAAGGGTCACAGCATTAGGAAGGTTGAGAACCACTGTACTAGAAGGTGTCACTATTCAAACTAAAATGATCCTTCAAAGTCCTCTTCTCATATGAGAACCTTAAGTGACTGTTTTAACAGAATTGGTCTTATGTAATACCCTTATATCACCATACTGTGACACAATTTTTTTTCTTAAACTGATTTTTAGAGATAGGAGAGGAGAGGGAGAGAGACAAAGACACACTGATATGAGAGCAAAACATCGATTGGCTCCCTCCTGCACACTTCCTTTTGGGGTTTGAGCCCCACAGCCCAGGCATATGCCCTGACCGGGAATCGAACAGGACTCCCTCTTCAATCAACAACCTTAAGTTCTCATATCTCAAGTGACATTATACCTGAATTTCCTATTACCAAAAGCTTGGATGAAATAAGAGAGAAGAATGATTATTTAAAGGACGTATTGCTTATTGACTACTCTAGTTTCCAGTACTGAGGCCATTTTTAGAAAGCCACATGACTAGACTCTTTTTCATTTTTACTGTATTTTCTAAAAAAAGTATTTTTCTTTGTGACTGAACTCTCTTACTTTATCTTCATAGAAATACATTCAAAGACCACTATATAGGGTGGGGCAAAAATAAGTTTACCGTTTTTCATATGGAAAATAATAATTAATAAATAATGCAAGAATAAATTCTGTGTTTTGCATACTCACAGCTATAAACCAATTTTGGCCCCACCCTGTATGCTGTTGAACATTATGGATAGTTTATATGAAGGCTTCTCATCTGGTATGCCATGGCCACAAAATAGTGATAAATATTATGCTGATCCCCTCAGCCCTCAGGGATGGTAAGATGCCATCTGAATGTATACATTTTCTCTGTGTGCCATGATGTGAAAAAGTTTGGGAAGTGATGGCTTATTGAACAAATAGCCACAGAAACATCTTATCTTCTATAATCTGCGATTGAAGACACCAGTTATCATGCAACTCAAAATTCCTTATAATCTGAGCTGGTAAAAAACCTATCTAAGCATTCAGCACTGAAAAGTATTTTCCCTTAAATTGGTATATTCTTACATCATGAGTATGAATTAACTCACTGTTTTTCTTTTTAAACTGATTTTTAGAAAGCTCAATTCTAAATTTTGTGCTCAACTATACTAGTTATCTTCAGTTTAACTACATTTCATCACTAAACACTTCTTTTAATATTCTTTTCAATAGTTTTGTTATAGAATTTAACCTATGACCTACTTATAGAAGTAGATTGGATTGAGAGTGATAAATGAATGAAAGAAAATATCAGAAAAAGATGTCTATATAATTATGAACTGTCTGGTATTGTTCAATATACTTCTGTAAAAATGGAATTAAAAAATTCCCCTAGAAAGAACATAATCAAATTTACCATCTCAATCTTGTGAATTGTAACTCAAAATAACACACACACACACACACTCATTAGTCACTGCATATAATTCTATACAGGTTTCTGGTTTGCATAACTTTTGAGATGAACCATAGGAAACTGCCATTGTTGTAGTTCACAAAGGAGTTAAATGTTGGCAATTTCATATAGCTCAAAAGGATATATCTGCAAATAGATATGGATATATTAACAGCAATAATAGGATTATGTCTCACCTAAATGACCTCAGCATTCGGTAGGACTTCCCTAAATCAGATACTCTTCTGCAGAATGGACCCACAGCCATCTCCATCTGAAATGTAAGAAGAAAGCACTCATAGCTTTTAATGCCAGAATCCTAAGGTGAACTGGAGATACACCTGGATCATAGAAAGTTGTAGCTTGTACTAAATTTAATTTTATCTTGACTGTGAGGCAAGTTTTAGAAGTCAATCAAATTTATTAAAAGATAAGAACTTAGATAACTTTTGTGCTTTTTTAGTAAAGGGCATAAAATGAGACGATTCCTTCAAGAAAATACAAAAATATTTTTGGTTATATAAGAGGAGAAAGTTTAGACCTTTTCTCCATTAAAAAGGTCAGACAAAGGAAGGTGTGAAGACTGACTTTGTGCCTATATTGTAAGTAGGCATAACAAGCTCTTTTATATCAAATATAAATAATGACGATTTTTACCAGGCTGGCTCAAGTGATTAATGCACGGACTCTGGAGGGAGAACATCTGTGTAAGAATTCCAGTCTTCAATGACTAGTGTGTGGCCCTAAACTTAGACTCTAAGTTCCAGGTTTCTCATCTTTCAAGCAGAGATAACATCTACTTCATACAATTATTCAGATAAATAGATAATTCCACACATGCACAGTGCCTTACATATATAGTAAGTCTCTTTAAATGTTGGCAATTATTATCAGTATTTTTAAAACTTTCCCTCATTTTTATGCTTAGTAAATTTGCATTCAGACAATAATTTAGCAACTATTGGTTTCACTTCTCTTTATTTTCCTCCTTTGATTGGAAATTTTACTTGTCAGTAATTGGAGATTTAGGCTACTTGCTCTTTACCTACCAACTGCATATGCACAGTGTTTGCATATGTGGCACTCAGGATGCTGTCTCTCCACTCCTGCTATAAAGAGGACCCTCGAGTAAAGGATGGTTTAGAAAATACTTAAGTACAAGGCTGCTCCCTGATAATGCAGCATCTTTCTTCAAGAAAAACATGCAAAAGGAAAGTGGGGGCTTCCTTCCTGCTGGCCATTCTTCTGAAAAACTGTTCAAATCTCCTTGCCATTGGAAGACCATGGAGACCTAAACAATCCCTCTTTTGAGAAATATTTTTGATTCCCAATCCATTGCAGACAACAAGCTAGACATGGGGATGAGAAAATGAATGAGACTGTCTTGCTTTCTCAAATTTAGCAAAGAAGGGGATATATTTATCTAAATGATATAATCATTACTCAAAAATCCCAAGGAAGATGTGTGTGTACACATATATGCACATATATACATACATACATACACAAGCATACAATGATTATTCAGCAAAATGACACGTGGTATCAAATGTATGAACTGAGTGTCAGGGGAGAACTGGAGGGTAGGGTCCTTCATAAGGTCGTGAGGGTGACGTCTGAGCAGGTGAATTTCTCTCTCTTTTTTTGGTTAATCCTCATCAGGGGATTTTTTCCCATTGATTTTTAGAGAGAATGGAAGGGAGAGAGACACAGAGAGAAATTGATTGCCTTTGTACTCGCCCCAATCAGGGCCACAGACCAAGCCTGCAACCAGGGTATATACCCTTGACTAGAATCAAACCTGGGACCTTTCAGTCCCCAGGCCCATGCTCTTTCCACTGAGCCAAACTAGCTAGGGCTGAATTTCTCTCTTAACACAGACACAGAGTATACACTAGAGCAGTGATGGCGAACCTTTTGAGCTCGGCGTGTCAGCATTTTGAAAAACCCTAACTTAACTCTGGTGCCGTGTCACATATAGAAATTTTTTTATATTTGTAACCATAGTAAAACAAAGACTTATATTTTTGATATTTATTTTATATATTTAAATGCCATTTAACAAAGAAAAATCAACCAAAAAAATGAGTTTGCGTGTCACCTCTGAGACGCGTGTCATAGGTTCGCCATCACTACACTAGAGGAAAACTCCACTTTGAAAAACTTGCTAAAATAGAGAAGAATAAATAAAAAGATTCTTGCCAACAATGCAAAACAGAGCAGCTTTGAGCTGGTGCTCAACTCAAAGGACAGTGGGTGGTGGGCTGTTCGGGGGCCTGTGTGTCTATTCTCTGTGGGAGTACCTGGTTTTTTTCAGAATGTGTCATTTACTTTACACTGAGCACAAAGGAAAAGTGTGATTATTATCATCTATCTGAGTTGGTAATTCCAGTCATGTACCTGTGTGTGCACAAGCGTGTGTATATGTGTGCACGCACGTGCGCGTGTATATATGTTTTTTACAGACTGAAATTATGTGAAGTATTTTTCATAAAAGCAAATAAGTGGCTGCAGGGAAAAATTATAATATAAAAGGATATGACCTCGAATGGCTATGTAATCTATCACGATGCAGGAGATTTCTATGCCATAGGACAATTTCAAAATGTTAAGTGCTTAAAATTAATTTCTCATCCATAACCATTTTCTTCTGCCAGAATTCCATTAAATAATAAAGGCCTGTTTCTAAAGGGCAGGAGTGTTACTCTGAGAGGAGGTGACCCTGCAATTAGCTGTGAATACAAAAATGGCATGTGCAACTGCCTCTCGTCAGCTCCCGTTTGGAGGGAATGAGCGGTCAGCTACAGGCCCGGAGAACTAATTACATAGCTGCTCCTTCCCACCACAGACATTTGGTTAACAACAGGGCATCTCTGGATGCTCCCAGGACACACCTGCCCTGACACTGTTCATGAGAAATGGCAATAGGAATTAGAAG
The DNA here is from genome assembly GCF_000327345.1 of Myotis davidii. NCBI lineage: Eukaryota > Metazoa > Chordata > Mammalia > Chiroptera > Vespertilionidae > Myotis > Myotis davidii. The sequence goes on along the minus strand of NW_006299390.1, from coordinate 1,074,734 downwards.
AGAAATTAGAATCTTGATTATCTTGTTTTGTTTTCTGTTTGTATTTCTAGGCAAAAAGTGAAACGTAGATATAAATGTATACTTCAAGGACACTAGAAGACCTATAAATAGAAACTGCTAGAAGTACCCCTGAGTACCTATTTTAATGGTAACACCAGCAGTCATCCATTCCCTCAAGCAGAAATGAAACAGAGAAGCAGAGGGAGTGGTGCTTCAGAGGACATTGTGGACAAGCCCCTGAAGGGATCCGGAATGAGCAGAGCCCCATGGCCTTGGACAAGTTAGTGCTTTCGAAGGCTGTGCAATGAGTGTAGACACAGAGACCATGTGGTCACAGTAGGGAATTAATTACCTGTAGGAAACCACCTTGTGCTGTGACCTGATTCCTACGGGGCTGTGTGCTGGGTACTTCCTCACCATGAACCCTCCCCATGGCATCTTGCAACCACTTTCTCTTTCACCTGTGCAATGGTGTCAGTGGGGAGAAGTTAGGATTCCTAAAGAAATCTTTAAAATATATCATTATCTACCTTTGCAACTGGACTTTATGCTAAATAACCAGTATTCCCAAACATACTCCAGTGGTCTCTTCTTGAGCAATTTCTTTTTCTGTCATTTATGCCTGAATAGCAGGCATTTTTCCTCACAAGAACTATTTTCAAACCCACAAAGGATTTGTGTATTTCTGATTCCAGTGGCCTCAATGGCTTTGTTTAATTTTGAATACAGTTTCAATAATGAGGCAGTATACGGCTTTCTAGTCCCTGGTTGACGCCTGTCATTAATATAAATGCCAGGGTGACGCTATTCAAGTGTTTTCACTGACCCCAGAAAAATACTTCCACCCAAGTACGATTCTGAAAGCTGAGGTACAACAACACATAATTGCAGTTGTGGTAAGACAGCAAATCAAATCAAATAAATACTCCAAATTCACTTTAACTTTTAAAATATGGGTGGGGGTGGGGGTAACAGCTGCATAATATTTGCCAAAATCACTCGTCACAAATATGATGATGGTAGTACTTCTACCTGTCTTTCCTGCGACCACTACCCACAGGCCCAGTAAGCCATTCCCCAGGTCAATGGAGGGAAGTTCTAAAACCGGGGGACACTGTACAGGAGTGAACAAAGAAATCAGTACCATACAGACTGCAGCAACCAATGCCATTACAGGACTGGAAGATATACTATTAACACTGAGGAAATGCTGTGTTGTAAATGCCTTTCTCTATAGACTTAAGAAATGAAACACAAAGGATGCCTTAGAGCAGTGGTTCTCAACCTTCCTAATGCCACGACCCTTTAACACAGTTCCTCATGTTGTGGTGACCCCCAACCATAAAATTATTTTCGTTGCTACTTCATAACTGTAATTTTGCTGCTGTTATGAATCGTAATGTAAATATCTGATATGCAGGATGTATTTTCATTGTTACAAACTGACCATAATTAAAGCATAGTGATTAATCACAAAAACAATATGTAATTATATATGTGTTTTCCAATGGTCTTAGGTGACCCCTGTGAAAGGGTTGTTCGACCCCCAAAGGTGTCGCGACCCACAGGTTGAGAACCGCTGCCTTAGAGCATATAGGTGTTTCATTTACATAAAGGGAAGGGACCTCAGAAAACGTCTGGTTTACTGGGCAACATGTTTTAAAAAAAGAAGGAATGCCAAATAAAATTCATAATGATGAAGCTTTAGGAAGGTGGGGGCTCAGCCCTGCTGTTGGATGCTATGCATTTTGAGCAGGTGCTTGCTGCAGTAGGAAGGGTCAAAAGACAACACTTTCCATCCTTCAAGACTCATACGGAACATATTAAAATGAGAAGCAAAAACAAAAAGCGTCTTCTTCCTACAGCACTCTCCTCTGGCCATCTCTGCTGCCACTCTAATTGGACTTGAAGTGCTGCCTCCAGGAGAGTGACTCAAGAACCAGCTGGAGCAGAATGCAAATAAACTGGTGGGGGAGGGAGCTCAGCGGAGAGGAGGAGAGGAGCGGAAAAGAAGGAACAAAATTAAGAAGGAAAGGGCAAAAGAAGAACAAGCACTCATTTGCGTATAGCTCATAACATTTTTTATTAATAAGAGCAGGTCTTGGTATGTCACTGTGTCTTCAGTTCAATAACTGTCTGTAAACCCAGTGAGGGACAAGTAAGACACTATTATATATAATTCTCTTTAAGCTGAAGTTTGCCTGTAATAACAAAGCAAAATGTGCAGGTGCCTGTGAAGGAAGGTTATAAAAATGGGAAAGGTTAAAGGAGCCACATTAATGATAACATTCATTTCTATTTTCACGCTAAGGCTACCAAAGGCGTATTTCTCAAAGGAAGGCTCTTTACTGTGGTCTACTGATCTCAGGCGTATCACTTGGGGATAATGATGACTTATTTCTAGAGGGACTGATATGCAAAGAGCCTAGTTCTTGAGACATTATATTATGTACCTGGTTCCTTTTGGTGGCTCTCTCAGGTAGGAGGGAGCACGGCCAGCCACCACCCTCATCTAAGCACCTGCCACATCCTTTCCTCCAGGCAGAAAGAATAAACCAAGACCTGCCCATAGACACACACAGGAATACTGAGGGACGTTAAATGTTGTCTGTCTTTATGAGTGGTGGGGGAGGGGAGGCGCGGGGGCAGGTCTGGGAAACCACTACGAATAATCCATTTGAATAACTATTTAGTCTAGTAAAGCTAGCAACTTTGAAGGGCTTAAAAATGATTTCACCTTTGACATGCTACATATATGCGAATTATCTGATTCTGAATCTTTTAATAAAAGTGTATGTTTCTTTTTGCCTCTGATACTATTAAAAGGCTTAAAAACATGTCTTAAAGGACAAAGAAAAAAGTCCTTTTTATAAAAGCTGACTGTGGTTCTGTTATTTTAATGGCATTTTACCTCATCCACATCACATAGCTTGGAATGATTTCAAACTGGTCATATACAAAAAGGGCACTCTGGTTAATACAGGGGCCCAAGTGCCCAAACGCTGTCTCCCCGCCCACTGTGCAGCTACAGGCATTAAAGCACTGTCTTGGGTGGTGAGCTGGCACCAGAGGGTCAGATGTGCTGGAGAGCTCCTTCTCTTTACAGAGTTTGAAAGGTAACTTTCATTGTCTGCATTACTTCCTAGCAATTACTCTTATCAATACTCCCCTGCCCTGGTAGGACAGTAAAACAGTGAGGAAGCTCCACATTATATAAAAGTAGGAAATGTTGCCTCACTGTGGAATGAGTGACTGCACCTTAACCACAAAGTATCCAAGATGAGTGATGATTCTTTTGTTAAATTAAAGAAAAAAATATCTGCTATGAAAGTACCACTAAACTTTTAAAATTATTATTAGCAATTAGGTTTAAATAAATTTATTGTTTTCATCTCTTTAAACTACTGAAGAAGACATATTTAATCTTTTACTTAACAGAGAGTATTGAGGCTGAATGTTTCCCCCTTTGTAGCTGTGCATCAATTTACCTGTGCAAAATCGGCAGCAAGTCGCATTTTCCCGCCTTCGCCGAGAGGTCTTATGAGACTGGCATTGCGGATAAAAAGTTCAATTGCTCTTTGGGCAATAGCTTCAGTGTTGTCAAAGACAAAATCCAAGCACTCGAAGTGTTTGAAGTAGTCACTCATAACCCTGGCAATGAAACCTTGGAGCTCCTTCATGTACAGAGAACAAGGGACATCAGGCCTCCCTGAGCTGGGTAATGACCTGCAAAAGAAAAAAACAGCCAATGCACTAAAGGGACTATTTGGCTTTTGTTCTCCCCTCTGCCCATCAATCCTGAGCATTTCCCCTCCTCCTGGTGCTTATTTTTATTTTTGCTAAGAGTTAAAGGGCATATAACAATGTTTACATTATATTCTAAAGGTTGTTTTAAGATGTTAGGAGGATTACTGAGAGAATCGTAGAATCCATTTACCTAAAGATTTTTTTTTGGGGGGGTGGATCTTATTTATTGACTGATTTTAGAGCAAGAGAGCAAGAGAGAAACATCGATTTGTTGTTCCACTTATTAATGAACGCATTGTTCTTCCATGTATGTGCCTCGACTGGTGATCAAACTCACAACCTTGGTGTACTGGGACGATGATCTAACCAACTGAGCTACCTGGCCAGGGCAGCTCAAGAGTATTAAAAATGAAATAGATAAGCACATGTCTTAGATAATGCATGTGAGTGCCTTACATACTCTTTGACCTCTAAGGACTCTTCCAGATTTATAACTCTTCATCCACTCATATGTTTTACCTGGTTAGTGAATTGAATAGTGGGTCCTGAAATAGCATTTTACACTTTATAAATGCTGCCTTTCCCAAACAAATTCTTGGCAAAGATGATTCTGCTATGGTCCTATTTAATCTGATCTGTCCAACAGAATTCTGACTGTGGAATTGGTTATGTAACAATACGTACCGTATGCAATTTTTCCTCCCAGTTGATGAGATTTGAAAAGGCTTTTAATTGGGTCAATAGATGATGCCAGCTGATGCTCCATGAAATACTATTTATAAGTGTTTATAACTGTTCTTTAAAGAATGTATTCAAAGAATGTGAAATATTTATAGGAAAGAAGAGTTAAATCAAAATTAGAACTCACCTGATATTAATTAACTAGCCAGTGAGATCACTGGCTACACAATACTGAATCGTTTTTAAAATATAAGTGTTTCCACATTCTGAGAGTGACATAAAGAAAGTGACAATGGTCTAGAGAAAAACTGACTCAAATGCAAGAGAATGAGATGAGCTTATTTTCATATACAGCAATGGTTATTATAAGTAGGATGCTTTCAGCAGCAGATAGGAATAGAGGAAGTAGTTAGAAATTCCATTCAAGCTCAGGGACTGCAAGAGACACACAGGGAACCAAATGGCTTGTCTGGAAAGAATCTGCATGAGTTGTGGGGATTTAGGGAGAAGGCTATTTCCCCCCTGCACTTGACCTATGCCACCATGCCTGTGTTGGTCCCCCTTGCCCTAACACACATGGCATTAGTCTGAAGTACTTCACTAGCTGCACCCTGGTGACTCCGAGGCCCCGCCCTGCCAAGCTGGCACATGGCTGTGGGCTCTGCTGGTGGCGACTAGCCTGGGCCTGTGCTGCAGTATTTCCTGAGAAGCTCCTGGGGAGTCCGGGTGGGCTATGGGGGTGACAGACACAGGGGGAGGCTTAGTTCTGTGGCTTACGGTGAAGGCCTTCTGCCTGCATGCCTGATGGGTGTCACCTTTCCTCCACCTTGCCCAATCTTAATCTGCTTTTGCCTGATGAACTCGACTGGCTCATCCCTAATGGCTCTTGAGACTCCATGCTGCCGGGAGCCAGTCCATCCTTGCTGTTTCAAGGGACCTGGCATATATGGTATACTGTTCTTAATATGTCTGCTCACCTTCTTGGCACTATGTGTTTTAACCAAGGTCACCTCTCTGAGAAAGGTTGTTTCCCCAGGTAGGGATTTTCCCCTGAAGTTAGGGAGGGAATAAAACCTCTTAACCCCTTCCCCAGCAGAA
>NW_006299390.1:999849-1069130 GCF_000327345.1 Myotis davidii | reverse complement strand
GAACCTGGCTGGAGAACCTAGCGAGAGAACATGGCTACAGAACCTGGCTGGAGAAACTAGCAAGAGAACATGGACACAGAACTTGGCTGGAGATTTTGGCTAGAGATCCTGGCAAGGCTGCTGATCAACTGAACGCTGTCTCCATGTCATTCCTTCTTCGCCGACTCCGTCCACACCTTTGGGGACCCCTGGACCCGCTGGGGCTGGACCCCGGCACCATGCCACCACCACCACCAATCCCCAAGCAGGTGACGGCCGGCCTCGGTGTACCCAGAGACTTCTGCTCAGTGGCCTCAGACCTGGCACTGGTGCTGAGTTTCAATCTGTATTAACGTGGTAGCCTTCTGGTACCTCCCCGAGAACCTAAATCACACAACTCATTATTACCTATGGCTCTTTCAGTGGCTAAGCCTATCAAGCAGCAGCAGGCTGCCAAGTGCATTGGGCCTTTTGCTGACGTGCCCCAGGCCTGGTACTGGTGGCAGCAGGCATTGGTACACAGTTTGGTCCATCCCATGTGCATTCAGGCAAAGCACAGACAACTACTAACTGTGGATCACTTTGTAACTCCTAACAGGGAGCCAAGGGCAGGTCACAGCCAGCTTCTGACGTTGACCTACATAGGAGCCAGCATACCAGTGGCTCCCTTCAGACAAAACAGAGCATGACCTCATTAGCTCCACAAGAGGCACACCCAAAGGGAGTTCTCCACCTTGCTGGGATGAATTCTGTTCCTGGGGTCTGTCCCTACACAGCAGCTCATAAACTGTGGTCATGGCCAATCATTACTGACAACCTGAGAGTCAACTACACCCAGGGACACACCAATAGCAAGCGAAGCTCAACTACAATATGAGGACTCACATAATGCACACAAGAGCCATTCCTGGAGCACCCCCTGGTCCTATTAAACAAATTTCAAATACCAGGAAACCATGTTGAGAATTACTTGTTAGATAGGAAGGAATTCCGTAACCACATTGTAGATGAGGTTGGGGCTGGCCTAGAACAGCGGTTCTCAACCTGTGGGTCGCGACCCCTTTGGGGGTCGAACAACTCTTATACAGGGGTTGCCCAAGACCATCGGAAAACACATATATAATTACATATTGTTTTTGTGATTAATCACTATACTTTAATTATGTTCAATTTGTAACAATGAAAACATATCCTGCATATCAGATATTTACATTACTATTCATAACAATAGCAAAATTACAGTTATGAAGTAGCAACGAAAATAATTTTATGGTTGGGGGTCACCACATGAGGAACTGTATTAAAGGGTCGCAGCATTAGGAAGGTTGAGAACCACTGGCCTAGAAGATAAACCTGATTTATTCCTTTTACCTAGAAGAAGTGCAGAGGACTTGGGAGGGCAGGTGTTCACTTTTGATTTTCCAAGTGTGTCCCTTAGAGGCTATCCCAACTGTAAAAGTGGTGCCTAATCTTGAATAGTTTAATCCAACTTTACCTTATGTTTCATGTAAGCCATACATATAAGACATGATATAGCAGAATTACTAACAACAATATTATAGAAAGGGGGGAAATTATTGCTTTGCTATAGGAACAATACTTTAAATACACTATAAAGCAACAGTGATCCACAGTCGTATACTTCCATATATGGAAAATGACTTTCAGTAGAATCTCAAGTATCTGCTGCATATGAACAAGCTGAAATGGAACCATCAAAGGCCATTTGGGAAAAAACATGGATATTATATCCCTTAAAATAAAGCTTCAATTTCATAATAACCCTACAGTTAAAGAAACAATCTGGCTCACTAGTATTTAGGCAAACTAGTAAGAGCATACCTATTTGGGAAACCAACTTTGAATGTCTAATGTGTTACCTGTAGGCACTCGTTTGGCTCATCAATATAATTATTGAAGTATCTCACCACTCATAAAATAAGACTTTAAAAATCTCTTCATTTTGCTTACTTTTCAGAGGCACAGATGATTTGCCTAACTGTAACCTTTCAGTTCACATTTGAACAAAGTTCATTTCTTCCCAAGTAGGGGTATCAGCAATTTTATATTCTTACTAGAGACCTAGTGCAAGAATTTGTGCATGGTTGGGGTCCCTCGGCCTGGCCGGTGAATGGGGTTGATTGGGGCCGATGGGGGCTGGCCAGCCAGCCAGGGAGGAACCACGGGAGGTTGGCCAGTGGGCTGAGGAGGGACCGCAGGAGGGCTCCAGGGAGTGTACAGGCCTCTTGCCCAGTCCCGATAGGCCGGAAGCAAGTTAATCTACTGGTTGGAGTGTCTGCCCCCTGGTGGTCAGAGCGTGTCATAGCGACTGGTTGAGCAGTCGACCAAATGGTTGATCAACCGGTCGGACACTTAGCATATTATGGTTTTATTATATTCTTATATCCAAATATTACAGCATTTTTGTGTAGAATCACTTTACCCTTTGGTGCTTCCTACCATTATAAAAAATAGAGACTGACGTTTTGCCCTTCAAAAAATACTTTATAAATGAAATGATAAATGATTTGAAAAATTAAAGGATAGTGTAATAACCACACAATTTTTCCACAAACAGATTAGTGGCTGGAAATTTAATAAAGCAGATATTCTTTTAAACAACATGAATATAAAGAAAAAGAGGACAGTTCAAAATAGTAACTAAACATGGAATGTTATTCTTGGGAACATTTTTCTCAGTTTGTTGAGATCTTGATTCCAGGTGTATCCTCTGTTTGGCACAAATAAATTTTTGGTTTGGACATTTCTCACATCAACAATAACTATTCCAAATTCTCCATAAAAGGTTTTCTAATATACTGAGTCAAAACCATTTAAGTCTACTTAAAAAGACTGCAATAAACACTGCTTAGGAACTATGATTCTTATTCTCAGGATAATATGATATGGATAAGCATTTGAAACAGCTATGAAACAATACCAAAATGTTTATGACGAAGTGTGATATGACTAGATTAGATTGCCACAAAACTCTGATAAAGGAAAATCCCTCTGGGAGAGGTTGGCGGAGCCTGCCCTCAAAGCTGGAGCAAGATTTGGATTTGACACAAGGAATACCATGCCTATACGAGAACTCAAGTACACGGTGTTTGTGAAAAGTAAAGAAAAAGATAAAATTAGAAAGAGATGATGGTACAGACTACCAAAAGTCCTTAAGTGCCAAGCTGAGTCCTGTAGATGTTAATGATTCTATGCTTCAATGACAGGAGAGAAATAATGAAAACAAGAACTGAAAAAATTTCATCTGCTAATGGTGCTCATCCTATTTAATAAAAGCCTAATATGGTAAGTGTCTGGGCGTCTGGTCGGCCGTTCAACCAATCAAAGCGTAATATGCTAATGATATGCTAAGGCCACTCAACTGCTCGCTGACATGCACTGACCACCAGGGGGCAGAGAGTCGACCAGTCGGCCAGTTGCTATGACCTGCACTGACCAATAGGGTGGCAGACGCTCCGACTGGTAGGTTAGCTTGCTGCTGGGGTCTGGCCGATTGGGACTGAGCAAGATGGGCCAGATATATCCTGGAGCCCTTCCATGGTCCTTCCCGGCCTGGCCAATCCGATGGTCCCGCCCCAGCCCCGATTGTGCACTGGTGGGGTCCCTCAGCCTGGCCTGCACCCTCTTGCAATCTGGGACCCCTTGGGGGATGTCAAAGAGCCAGTTTTGGCCCAATCCCGCCGGCCAGAGCAAGGGACCCCACTGGTGCACAAATTCATGCACCAGGCCTCTAGTAATGAGTAAAGTAGGATAAGGTTGGAGGCCAACTCTGACACAAGAGGAACAAACCCTAGATATTAGGAAACTTTAGGGGATCAGCGTGGAGAGGGGAATGAAAAACAAATACAAAGACTAGTGAAAATTTTGGTTTAAAGTTATTACCCAGAAAAGTCTTCTTGGTGCATGGTGATGATTATGGCCTCTATAGCATCTCCCACTGAAGTCAGTAAGGGTTGAACAGCATTTCCCATAAGAACATGGATTGTCTGAAAAGAAGAAAAAAGGGAGGAAAAACAAAATTGAAGACTAACAAAGAAATTTGTTATGAGAAGCATTCTGACTTAAAGTTTTCCTATTTTATCAAATTAGTTATAATAACTCAACAGAAGTCTGCTCCTCTCCCTAACTGCTGTCAGAAATGATTTTTAAAGCTTAATAGTTGTAGAACATGGCACTGAAAAATCTCAACTCCTCCACACTGCTCATTTTAGAAAAAGAGAGGAGTAGTGCCACTATGAAGTTTGGAGACACTGTTTCATTGTTACAACTGGGGTGAGCCAGGGTTTTGTTGCTGGCATCTTGTGGGCAGAAGATGGAGATGTTGCTAAACATCCTACAGAACAGTCTCCAACAACAAAGAACTAATGTGTCAATAGTGCTAAGACTGAGAAACTGTTCTATAGTGAGATATAACCATTGGTTAGGTTATGCCAAATGCTAGACCTTAGTTATGGGTTGTTAGTGTAAAAGTACTGACCGGGCTTCAATACTTTTACACTAAAATCTAAATACTCAAAATAAAAAATTTAAGAACATTATGTATGTTATGACTATACACAGAATGAAGATGGATGGCTTTGGCTCAGACAAATGATTTCATCCAACAAGAAAAGTTTAAATATGACCCTTATTCAATAAACTTCTAAATGTCGTCTCCAGCCCTCTGACAACAGGTAGGTTACAGTGATATCAGTGCTCTAGGAGTGCTAGGAGATCATGAGAGAGACAACTCATACTGAGAGGATCTGAAATCCAAAAAGTGTTGCTTGAACTGAATTTCAAAGGACAAATAGGGAAGAACCACTTGACAGAGGGTAGGGGTAGGGGGGCTTATGTTAAGGCAGAGGAACCTGAGAAAGCTGATGCATTTGGGGAACTGCAAGCCTTCAATACCGATAGTGTGAGGTGCCTGCCTATGTAGGAAAGAGCCAGGCAGCAGGTGTACTCCGCGTAGGGGGCTAAGGAGTTGGGAGTTTATCCTGAAGGGACTGGGAAATCAATGATGGGTTTTCAGCCATGCAAAAAATGTGGTTAAAGGTTTGAATTTAAAGGGACGTGGATGCAGGGATAGGGCACCAGGTTGGCCATGCCTTAGATCTCAGTTCAGTTCCGAAAGCCTTACTCGCAAAAACCACTTAGTTTGCTCTGTACCTGCATGGTTGATAAGTCAAATGAAGACTAGTGCAGAGTTGGAACAGAGATTGGGCATCTTTCTCCCCTGACTCTCTCCGTTCTGAGGTTTGCCTCTCACTTTCCAGCAGGCCTGGTTGAACTGGGCTCTTTCCCCAGGTTCCTTTGGCCTGAAGGTCTGCAGGTTTCGTTCTGTTTTGTTTTTCTCCTGTTTTTAGCCACCCAGACTTGCCTGAGCCAGGACTGCAGTCACCACTTTAGAGCAAAGTCACGCACAATGAGAAACTCTTCTTGTTGCTTGCTCTAGATTTCCACATCCTGCTTTTTCTCATCTCCAAAGCCCTCCAGTAGGCTTTTTGTTTCGTTTGTTTTTGTTATTTTCCCCATAATTATTTGTAGCAGGATGTGTAGTTAGATACCCTTTTATATCAGAGTTGGAAACCAATCCTATGCAGTTATAAACTTTCTACAAAGAAAACTACAGGCCCACATGGCTTCATTGGTGAATTCAACTAAGCATTTAAAGAAGAAAACAGTATAAATTCTATACAAATTCTTCCAGAAAATAGAAGAGGATGAAACATTCCCAAACCTAATTGGTTAGGTGAGTATTAACTTTATATAAAAACCAAGCAAATAATTACAAGAAACTATATGCCAGTATCTCTGATAATTGTAGATACAAACATCTTTAACAAACATTAGGTAAATCAAATCCAGGAATACATAAAAAGGGTAATAAATCATAACCAAGGTCAGTCTGATATTTGAAAATAAATTCCTATAAAGGATTTTATTAACAGAACAAAGGAGTAAAACCATGATCATATCAACAGATTCAGAAAAAGCCATTTGATGAAACAATACCATTTATTATAATAAAAAGTTTCCATAAACTAAAACTAGAAGGGAACTTTCTTAATCTCACAAAGGCCATCTTAACACACACACACACACACACACACACACACACACACACACCCTCTAGCTAACATCATACTTAAAATAGTAAAATACTGAATGCCTGCACCCAGTCAACAAGGTCCACGCTCACCAGTTCTATTTAGGACTATAAAACAAGGCATGAAAAGGCAGGCATAAAGGTCAGAAAGCAAGAAATAAAACTGTCTCCATTTGCACATGATGATGGTGTACACAGAAAACTTAATAGCTGATGAAGTTTCCTACTTAGGGAAAATATAAAACAGGAAGAGAAGAGAGCATCTTGGGGAATGCCTTCAAGGATGGGTAGAGTATTAACAACTATGAGAGGAAATTGAGAAAGGAGATAAAATTATATTCCATAAGCTCTTTGAAAAAAAAGCAGGGAATTCTGTCATACATTTTAAAAGGATTTATTTAAAATAACTAAGATTACAAAAATACTGAAGCCTTAGCAATCAGGGATATTCATTCATTAGAACATCAAAACTTCACAATAAGGAGGAAATGAAAAATTGTCATATACAAACTTAGCAATACAATCACTATCTGCACCATTCAATCACAGTAATAAATGAAACAGAATTATTGGGCCAAGGTGTTTAAATGGTACTTAGAGCTGAGGTGGTTACAATGAAATGACTTGAAATTAAGAGTAATTATGCCACTCATGACAAACTAGGTAATGCTTATAACATGATGGTGAACTTCAAGCCTAAATAACATTTGATTTTAGATACAATTTCAAAGAAAAGGCTATTATATGTCTTTACCTATATTTTCAGTAGATAGAAAAGTATGTTTAATATATTTTCTACCAACTATTAAAACCATAGATTTTTGGTCCTTGGGCTGCAGTCATGTATTCATCATTAACATTCTATCCCTAATTCAAAGTGAGGTAACAAGTTTCATATAATGTTATGAAATACAATTTTATGAAATAGTCTTTTCTTAAAGTAGGAGGGTTTTATTAGTGTTTTCCTTAATGTGTCATAATGAGTTTGATAAGCTTGAACTAAAAGGCAAGTCAAACTGTTAAACTAAGTTCTGTTAACATAAGCAATTAAGTCTCTAATTGGCATGGCCACTGCAAGATGCCTTTGAACTGATTGCTAATCTTCTCAAGGGTGAAGATTAAAGTTTCAGTAAAGTGCAGTGCCCAGCTACATAAGATACTGGTTCTGGTGGGCAAACCTCAGAGGAGGGCTACAGCCCAAGATGAAGTCAATTTTCCCTGCACTGACCTCAACTCCCAGCCCAAAGTGACTGTTGGGAATAACCTTTGTTGTATGTTACAATTCAGAGAATCCACCCTATATGAATTATCGTCTCCAAGGATTTCTATTTTTAACTTATCCAGAAGGTTTTTATTATCAGGGAAAGTGTAGGCACTCTATCTTAATCTTTAGAATGAACTTTCTCAAACATCAATTTAGTGAATCATTATCAGGATGCTTTAAAAAATAATATATGAGTACAGAAAAATAAGAGTGCATCACAAAAATAAGAGCAAGTATTGTTTTGTGAAACCTCTGTTTTAAGTATGGAAATGTATATAGATGTATATTCTATATATACATGTGTATGTGTGTATATATATATGCAATTGTATATGCAGATATATTTATAAAAGCTTATGTATTATGTATGGGGTGCCAAAGTAAAATGTATTTCTTATCTTGGGTAGTGATCAAAAAATGTTTGACAGCACTGCTAGAATATAAGGAAAAGATGTGGAACTACAGAAAAGAAAACTACATGTATTTCCTGCTTAGGAGAAAGAATATCAAGACCGTTCGGTTTGTCATACTGACCTGATTTTATACTGTTTTTATGACCAGTAATAAATTGGGCAACTCTTACTAAAAACAATTATTTTATTATGGCAACTTTAATAATATTTCATGATAATGAGATGAGCACTCTGAATCTCACATCAACATTGTTTTCCATTAAACTTCCTTAGTAGCTAGAAAGGAGGTATATTTATGTTGGAATATATTAGAAAGGTAATTTACTCTAATTTCAAACCTTAGAGACACACTTTACAGTTCCTTAACCTTGGCATTATTGACATTTTGAGCTCTATAATTTTTTTTGTTAATCCTCACTTGAGGATATTTTTCCATTGATTTTTAGAGAGAGTGGAAGAGCGAGGGAAAGACAGAGAGAGACATCGTTGTGAAAGAGACACATCGACTGGTTGCCTCCTGCACACTCCCCGACCAGGGCCCGGGCAGGGGAGGAGCCTACAACCAAGGTACGTGCCCTTGACTGGAGTAAAACCTGGGACCCTTTGGTTCCCAGGCCAACGTTCTCCACTGAGCCAAACAAGCTAGGGTTCTATAGTTCTTTTTGTGGAGAGCTGTCCTATGTATTGCAGGTTTAACAGCATCCCTGGTACTAGATGCTCTCCTTTCCCAGTTGTGACAATCAAAATGTTTTCAGATATTGTTAAATATCCTGGTGAACAAAATAGGGGACAAAATCAACCTGGTGAAGAACCACTACTTTAACAGGATAATGCTTGCCTGTACTACGTTAAGACACAGTGAATACTTGCTTCTCTTGCTTGTGATACAATTATCCTACGTGGAACAACAATCTGTAGACACCAACAGAGTCAATATATTTTTAAATTCTAGAAAATATAAACACACATGTATCCTCTCTCTTTAGGATAACTATGAACATGCTACTTTTGGTATATGTAGAGAATTCAGAATTAGTTTTAAAATGTGACATCTCCCACTCATTCAAACAAATAATTCTAAATCCCACTTTGATCTATAGTCAAAGATTCAATGAAAGTATTTTACCTTTAGGGCTGAAATTATAGTTTGCTCAGCTGCTGGTGGAAATGAGCACTGACTGGAAACCACCTAAAACAAAGTTTTGATCCAGTTAAACTTTTGTTTAAGCTATTTTTTAAAAATATGTTTTTATTGATTTCAGAGAGAGGAAGTGAAAGGGAGAGAGAGAGAGAATGATCAATGAGAGAGAAACATCAATTGGTTGCTTCCTGCATACCCCCGCCTCCCCGTCATATGCCCTGACTTGGAAATTGAACCAGCAACCTTTTGGGATAATGCCCAACAGAGCCACACCAACCAGGGCAAAACAGGATGATTACTTTAGAGTAATGTCTCACAAATGTTTTAAAAACGCATTAGCATTGTTCTGGCCGGGTGGCTCAATTGGTTGGAGCTCAGTTAAACTAGGATGAAAAATACTTTCCTGTATAAAGCAAATATATACTTCAAATAATCAAACCTTAAGAGGAGCTAGTTTCTATTACTCACTCTACATAGATTTTAATGATAAAGTTATAACTTGAAAAGGTCAGTCTAAAGCCATATTTATGTATTTCTTTAAAATTTTTCACTCTTCTAGGTTGACTGTAATTTTAAACAGTCTTTAAAATACAAATGTCAGAGCATTTGAGATTCTGCTTCCTATCAATGCTGTCAGTTTGGCTCAAATAAACTCATAAAATTTTTAAAAAATAATAATGAAAATAAAATACAAATGTCAGATTTTTTTTATAAATCAATGCAAACATTATAAAAATTCTAAAAGTCTCAATAAAAGCATTTAAATCAGGCTAAATAAATACAACACTTCATTGCTTGTGGTGCTTTAGAGTAATAATTAAAGAAAATGGAAAATATATCATTTATTTTTTATTCTTTATTGTTGAAAATATTACAGATGTCCCCCTTTTCCCCCCATTGACCCCTTATAGCCCACACCCTCCCCTCTTTACCATGCTGTTGTCTATGCCCATGTGTTATGCATATATGCATACAAATTCTTTGGTTAATCTCTTCCCGCCCACCCCTGCCATGTATTCTTTTTATTTAGTTTTATTATTTACTTTTCTGAGATTCACTAATAACCCTTTAAAATATATTTTGCTTAGTGTGTGAAATGTACATTTTTAGAAACCCTACTAAAAAGACTTGTTAAAAAGTTTAGTAAGTGAATAACAGTCACATAATTATTCTAAAATACAAGCTAGTATATGAAAGGTCAAGTTTTAAAGAACATCACCTAATCTTTAGCATCCTTCAGGCTTCTAAACACTTATCTCCCTACCTACTGAAACCTTTGAAAATGAGATGATTTTTATATAGCAAAAACAAGTGACTCAAAGTCAAAGATGAGATGAAAGTGCTTTCCTAAGTAATTATGAATATAGTTCATTTTAGACATATATATATGAAGGCAGACAAGTTAAAGTTCAGTAATTTCTTTAAAAAACGGCAAAAAGAATATATATAGCCATCAGTGATTATATCATAAAACTTCACAGTTTTCATGCAGCTCCTTCACTCTTTTTGTGAAGAAATAGAACCTTTTGACAAAGAGGGCTTAGAGTTCTTACTCTGTCATTAGGTTTGCTGTAAGTTACTACCACTCACAAGGTATCATATTATGCTTTTTAATAGGTATGGAATGGATAATTTATCCTTAACATTATTTGTCCAATAAACTGGATTATAACAACCAAACTTGAGAATCTATAGTTCATGTGTTTTAAACGAAATGTACAGATAAAAAGTCACACAAATAAAGGCAAGGGTGAAAGACTGTATAAAGAAACTTAATTCCTTGGTTTATTTTACAGTCATCATGTTTTCATTGCATTATTTTGCAAAAAAAATTAAATAATTCATAAACTTTGAGGCAAGAAGAAAGAAAAACTTGAAATTCAGTCAAAAACATAAAGATAAAGGTTACCTTTGTTACTGATTGGTGCAACCTGAACAGTGAATTCACTACTGCCACATTTCTCCTCTGCCCTTCCGTAAGAGGCCCAATCACCTGACTTGCATCTCCTTGTGTGGAAAGCTGTAAGAATTCAACACAAAAAGAAATGACCATAATGGCGGAGGTGGGGATGGGGGTGGGATTAATGCCCCTCTGACAAAATGGTAACTGGAAATATTCAGGCCAAGCTTTGGACTTTCAGCACGGCAGGAACCTCTGTAGAGATAACACCATGGATATGGAGATAACCTTGCCCAAGAGAAACAGCCTACATCAATACATCACAGCTGACGGACTCCTGAGGGGGTATGACCCAAAAGTCTAGTGTGTGCTGTTATTTTGATACATCAGCATATATTCCTGGGGAATACTTTCTGGCAACTGTCAAGGAAAGAAGGGAGGGAGGAAGGGAGGAAGAAATAAAGGAAGAGAGGAAGGAATAAAAATAAACCTATATTCTCTGTACATTTGACGGTCATCATAATATTCCAATGAAATAAGTGGTGAAAAGAGGTATTACTCTCATTTTTTATAGATTAAAAAATAATTTTAAAGGAAGTTGCCTAAGATTATAATAATGGTATGAAAGATCAGTAGAAGTGGTATCAGAACTTTCTCCTCCTGACCTTTAACTTACTTCTAAATGAATGACTTTTAGGGAACAGGACCTGGAATGCTTTATGAATCAATCTAAAACTATTATAATTCAATTTAAAAAAATCCACATATAAATCATTCTCATATTGATCATATTTTAATCCATTCCTCTATAACAATTATTATTTAAAGGCAAATTAAATCTGATCAGGACAAATAAAACATGGTGCAAGTAACTCTATGAATGTAGATGCATAACTCAAACATATGAAAAATTGGCCTTTGAGGAGTGTTCCTAATAGTGAGCCAAATAAAATGTGAGAGAAATACTTTTTTTTTCTTTTGTCTTTTCTTTTACAACCATATACATATATTTTTCCAAAATTAAACTCAATTCTCACTTGATAAATTTCTACTTGTGGTAATAAAATACAATTTTTAAAAACATTTAAAAATGGCAATTAAAATAAAGAGACTAATCCTTTGTTGAAGTTACCACCCATGATAATGGCTATTAAGTCAACAAAAGGTTTTGACATCAGGTTAAATAACTGGAATTTATTTGGCCTTTTCTTGCGGACAGTCACCAACTTGCAATCAGGTTGTGTTTTAAAACAACCACTTGTAGTGGGTGGGCCAAAAAAAGCCATAGTTTTCTTACAGAAATTAGGTGAAAAATTAATGGTTAGAATCTCAGAAGAGCCTACAAAATCCAGTTTAACCCCTAAATGGTAAACTAATACTAATAAAACTCTGAGCTCCCATGAATCAGCAGGAGATGTGGGCTCTGTGCTATGATGAAGGTGGGGAAGGTTCCTGAATAAGCCACTTGAGAGATTGAAGTGGCAATGGCTAGTGGTGTCAGAGGTTATGGCATATGTTCACTAGTGTTACAATGACCAGTGTTTTTGTGCTATTACCTACTTTGTTTTAAAAGTGACTCAGAGCTAAGATATATGAGAAGGTAATGTGGTAAGCAGACAGACAGACATGAGCAGAGCAAGGACCATGGGCCAGGCACAGAAGGCCACCAGGGCAGAAAGCCCCAGGTGCTTAGCAAAGGGTAAAACAGATAACAAGGACCTCCCCTGAGGGTAACCGTCCTCCTCTAGCATAGGCTGGTCATGTGATTTGGCCCCCCTCACTTTCCATGTCGCTGGTCATGTGGTTCTGACCCTCCCTGGACCTTTCCTCCCCTGGCCTGTTGCTAGTCATGCGGTAGATACCTTTAGAGGAGGAACAAGGGGCAGAACGGCCTCATAAGACCCCCATACAAACCCCTGGCAGGACCACTCCCTTAAGCATTAACCCCGGGGATAACATCTAGGCCTCAGTGGTGTGTCAGCTCCAGGCCCAGAAAAGCAGCCAACCAGAGGAGCGATGCCATGCTGACCTCCGGACCAGCGACCCCTGCCCTGGCGCCAACCTACCAGTGGAGACCACAGCCCTGAAAGGCCCACCTGGAAAGCTGCTGAATATTCTATGGAGACCCTCCCCTAAAATCCCCACCCTCAAAAGCCGGAGGACTGAGGACCCAGCAGCGCTCCCACACCTTTCCAGTCCCTCTCCTTAAGCTCCAAGGGCCCCTTCTTTTGCCTCTGTAACTTGTTTCCTGAGCCCATTTCTTCTGTCACACTTCTTTTACCTCCGTGACTTTTAAAATAAACTTTCTCTTAGTAACAAAAAAAGTGACTTTATCAGAGCTGAGAAGGGTATATATGGCTGCTTGCCCCTTCTCTCATCTCTTTGGAAACTCCTGAGTTTCCTTTTTCTTTAAATTTTGGTGATGCTATGAGCCTTCTTACATTGCTAAGGTATCAGTTTTCTCTTTCTGATCTTCTCATCTCCCCTTATCTTGGTCTAATGTGCTTTAAAATGGGAACTAGAGAACTAATCACACAAAAGCTGGGAGACTTTCCTATGAAATAAGGGTATACTTTAGGGCATGGACATTGTGACATCAATTCTGGCAGTTCCGAGGATGCTTGTTTTGTTTTTTAATATATTTTTATTGATTTCAGAGAGGAAGGGAGAGGGAGAAAGAGATGGAAACATCAATAAAGAGAATCATTGATCCGCTGCCTCCGGCATGCCCCCTACTGGGGATCGAGCCTGCAACCCTGGCATGTGCCCTTGACTAGAATCGAACCCGGGACCCTTTAGCCTGCAAGCTGATGCTCTATCCACTGAGACAAACCAGCTAGGGTTCCAAGGATGCTTTTATTTCCTTCTTGGTTCTTATTTATACTTCAGACTGTTGAATTTGTCAAATATTTGACTTTTGATTAAAAAAAGGAAAGGATTCCCTACATATTTATGTATATAAAAACAAGAACAGGTTCATTCAATCACTGAACAGATTCAGTGGTGACATTACATCTTGATATCAGACTTCAACCTTCACAATTTAAAATCTGTTATCAAAGAGAAGACAATTTGAGATGGGTTCCCTTTTGAATAGTTAACATGTTACCAAAAAGCTGGAAACAAAATCAGATCTTGTTTATACATGAGAGATGACCAAGACCAGCACACAGGAGTACAATATAGCTTTGTAATTCAAAGCTGTATTGCTCATAACCTTGTATTTCTGTTACAAAGAGCTTTTATCAACTTACCTTACTCATTAACCTCCTTCACATCTCTATGCTCCTGTCCCTTAAGTCAAAATCTCCACCTGGCTCATGGGGTTTGGTAACCACAAAGTGTGGGGAAGGCAAACACAATTGGCAAGAAAGAATCACAAAGCTTTTACTTTATTTTTCTTCAAGGGCCTTATGCTTTTGAACAGATGGAATTTCCACCTACCCACAACCAATCACCAGCTCCTAAACACTGGCCTGTTAATTAAATTTAGAGCCACCAGTCTGCACATTTTTAATTCTTTGAGGAAGAAAGAACTATTATTCACTGTCAGGTATAGTGAGCTTTCCCATTTTTCAATAATGAATGCTATAACTAATTTATTAATCAAAGGAAAACTCTTTACATACAAGCATTTTAGAATGCTTCAAAATTCATTATCTGTTCTCCACTCTAAACTTTAATGGGGAGTTGTATTTTAATTCTATCTTGTTTATATGTCCCAAATCAGTCACTATTATTTCTTATCTTATGCAATTAAGGCTTAGATTTATCTACATGTCTACCAATTATTTGTGTTTACTATTACTTCTTGTTATTCAATCCTTCCTTTTAAGTAGACTATGTTCCATCCCCTCTTCTACTCCCTCTATTATAGCCCAGGCCAGGCGGCTCAGTTGGTTGGAGTGTTGTCCCGTACACCAAAACGGTTTTGGGGTTTCAGTTGGAGTGTGTATGGGAGGCAACTGATCAATGTTTCTCTCTCACATCAATGTTTCTCTTTCTCTTGCTTCCTCTCTCTTTAAAATCAATAAATATATACTCAGGTGAGGTTTTTTATTTTTTTAAAAAGTGGGATAGAAACTCTTAAATCTCATTCCTTTATTGATATTCACTTTTCCCCCCTGTGATGACTTCATACGGGTATTATTAAAATAATAATCCTGGCCCCTAGCCCATTTGGGTCAGTGGATAGAGTGTCGGCTGCGGATGGAAGGGTCCAGGGTTCGATTCCGGTCAGGGGCACATGCCTGAGTCACAGGATCAATCCCCACTAGGGGGAGTGCAGGAGGCAGCCAATCCATGATTTTCTCTCATCAATGATGTTTCTATCTCTCTCCCTCTCCCTTCGTCTCTGAAATCAATAAAAATATTTAAAAAGAAAAAGAAAATTTCGTTTTAAAAAGTTTAAGGAGCATTAAAAAATTGATTGATTTTAGAGAGTAAGGAAGAGGAGAGAGAGAGAAAGAGAGAGAGAGAGAGAGAAACATCAATTTGTTGTTCCACTTGTTTATTGATTCTTGGATGTACCCTGACTGGGGATCAAATCCACAACGTTGGTGTATCAGGATGACACTCTAGCCAACTAAGCTACCTGGCCAGGGCCACTTAAAATTTTTTAAGTCAACAAGTTTCTGTTAACCTTTAGCACAGTAGGTCTGGAAGCCATGAGTAATTTAGGGTCACAGATTATTTGACCAACAGTATAAATTTAATCAGATGTTTGTCGATATGTTTTTATTTTGCCATTATTGCCTTAACTGAAGTCACAAGTTACCATTACCACTGCTTCCTCCTGTTGGATAAAATGTAAAATATTTCCTATTAATGCTGGCTCTTCCTTCTAATGTTGTTCTTGGAGGGGATCATCTCATAAGGATTATCTTTCTCACATTTCAATAATTACCCTAAACTCTATTAGATATAGTACTGAATTTCATTTATAGAAATAAAACAAGCAATAAACATCATAATAAAGCTTCTATAAAAACACCCTTGAGAGAAAAATTAGTCATCGAATTACCTACAAAGAGCTTTGATTATCTCTATAGGGCCAGTTTTCAAGAAACAAAGTTTAGAAAAAGAGGCTTCTAATTTATTTGCCAAGGCTACAAGAACAATTGAATGGAAAATAGTACATATTAATATGCAAACAAAATGTGACCATCCTAATAGGAAGCCTCATGATATGACTGTTATCAACAAGGATCATTTCATACAAATTCCTTCAGTTCAATTTGTTACCAACCTATCTAAAAATTATTCCAGCACCAACTGGAACTACTAGGACATAGGTAAAACCAGATTACTTTATTTTCTGATATTCCAATTAGGAGCAGTCAGAGAGGCTAAAAGATATGGCTGACTACCCTATAAAGACAGGAGAGATGTCAGATTTTGGCACATTCTCTAAAATTAGTTCATCAACAGCAGTTAAATATATACTAAAGCCTTGGTGTTTAGATTTCAGTGAGGACCCATATGTATTAGTTAAATGTGTGCCTAACTTTAAAATATTAATGTATAGAATTAAGATTATGATTCCATTACATAGCTATTGCTTTAAATACATGCAAACAGCTCAAAGTATAACTATGGTAGAATAGCCATTTTTTAATAAATGCAACCTTTTTTCTGGTTTAAATTCACCAGAAAGTTTCAAAAGTTCACTAAAGTAAATAAATTTTCAGTGAATTCACTATTAATTATTAGTCCAGTATTGTATAATTAGTAATTTTAAACAAAATCATGAAAGTTTATAGAAGGGATATCACTTACTAGCTGTTCTGATTTTACACCATATAACTGGATGGTCTTGGCCACGTTTTTTGACACAGCTAATGTGAGGTTTGCATCAACAGCAGCTACATTTAGTTCACTGGAGAAAACAAGAGCAGACTTTATTAGCAGCACTGTTCATGAGCAAAGTAAAGAACAACATATAAACCCAAAATCAACAAGCGATATAGTAGTTCTTTTTATAGATTTCATTGATATCAAGAATTGCATTGTTTCAATTTCCTTCCTAAATTCAGCATTAGAAAAAAAGTGCTTTGAGATGGCTTGGTTAATGACCAGTTTCTCATTAATGAAAGCATACCACTGTGGGTTCAGGCAGTAATTATGAGAGTAAATTGTGTACAGATTTTAAAAGTAGCACTCTGAATACTGATAAGTGCAATTATAGACACTGCATATCACAGACATCTGCAAGGAAATGACAGCTCTTGAATGCAAATGATGACCTTGGAAGGACATGGGCTAAAAGTATAAATTACAGGAGATACATTAAGATACTCAGTTTCTAGAAATTATGCCAATTCATGCTATTTTGTGTGGTTCTGTAATTATATCAAAAGCATAGCAAGAATTTAATTTTGAATTATTAAAGTATGTTTATTTTCAATTTTAACATTGAATTAATTGGGACATCTGAGCTATCAACCAAAAAAAAAAAAAGTGAAAATACCAGGAGCTAAAAATTGCATGAAAACCCATATAGAGGCAGAAACCAGGAGAAGTAATTATTGTATCTGAAATAGCAAAATAAATTTGGCACCAGATTCTCTATATAAAGAAAATGAAGGACTTTGAAATAACACTAGTATATACTATGTGTGACAGAAATGCCTTTTCATACAATAGTGAGACATAATGTCTTTAATGTTCACTTTTAAACAATGGCATAAGTATGCTTCTGTAAGCTCCACATGATACTTGATTACAGCACTGCCAAGCTGCATAGAGGAAGGGGAGAGATGCCCCTTTAATATTTCCATAAGCAGGTCAAGGAGACCAAGCTGAAGCCAGGACTGTTTTGTCACCACCATGCTACACAGCTAACAAACACATTAGGGTAAAAAATCCTAGAGTCAGGACTTTGGAAAGTCCTGGTAAGTGTGGAGAGATCTGGGATAAAAATGCTGGGCAATGTAGATACTTTATAGGAATATTTGTACCTGGAGAGATGCTTATGTAAATTACACCTGTGGCTTTTTAGTCTTATTCTCGCATGCCTCAGAATCACTGTCATCAAATTTGTAGTCTAAAAGAATCCAGACATTTCTATACTGTCGTCCTATATTGGTTAACTACTATTTTTACTCCTCAAAGTGTTCATCGACAAATGTAAAAACCTACTGTTAAGACAATTTGTTAGCTATGATGGGAACTGAGATAGTTGCAGTTGCAAATTAATCTGGGTCAACTGTAAATTTCTGAAGGCAACATTATAATTACATTGTCTGCTAGCATTCAAGTGGCACCTCTGCTAGGCTACCTTCCCTTTTGGGAATTTTAAAAGCTGCCACATTCACTTAGAAAGCTTAAAATAGCAACACAAGCAAGCTAGTGAGGATTATAATCCTGCATATGCCATGAAGTACTTCATGAATTTAAGAAAAATTAATCTCTATGGTTTAGCTTCTCAATTTATAAAATTATGCCTATACTTTCCTGTGTAATAGAAATTTACTATAGCATAAAGAATTTGCATCATTGACAAGAAACATAATAAGTAGAATAGACTATTTTTTTTACAGTATTTAAAAAATGGTTTCATTAATTGGAATCTTAAGTACTTCATGTGCACTCATTCACTACAAAACTCTTGATATAACTGCAGGACTAATCTATGTATATAAAAGGCTAAGTAACCATCTGTCCATCCATCCGACTGGCCAGTACATACGACACACACTGGCAATTTAAAAATAAACATTGAAAAAATAAATAAATAAACATTGACTTGCGATACATATAAAGGTCTTGCTGGTGCCAATCGCATGTGTGTGTTTTGATCTGTCATTGTTGATCATGAATTTGGTTGACACTTCTATTATAGAGAAGGGCGAATAGTGATTAAAGTATTTCTTCTAATTAATTTCCTTTCAATGTGCACAAATCCGTGCACTGGGCCACTTGTTACTTAAATAATTTAAGATAAATTAAAATATATTGCTTTCATACATGACTAACAAACATGGCAGGCATTTTAATAACATGCCATTGTATTAAAAATACATACCTTGCTATAGTTTTAATAATACCTTCCAGTTCATCTGAAGAAGGAGGATTACGACCACCAGGGGGGAAAACCAAGTTGATAGGGTCAAAGAGTCGAGATAAGGACTTTGATAGATAAGCAGCCTCATAGGGTTGTATTGAGTCTTTTAAAGCCTTTTCTGGACTGTGGAAACAAAAACGTATTAAAAATGAATTTAGGCTGCAAGTGCCTTTCTTAAAAAGCAAATCTAAATAAAACCTAACTCTACATGCAGAAAAAGCAGAAATTTTGTTTAAATATACATAGAAATACATTTCATAATTAAACATTTATTAAGGACTAAACATTTTAATTTACACATAAATCCTAGGTATAAATGTAATATAACATACACCAATACCTACTGAAGTAAGTCTGTCATTTGAAACTCAAAGACTAACACTGTAAAATCTTCTTAATTTCTAACAGGGCTATACCTTTACTTAGCAAATCCTATCTTTATAGTGTCATATCTGCAGAGACCTGTTCCACTAGCTGTGATTTTCAACCTTTTTCTTCTCATGGCACACATGGACTAATTACTAAAATTCTGCAGTACACCAAAATATATATTTTTTGCTATTCTGACAAAAACAGAGGTATAACTTTGATTGATTTACTGGACAGCCGAACGACTTTCCAGTCATCATTCCGGACATCCTTCTGGACAAAGCCATGGCGGCAGGAGCCGAAGCAGAGGCAGTCAGGCAGGCAGGTGAGCAGTTAGACAGATGAGGCAGGCAGGCAGAGTGGTTAGGGATGATCAGGCAGGCAGGCATGCCAGCAGTTAAGAGTCAGCGATCCCAGATTGCGGTTGTCACTTTTTTATTTGACAATCTAAGGGAAAAGAGGTAAGTGTCCCTGAATAAATAGTCAGGTATTGCATATTTTAAAAATTCTTGCAGTTGCTGTAGCTGGGTACTCAGTGGTTAGTGTGGTTTGATACGTCAAAGTTGCAGTTTGATCCCAGACCCCACCTGGCTCAGTGGTTGAAAGTGGGCCTATGAACCAGGAGGCTGCCATTTGATTCATGGTCAGGGCACATGCCTGGGTGGTGGGCTTGATCCCCAGTGGGGGATGTGCAGGAGGCAGCCAATCAATGATCTCTCTCATTTCTCTCTCTCTCCCTTCTCTAAAATCAATAAATAAGTAAAATTTAAAAAAGAAAAGACTGTCGAGGTTTCCTTAAAAAATGAAAAATTAAAAAATCTTGCGGTACACTGGTTGAAAATTGCTGCACTCGCTCAATCCTTTTCACCCATAGCTGGCACCTCCCATAAAGCTCACTGACTGGCAGAGAAGTATACATACAGGTCTAGGTTTTCATCTGCCTTCCCATGCCCAAACTGTTACTAATAAGAATGAGGAGAAAATAAAAAGTATTTGTTAACGTCCTACAATCACATAAATACTCCCCACTGGAGTTCTAAGCTAATTTGTTTTACAATATTCTTCACAAATGAAAATGTAACCTATTAAACACTTCTTTTCCTCCATACTCTTTCTATGCCTTCAATTATTTGTGTTGATTTTCATTTAGCAGTCCGATTATTGAGTCTTAGAGTTTTCCTCTAACAATTATTATCAAATACATCATCCCTGTTTATGATCCTTTTACCAGCCCTACCATTCTCTTTTGCCCTGCCACTGTCTTTTTCTTTTTCTTAAATAAATCCCTCTTCATCCTAAATATTAACCTTGAAAACAAATGACCTGCTCCTTCATGTATACAAAGCCTGGCTTTCTCCTTTCCCACTCTTTCTGATCAACTGACAAGACCTAGATGTCAGAATGCTCTTGGCTGTGTGTCATAATTCCATGGTTATCACTTGGTACTTTCTCATTCAATAAGTATTTCACTCAACACATATTTACTGGGAATACCGTGTACCAGGCCCTTTTTAAGTGCTGGGAAGATACAGATTTAAAATGCTTAACACTCTAGTAAAGAAATATGCAGGCTGCCCTGACCAGTGTTGCTTACTGGTTGGAGTTGCCCCCAACACCAAAGGGTTGAAGGTTCGATTACTGGTTAAGGGCACATGCCTGTGTTGCAGTTCACTCCCTAACACCTGGTCGGGTGCGTGCAGGAGGCAACCAGTCGATGTGTCTCTTTCACACTGATGTTTCTCTCTCTGTCCTCTCCCTTCCACTCTTTCTGAAAAGTAATGGAGAAAATATCCTCAGGTAAGGATGAAAAAAAAAGGAAATATGCAGGTAAAGTATAATAGATGAAGACAGAAAGACCACAGTGGGAAAAGTGAAGAATTAGTGCCTAAATCTGTTAGAAGTAATCCTATACTGAAGTCTATGGCATCTCTTTAATCTTCTGTTTTTCCTTCTGTCATTTATTAACCTTAAGAAATGTCTTCCCCAACACAATGCAACATACAACATACAAGATGAAGTACTTTACTGTAGAATTGTACACCTGAAGCCTTTAATTCTATAAACCAATGTCAACCCAATTTTTAAAAAAAGCATCTTCCATCTTCCACAGAAACGTTAGCCCTAGCACTCTTCCTGCTCTCCAGTGCTCTAAGGGTCCTTGGGGGCTACAATGTCAAACAGGTATCTTTTTTCACTTATTTCTGTTCTGTGCCAGGAATCCATCTACCTTTATTTTATCTTTACTATGGAGCTTCCTTATATCTGAGCCAACATTCTGAACTGCTGCAACTCTAAGATCTCTAAGATTGAGAACTTTCCCACACTCCGACTCTCCTCTACTTCCCTCCCTCCTACAAATACTATTAAGCCTTCACAATTTGTCAGGCACTTCCTAAATGTAGGAAATGTAGCTGTGAAGTCAGTTCAAAAATTCTGTCCTAAAAGTTTACATGCTAATGAAAGTGATACTAAATAAATAAATAAATAAAATTTAAATGAGTTAAGTATGGAATAAACCTGTCTATTGTGGTCTTTCTGAGTTAATCCTACTTGGAGTTTACAGAGCTTCCTAGATAATATAAATGTTATAATATTATTTTAATTGCCCATTTAGGCCTGAACCCCCCAGGATCAGGTCTAAACGTCAGTTGGACATCGCTTGAGGGTCCCAGACTGGAGAGGGTACAGGCTGGGCTGAGGGACATCTCCTCCCACCCATTGCATGAATTTTGTGCACTGGGCCTCTAGCTTTTCAATAAAACCTGTAACTGTGCAGAAACTCCATTTCTTTAACATGGCACTGTCTCCTTTCTATCCATCCACTCCCTTAATCATTAAGCCCTTAAGACATCAGATTCTGGACAGCATTAAACTGTCTTAAGAAAATGCCTCAAGTAACACCTTACTCTAGTGAAGCAGGGAAGCATCCTGAGGTCCTCTTAGCCTACATTTCCTGGCATGAACCACTATTTCAAAAGCCAGGGGAAGGTTTATTAAGACTCCAGTATTTTCATGGTACCACAATAAGGTAGAGTTGCCACTCCTTGAATGGTGCTTGGGCATACTTCTTTTTTTTTTTTTTATAATATATTTTATTGATTTTTACAGAGAGGAAAGGAGAGGAATAGAGAGTTAGAAACATCGATGAGAGAGAAACATCGATCAGCTGCCTCCTGCACATTCTCTACTGGGTATGTGCCTGCAACCAAGGTACATGTCCTTGACCGGAATCGAACCTGGGACCCTTGAGTCTTCAGGCTGATGCTCTGTCCACTGAGCCAAACCGGCTAGGGCTGGGCACACTTCTTGATCTCATTTGCCTGAAACTCGCCTCAGCTATAGGAAGCTGTTAGCAGGATGAGCCCTGCAATTGGGAGATGGGGGCTGTAAATGAAAAAAAGAACTTCTATGGAAAGTAATCTCACAGAGTACTCTGATCATTAATTCCTAACTGGGCTGGTCATGGTGAGTATTCATGCCTTAGGCCTATAACTTCTTTGGGGAAACATTTTAAACCAGGCCTGTCCATTTTTCCAAGTTAACACATTTCTGAAATACCAGAAGTAGTACCCCTCAAAAGGAGGAATCAAACCTCAAAAGAGCACATAATCTCATTAACTATCCTGTAATCTAATGCAACCCTACTTTCTCCAATCGCCTTACATCCCCTCCTTAATTTCAAATGCATAAAAGAAACTGTCAATCTGTTACTCTCTAGAGCATTTGAGATCTTGTTTCCTGGCATATGTTATCAATTATCAATTTGGCTCAAATAAACTCTTATAAAAATTCTCCAAAGATCTGGAAGTTTATCAAGTTGACAGGGCAAAGGGAGCCTTTTGTTCTTTGTGGCTGCAGTCTCAAGTAGAGTGTATGCCTTGCTGAGATGGGAGAATGGAGGGAAGACACAGTTTTGGCTCAAATATCACAGGCTCTTCAATAAATTCTTTTTTACTGAATTTTCACAGATTTCGAGTAAATGATTTGTCATTTGCTGTTTGCTTTTAGGACCATTTCCAGAGGCTTGACATTGTTATTTTTAGTCCTAACCAGTTTCACTGGAGAGTGGGTCAGTGTAGTATTAACCACTCAGAAGTCGATCTTCTCCTATTGTGTCATTAATCAATTCTAATGATGCTTTTGTATCTACCATTCCTTATCTAGGCCTCCAAAACCTTTATTTTGCTATGTTAAGAAATCAATTATCAGTCCTCATCTTCAACTTTTCTGTAGTATATGACACAGTTAACTGATCTTCCTTAAACTGAAATGAAATTCTTTCTTTGGGGTCCCACACTACTGTCAGTTTTTCTCCTCTATAATCATTTTCTTGCTTAGCCTCCATTGCAGGCTGCCATCCCTCTGGCCAATCTATGAATTTGTAGAACCTGTTTTGGGCCAGAGTTCTTGTTTACCTTTATATATATCTTCCCTATGCAATCTCCTCCAATTCCATGATTTTTAAAAATGGTTATAGTGATGACTCTCAAATATGTATTTCTAGCCTTGATTCACATTCAACTACCTTTTCAACAACTCTATTTGCATCTTCAATTCAACAGTTTCAAAAGTAAATTCAGCACTATTCCATAAAAGAAACGTCTTCCCTTCTTAACAGTCTTCTCCCAAACTTGTTCAAATATATCCCTGGTTCTTTTCCTCTCAAATCTAATTTATTGGCTTGCCCTCTAAACTATATATTTTTTGTTATTGTTGTTAATCCTCATCCGAAAATTTTCTTTCAACTGATTTTTAGAGTGGGAGGGAGGGAAAGTGGAAGGAGAGAGAAACATCGATGTGAGAGGGTCACATCAATTGGTTGCCTGCACACGCCCCAACTGGAACTGGAAATCAAATCTGTAACCCAGTTATGTATCTCTGACCAAGATATAATTCAACCATAGTATTGTTTTTAAGTGAAAGAAACAAACATTTAAAATCACCCATGAAAAATCCAACATTTTTCTTACAAGGTACGGGATAACAATCTGTTATCTGAGTCAGTCTCTTCACTATAAATATGATTCTAGTGTTTAAAGGTGTGCAAATCAATTGATTTGGTACGCAAATAAAAATTTTAAAATAATACTCTTTTTCAACATAGGAGGAACAGGTGGCTGCTTTAAACTCGAGATGTATGTTGTTTTCCAATGTGGCTCCTAAACATGAGTGATCTAAGAGATTTTCAGGTTTAATTTTGCATGTGTTCAATTTTTCCCTACCAGAGAACCTATTCCAGCATAAGATTAAGACAAAATCTTAACATGCCAACAAACAGGTTTGATTAAACAAACATACTCATAATCTGGCTTTTTTGGTATGAACATGTCTTGCGTATCATCTTCCATGTGTTGTAAGTCAACATAGAGTTCTGTGGTTCCACTTGCATTAAATTTTCCTTGAATACTTTGGCTGTACTGTTGAAGACGCTTCCATAAGTCATTATAAAGACGCAATAATTTAGGGTATTCTCCTTCAAATGCCTGTTTCAAAAACATAGAAGCTGCCAAGCAAAACAATAAATGCATTAGATAAATGATAAAACAAAACGTAGCTAGAAGTTTCTTTTGTATAGGAAGATGATGGGACAAACAGCTTACATTACAGGTCAAACCAAAGGTGTATTCCAAAGAGGCCATTTAAATAATTCTGGTATAGTTTTATTAACCAATGTAACCCCAATAAATGCAATTTAAAATAAATAAAATGATGCTACCCTGGCCAACTTGGCTCACGGTTTAGAGCATCAGCCTGTGGACCAAAGGGTTGTGGGTTCGATTCTCAGTCAAGGGCACATACTTTGTTTGCAGGCTTGATCCCAGGCACAGGTCAGGGCCCATGTGGGAGACAAACAATTGATGTGTCTCTCTCATATCAATGTTTTTCTCTCCACACCACCCCTCACCCCCTTCCACTCTCTAAAAATCAATAGAAAAATATTATTGGGTGAGGATTTCTTTTTTAAATTCAGCAAATCTGGTCCATGAATATATAAAAAGAATAATACATTATGACCAAGAGGGATTTATCCTAAGAACTCTAATATCAATCAGTGTGACTCTGTAACAGGGAATAAAAAGTTTATACAACTCGGACAAACCATGAAATGGAATTAGAATAAAACATACTAACAAACAGATAAAAGGAACTGACCTATACTGACAGTTTCCTTATAAGCATACTAGAGGCCTGGTGCATGAAAATTTGTGCAGTGGGGGGAGGGGTGGTGGTGAGACAGTCCTTCAGCCCAGCCTGTGACCTCTCGGGATGGAGCCCTCGGGGGATGTCCGACTGACAGCTTAGGCCTGCTCCCTGCAGCCTACCTGTCGTTATGCTATTCAGTCAATTTGCATATTAGCCTTTTATTATATGCTAGAGGCCTGGTGCATGAAATTTGTGCACGGAGGGAAGGGGATGTCCCTCAGTCGGCCTGCACTCTCTCCAATCTGGGACCTCTCGGAGGATGTGCGACTGCCGGTTTAGGCCAGCCCAATCGCCCCCAACTGCCCTCTTCTCCCAGCCCAATCGCCCCCAACTGCCCTCCCCTGCCGGCCATATTGTGGTAGCTAAACAAACAAAAACAACAACCCAAACTAAACTAATAGACACAGACAACAGTATGGTGATTACCAGAAAGAAAGGGGGGTGGAGAGAAAGAAAAGAGTAAAGGGGATCGAAAAGGGTGATGCAAGAAGACTTGACTTGGCCATATTGTGGTAGCTATCTTGTGATGACATGGGGGCAGCCATCTTGTGATAACATGGAGGTGGCCATGTTGTGATGACGTGGGGCGGCCATCTTGTGACATCGCGCAATGCCACCTAGGCTTTTATTATATAGGAAGATTGCAGGCATCAGCAGTTCCAGTTCCTCTTGTATAAGAAATGGCCTTGACCATGACTTCAGTTGACAGAGGTTACCCGACTGCAGGAATTTGGCTAGAACTCACCAGTTCAAGCACATTGACACTAAAGATCCATATCTGGACCAGCAAGGATACTGCCTGCCTGTCCACGGCCCCTCCTCCTGATTTCTTTGTTCTGTGTTTCCTCCCCCTCGCTATAAAAACCCCTGCTTGCACTGAGATGCTAAGATGGGCTTTGGACAAGAGTTTCCCATCTTCTCAAGATGCCAGCACTCCAATAAATTCCTTTCCTTTTTCACTAGCATCTGTCTCATGAGTTTGGTTTTTGTAGTGGTAGGCAGTCTAACGTTGGTTCTGGTTACAATTCATCATATTAACAAA
The DNA here is from genome assembly GCF_000327345.1 of Myotis davidii. Classification (NCBI taxonomy): domain Eukaryota; kingdom Metazoa; phylum Chordata; class Mammalia; order Chiroptera; family Vespertilionidae; genus Myotis; species Myotis davidii. The sequence continues at coordinate 1,042,641 of NW_006299390.1, read as the reverse complement.
CAAAGATGAAAAACGTGTGATCATAATAAATAAATGCAGAAAAAGCATCAGGTTGGTGAACAAATATTATTACGTGGAAATTATGACAGAAAACTAACAGACACAAAGCTTAGAAAGCATCCTGGAAATAACTATCACCCAAAGATAATTAAAGCAGCAGATTTCATATACGGAATATTTTGAATCTTCATTGTGATAGGTTCAGGCTCCTCATCTTTTGAATAAAGTACATTCATTTTTTGTCAAATCCCTGGATTATATTTTATTATATCCAGATCTTTTTCTAAACATGAACATTTATAATCAGAAAGAACATGTTCCTAGCTAGAAAAATTTCCCTTTAGATATTTTCTTCCAAAATTCTACCTACTTAGACAATCTGTTACATTGTATAGACTCTTCACTCTACAGATGGTTGAATTTCCTTAATATTTTGTGTCTATAGTTTTAAGTACTATAGTACACATCGGGAACCGTGTGTGCTCTATAAATGGCAACTGCTTTACAAACAACTTAACTTTGGAGTTCTCACAAAGGTAGTTACTAAAATGATAATGCTATTAGTAGTAACAGACCACTCAGAATGTGAAATATCAATGAGATTTTTGCTTAAATATATTATACTTCTCAGTAGTTTCTTTGACTACACAAGCCAGATAGGTCCCCTAAGATAAGAGCTGAAAAGCATGACTGGCTTTGGTAATTAAGAGGTAGGTCACTGCTTACTTTAATGAGGACAATTTCAATAGAATGGTGGGATATAACTATAGTGCACCTACTTGAGAGATTAACAGTATGAAAATGAACATGAAGTTTGGATAAAAAGAGGAGAGATTAAATAGCAACTAAAGAGAAAATCTCTAGTTTTGTTTTTAGTTTTATTAAGGTAATTTGAATAGGTTTCTAACTCAGGGAAAAAATATTTTTTAAAAGGAGAAATGTGCAAGCCTGGCCAGCATTGCTCAGTGGTTGAGTGTCGACCTATGAAACAGGAGGTCACAATTTGATTCCCAGTCAGGACACATGCCCGGCTTTGAAATAAATAAAAAAATATATATATATATTTTTAAAGGGACAAATGCAAGATAGAAAAAAGGAAAGTTCAGTTGGTTAGAGCATCATCCCAATACACTAAGGTGGGTTTGATTTTGTGTCAGGGCACATACAAGAAGCAACCAATGAATGTATAAATAAGTGGAACAACAAATCAATGTTTCTTTCTTTCTCTCTCTCCCTTCCACCCACATTCCTTATTCTAAAATCAATGAATAAAAATTAAAAAAGAGAGAGAGAGAGAGAAGTATGAAGGATATTGCTGAGACAATGGGGTAACAATGCAGAGCCAGCCAGCTTCAGATTGCTGGAAGCAGAACCTCTCCTCCACCTTCTGACTCTCTGGAAAACTTGTCTTCATTAACTTACTAAAAATCAGGCGGGGTTTGGGGGATGAGGAGGAGATGCACATTGCTAGGCACAATTGGTGTCATGTGTAAACCAAGCCTTCAGGACTGTGTATACCCCAAACTTTTCCTAGTTGTCACACCTTTTCTAAGAGCTCGCCACCCTTATCATTGCCCTTGATCCCACTTACCTACTCTGAACCCCTTACAGACTCCCAAACCTCCCCAACTCAGGGAGAAGGTGCTTTTAGAGCAAGGGTTCACCCTTCTCCATTTCTTGATCCACTTTACCAAACTCCATCTCATTCTATTGGTGCAAGAGGCACTGGGCAGAAGGACCTTGGTTTGGGTCCCAGACCGGGAGGGATCAGTTACATTTTTAATCACTGTTCTTAAAACTTCTATTTCTGATCAAGATGGAGTAACGGGACCAGAATTACCCTTCTATCTAAAACAATCAAAACCCAAAACACCCTTAACATCATGCAATAAAGACAGTATTCCTTCAGAGACAAAAACAAAGGAGGTGCACCTTACAATCACCACAGCTAATTTCGTAGCAGGATTGGCTGGCTATGGCACAGGAAGGCAAAGAGATCCATCTACCCTTACTGGCCAGGAGACCAGGAAGACAGAAGCCACTAGAATACACAGGACATAATACCAGAGAAGAGAAAGATGCATGAAAAGAACTGCAGAAACTTGCAAATGGTTCCCTTTGAGAGTATCCAGTTAAATACTAATCAGCACATGCACGTGAGGAAATTTCCAGAGTCTGGGAGAAAAAAACTCTGCAAAGTTTAGAGAGACTATACCGGTTACACAAAACTTCAAAAAGTACCTGTTCCCCAAAGCCAGGCTAGAAAATCTCAAATTCAGCATTTGGTAGAGTACCGAGAAGAGTCTTGCCTCAGCAGTGAGAACTAATTAGCCCTAAACATGGCTAAGGTTTTGCTAATAAATCATAAAAGCAAGACTCAAAGGGATCAAACTCTTTCTCAGTAACTTGACAGTATCCAGAAAAAAAATATTTACAAGGAGATAAAAGTATTCAGTACCAATGTAAAATTCAAATAAAAATTCAATCAAAAACCTCAGTCAAAATTATTAGTCATGCAGAAAAGTAGAGAAAAAAATGTATCTATAATGAGAAGAAAATCCAATTGGCCAGACCTAGAACTGACATAGGTGATCGAATTAGTGGTAAGTGCATTTCTGTTCTAGTTTCACTCCCTAGAGTTACACATTTTTCTTAATATGTGTACGACTTGTTGAAATGAAGTTTACATTAGGCAATTTCTACTAAAAAATGTGATAGATCAAATGTGCTAAATAAACAATACTGGAAGGTATAATGGTTAAAGGTTTAACATTTTCAAGTATGCGAAAGGCTATTTTTTGGTACATTCCTGTCTCACTGAGAGAAGAGATATTCAAAGTACAAATTAAATTTAATTCAAGAAATAAAATACTGACTATAACAGCTTGAAGATTTTAAAAAGGTTTTTAAAGTGACAAAATACAGTTTTAATGAATGCCTGAGAACAGATACATTGCAACAGACATAAATGGACTTTTACATTTGCTTTCTTTTATTCTAAAAACTGAGGTTTTATTAAATTTTGTAATTATGCTTACATATTTTGTAGGCATATTTACTCTTGTATTTTCTTACTGGTTTATGAGTAATAAGCTTACAATGTGAAGAAAACTTCATGATGATGACTGGTCTCAATACTTTCATCATGAAGTTAGAAACTAGTAAAAATGTATTTATATAATACTACACCTGAATATTTTAAAAACTACCTCCTAAAAGAATTTATGAATTTTAACTTTCAAGCACACATGTCAGACTCTAAAAATGCTCATTTCATTGAACAACTCTGAGTAATTATTGAATCAAAGACATAGATATATAGATGTTATTTCACTATTCTTTTAACATTTCATATGTTTGGGGGGAAAAATAAGGTGACAATAGCATGCAGCTAAATACTGCCTGTAGAAAAAAATTAGCATAAACACTTAAATTAGAAAAGCAAAGTTTAACTTAATAATCTAAACTTAGGTTTAATAAACAAGAAAATGAGCAAATCAAACCCAAAGCAAATAAATGAAAATATATAATATACACGAGAGCAGAAATCAATAAAATAGAAAATAGAGAAAAATCAATGAAACCAAATATTGGTTTCTGAGGAGATGAATAAAATTAATAAACCTCTACTCATAATTATTAGGAAAAAAGAGATGAAACTAATGTGAGATGGAACATCACATCAGATTCCACAGACATGCAAAGGGTAATAAGGAAGCATACAGCAACTTTATTCCCATAAATCAGAAAACCTCAACAAACTGTAAAAAGGCTTTGAAAGACATAAACTACCAAAGCTCATTCAAGAAGAAATAATTGAAATAATCCTATACTTATGAAAGAAGTTGCATTTGTAGTTAAAACCTTCCCACAGAGAAAATTCCAGGCCCATATAACTTCTTTGGTGAATTCAACCAAAGATTGATTTAAGGAAAAAATAATACTAATTCTACACAAACTGCTTGAGAAACTGAAGAAGAGGAAATACTTCCCAACATATTTTCTGAGGTATTCATTACCCTGATACTAAAACTGGAAAAAGAAATTACAAAAGAACTAAAGATCAAAGGCTTTCTTCTTTTTTTTTTTTTTTTTTAGCAATTTAAACCCAACAACATGTAAAGCGGAAAATGAATCATGACCATGTGAGTTTTATCGAAGAATGTAAGTCAGGTTCAAAACTTGAAAAGTCAACATAATTCATGATATTAACAGGTTAATGTAACTAAAACTATTTGATTATCTAAATGGGTGCCAAAAAAAGCATTAAAAAAGCCAACTACTTTCCCTCAAACAACAAGAAAAAGGAACCTCTTCATCCTGATTAAGGACAGCACTGAAACACCTGCAGCTAAGGTCATATGAAGGTTAACTGAATTCTATCTCAGTAAGATAGTAAGCAATGCAGAAGCTATTTTAATTCTACACTCTATTAGAGGGATCAGCCAGTGTATTAAGGAAAAAAAAATAGGATGCTAGATTAAAAAAGAAATTGTCTGTATTTGCAGACCATATCATCATCAATACACAAAATCATTTTAAAAATCTTCAAGAACTACTAGAACTAATAAGTAAGGTTAGCAAAGTCAAGAATACAAGGTCGGTACATAAAAATCCAATGTATTTCTACATTCTAACAATGGACAATTCTAAAGAAAAAATTTAAAAAACAGTATCAATAATAAATCCAAAATATATGAAATCATAATAAATTTAAGAACAGATTTGCTAGACTGAAAACTGTACACAACATTGATAAGAGGCAATGTGTAAGAATCGAGCAATGGTAAGATATAGCACAAATGTGGATCAGAAGACTCAATACTGTTAAGATGCCAATTTATCACAAATTGCTCTGTAGAGTCAATGCAATCCTAATCAAAATCCTAGGAGACATTTTAATAGGCAGAGTATAGAAATTAACCTTAATCTTTATATCATATTCACAAATTAACTATAAAGAACCTAATAATACTTCTAGAATAAAATATAGGAGAAAATACCTTTGGCCTTGAATTAGACAAATATTTCTTTGATTAAAAAAACTCCCACAAATTATAAAAGAAAAATGTGACTTTACCAAAATTAAAAACTGTTATCATTTGGAAGACATTGTTAAGACAATAAAATGGCAAACCACAGATAGGGGGGATATATTTGTAAAACACTCATCTGAAAAAAAACTGAGTCTACAATATATAAAGATCTTTTAAGACTTAATAATAGAATAAGCAATAAACTTTTAAAAAACCAACTAAACTAAAAGACAATGATCTTGACAAACACATAACCAAAGTTGATATACAGGTGGTAGGTAAGTATGTGAAAATATGGTCAAAAATCATTAGTCTTTAGGCTAATGGAAATTAAAACCACAATTAAAATCTACTATAACACTCACAAGAATAGCTAAAATTAAAATGACCTACAATATCATGAATTGATAAAAATGTAGAGCAATTGGAATTATAATTATTGATGGGAATGTAAAATGGTATATACATCTTGGAAAATAGTTTAGCAATTATTTAAAAAATTAAACACATACTTATCAAATTATTTGGAAATCCCAATCTTATGTATTTACCCAAGAGAATGAAGACATATGTATACAAAAAGATGTGTCAGTAAATGACTGTAGTTAGCTTTACTCATAATAACCCAAAACTGTAGCAACTCAATTGTTCTTCAACTGAAGAATGGATAAACTGTAGTTTATATCTATACAATGGAATACAAATCAGTAATAAAAAGGAAATGCACTACTGATATATGCTACAACATGGATGCATCTTAAAATAATTATTCAATATAATAAAACCCTAATATGCAAATTGGCTGACCGGCGGAAGGACCAGTTGCTATGATGCGCACTGACCACCATGAGGCAGACGCTCAATGCAGGAGCTGCTTCCTGGTGGTCAGTGTGCTCCCACAGGGGAAACGCCGCTCAGCCAGAAGCCAGCCTCATCGCCGGCGAGTGCAGTTGCAGTGGCTGGAGCCTCTCCCACCTTGATGGCAGTGCTAAGGACCCCTGGCAGGGAGCAGGCCTAAGCCGGCAGGCGGACATCCCTCAAGGGCCCCTGGACTGTGAGAGGGTGCCAGCCAGGCTGAGCGACACCCCCCTCCCCGCCCCTACAGTGTATGAATGCTGTGCACCGGGCCTCTAGTACTGATATAAAAGAATGCACACTGCATGATTCCAGCTTAATGAAAATCTAGGAAAAACTAACTTATATGACAATAGGTGCCAGAAGCTAAAAGGTGGGAGGAGATTAACTACAAAAGTACATGAGAAAAATTTCATAAGTGATGAAAATGTTTTAAATCTCAATTGTGATGGAGGTAATAAGGCTATAAACAGGTGTCAAAACTCATAGAATTTTCTGCTTAAAATTGGTGACTTTTACTGTATTGAATTATTATCTCAGGAGAAGCTGATCAAAACAGATACCTAATGCAGGGAGATGTACTAGTAGTAAAGTATCTCTGAGTAGTGTGATTATAGAAGTAAATGAAATAAATCTGCACTAAATAAATTCTCTGCTTAAGTTTTGTTTGGCCACACGTTAATGAAGACCTCTTGTATGGATACAGCCTTGTTGCATATTTCCGTAGAAATGGAAGTAGGGAGGTGGGTAGTGAGATTTATTCAACCTTGTGTTGCCAGTGACTAGGTAATACAGGGTGTCCCCCCACAATGTATATACACTAACAGCTGATAGCTCAATTAACGTTCTTTTTTTTCTTTTTCTTTTCAGATTTAACCCATTGTAATTCATAATGGGTGAAAAGTGTGTATAAGTTTTTAGAGGACACCCTATATTTTTATGTACTAGGTACTTTCAGTCAAAGTTTGTGAATAAAAATTAAACTACACACAAACTCTAAAAATGCTTAAAAAGGCTAGGTTCATTCAATATTCTTACATTCAGTAATTAGACAATAACATTCATAAGGTATTAGCTAGTTTGTTTATTTCATTGTTTAGAACTACCCTGCACAATTATTTCATGGCAAAAACAAATTAAGAGAGTTTTGTGGATCACATTTGGATAAGCAACTTTTAATTCATGATGCAGGTATTTCATCAGTTCATTCATTCAATCTTTTGCTTTTTTTTTTTTGTTGTTAATCCTCACCCAAGGATACTTTTTCTATTGGTTCTTAGAGTGAAAGGGCGGGAGGGAGAAAGGAGAGAAAGAGAAACACTGATAGGAGAGAAACGCATCAATTGGTTGCTTCCCTGCAGGCACCCCAACCAAGGCTGGGATAGAGCCTGCAACCCAGGTGCTGCCCTCCACCCCCCATCAATAAAAATATTTTTTTATTGATTTCAGAGGGGAAGGGAGAGGGAGAGAGAGATTCCTTGATTTGGAATTGAACCCAAGATCCTTCACTGCACAAGCCAATGCTCCGACCACTGAGCATAGCAGCCAGGGCTAAATGATGGGTTTTTTTCAACACTAAGGAAAATATTTTAATATTTTTTAGTTAGGAAAATAATTCTACAAGCATTAACTAAATTCTTCAACATCAATTTCTTTATACCCTTTACACAGAAAAAATTAAGATAGAATTCCTCTATGCTTGAATTATGGAGAATTAACTTATTCTTTGAAGAATTTTATTCAAGGTAATAAATATTAAAAATGTAAAAAAAGTTATCTGCTGCTTATAAAACTGAATATATGGTTAACGTAAGAAATGACAATATGTTTTATAAACCAACAGAGGAAAACTTCTTGACATTAAATTTTAAAGTAACTAAACAATTTTAAAATGAATTTACATTGTGGAATTGTGTACCTCAAACCTGTATAATTTTGTTACCCAATATCACCCCAATAAATTCAATAAAAAGGAAAAAAAGAAGTGAATTTGCAAAATAAATAGTATACTTACAATTTGTTGCCACTTGAAATTGAGAGTAAAGTGCTTGAGTAACTGAATTCCAAAATGTGTATAAAATTTCAGACTGTCCATCCTGTGACCCCAAAAAAGAGATTTATTCATTAATTTTAAAAAACAATGATGGATAAGATGTAATGTGAAAGTGTATTTAAATGAAAATTTCTAAGACAACTACCAAACAATGGAATTATTAAGTAACAAAGTAGAATATAGATCATATCTCAAGTTCAGGTAAACAAGCATCCTCCTACTCTAAGCTGCTTACTCATTCTGTGCCCCTTTCCGTCTGTAAAATGGAGATGATAACAGTACCTGCATTGCAGGATTTTTTGTTGTTGTTATTGTTTGTCCTTTTTCCCCCCTCTTTATTTATTTTCACTAGAGAATTATGAAGATTTAAGAAGGCTGTAAAGGTTATGTCTTGGGCCGAAACCGGTTTGGCTCAGTGGATAGAGCGTCGGCCTGCGGACTGAAGGGTCCCAGGTTCGATTCCGGTCAAGGGCATGTACCTGGGTTGCGGGCATTTCCCCAGTGGGGGATGTGCAGGAGGCAGCTGATCGATGTTTCTCTCTCATTGATGTTTCTGGCTTTCTATCTCTCTCCCTTCCTCTCTGTAAAAAATCAATAAAATGTATTTAAAAAAAAAAAAGGTTATGTCTTGGGACAGTTCCTGAGATATAATAAACCCTCAATGAATGTTAATTATTACAGTTATTATCATCACCTTTTGAAATAAAAAAGGAACTTCTGTGACCATAACAAAATGATGGACAAAGCATGCTCAGATTAAGAAGAACCATCGGATATAATTTGCCAATTACAAAAGAGAACGGCCTGAAACATAGATACAGTTTTGTTTTGTTTGCTTTAAGACTGGAATGACTACTACTTAGCTGGGCACAATATTTTTCCATTCAACTTGGGGTACATGTTTTAGAAAGTAACTACTAAAAAGAGATAATATTAGTTCAAATATCATTTGTTAAATCAAGACAAAGTACTTTGAGATTGTTAAAATAGAACCACACTTCCAGAAATTTTAGCAAGTACTTTTTAAAAAAATCCAACATCCATTCCTGATAAAAACTTTCAGCAAACTAGGAATAGAAAGGAGCTTTCTCAACCTGCTAAAAGGCATTTATGAACAATGAAATGAAAAAATCATGCATAATGGAGAAGACTGAGTGCTTCACCCCTAAAATTAGGGAGAAAACAATGATTTCTTTCGGCTCTCATTAATTCTATTAATATTCAATGAACAAGAAAATGGCTTCTACCTAGTACAACAAATAAGAAAGACTTCAGTTTGGAAAGGGAAAAGGGAAAATGGTCTTTATTTATAGATGAATTGATCATCTATGTAAATAATTTGATGGAATCCACAAGAAAGTGACCTGAGCTAATAAGTGATATTTTGCAAGATTACAGAATACAAGATCAATATACAAAAATCTGTTGTACTTTTACATATAATTAGTAATGTGTAACTGAGAATTGAAATTTAATAAGTCCATATACAGTAACATCAAAGAATAAGAAATACGAATAAATCTGTTAAAAGATGAACAACATCTGAAAACTGTATTATTGAAAGTAAAGAAGATCTAAATAAGTAGAGGTATCTTACTTGTGGGTAGATAGATTCATTATTGTTAAGATGTCCATTCTTCCCAAATTGATCTATAATCTCAATAGGTGTTTTGCAGAAATTGACAGGCTGATTCCAAAAGTCAAATAGAAATACAAAGAGCCTGGGAAGCCCAACACAACTTTGAAAAAGAAAAGCAAAACTAGAGAGCTAACAATATCCGATTACAAGACTTTTTATTATAAAACTAAAGTATTTAAGGAAGTGTGGGGTTAGCGAAAAGTTAAAGACTTAGACCGTTGGTGCAGAATGGAGTCCAAAAATATACTCAGGCATATATTCAGTGGTGACATAATAGCTTTTTTAACAAGTAGTGCTGAACCATTTGAATACCCAAATGTTAAGCCTGAAATTCTAGGACTTATGGAAGAAAACAATAAAACTTTGTGACTATGGAATAAGCAAAGATTTCATAGATGCAACACCAAAAGCTCTTTTCATAAAAGAAAAAAATTTTGATATATAGGACTTACTAAAAATTAAAAATTTCTGCTTTCTAAAATACTCCAATAAGAGAATATAAGAAAAGGCCTAGACTGGCGAAAATATTTGCAAATCACATACCTAATAAAGGACTTACATCTAAAAAACTCTGAAAACTCATTAAGAAAACAGATAACCGAGTTTTAAAAATAGGCTAAAAATTTGAATAGACACTTCACAGATAGATATGAAATAAACCCAATTTAAAAGAACTCACCATACCAAGTGCAGGTGTTGGTGAGGATAAAGAGCAACTGTAACTCTTATATACTGCTGATGGGAAATCTAAAATTGTTCAAACATTTTGGAAGACCGTTTGACAGTTTCTTAAAAAGTTGAATATTCACGTACCATATGACTAAGCAATAGACTCCTAGGCACTTATCCAGAGAAGAAATAAATAGGTATATTTATTTCCATCCAAAGCCTTGTATACAAGTGTCCATAACTGTCTACTCCCTGTGTATTCACATTGTCTTCCTTCTGTATGTTTCAGGTTTCCTCTTCTTGTACGTATTAAGAAGTTATACGGATTAAGGTCCCAGTCATATTGGATTAAGGTCCACACTAATGACCCCATTTTAATTTACTTTTTTGAAGACCTATCTCCAAATGTGAATTTAAAAATGTCACCTCTGGGTGATATAATTAAATACGGGGCTTCCAATATTATTTTAGGGTGAGCACTCAGTCTTCTCCATGATGCATGATTTTACCATTTCATTGTTCATAATTGCCTTTTGGCAGGTTGAGAGAGCTCCTTTCTGTTCCTAGTTTGCTGAAAGTTCTTATCAGGAATGAATGTTAGATTTTATCAAGTGCTTTTCCTGCATATATTGAGATGATATGGTTTTCCTTGTTTGTTGGCTTTCCTTTTCCAATTAGTTTTATACTAAAACAGCAATTAATCCTCCACAAATTTTACTCTCTCATATTTTCCTTGCCCATGTCTTTATGCTATTTTCTGGATAATTTAATAAATTCTATTTGCTAGGCTGCTAATTCATTCTTTGGCTTTATGTAATAGCTGTTTAATACATCTGTTAAATTTTTTATTTTAATAATTTCATTTTTAATTTCTAAATGTTCTATTTGGTTCCTTTTTTACCTAAATGGTCTTTTGAAATAATACTTTGTTTCTCATTTTTATTCCATTTTTTTATTTCTAAAATATATCAGGTAGAAATATTTTAAGTTTTCAGCAGATTATTCTAAACTCTGAAGTCCATACTATAAAAGTTCTTCAGGAATCTAAAATCTGTATTGCATTGTCTTTATTTTTCCTTCTGACTCTCAGTCATACTTCTACTTTATTTATAGGCTAGGTGATTTTTTACTGTGAGCTCATATCTGGCTGACATTAATACATGGATAATCCTGATGGCTAACCTAGAAATGCTTCCCTCCACAGACGATCTGCGTTTGTTTCTTGTGAAAGTGAAATACTGTTACTGAGGACCATGTTAGCCGTGTCATAGGTATCAGCTTTGTGCAAGACTATCTGGTTTATTTTTCTATCTTTTCATATTTGTTTGTTTGTTTATCTGCACCTGAGGATGTGTATACTGATTTGAAAGGGGGAGGGGGAGACGTAGGAAAGAAGGGAGAGAGAGAGAGAGAGAGAGAGAGAGAGAGAGAGAGAAACATTGACCTGCTGCCTCTCATATGTGCCCCCACCAGGATCAAACCCACAATCTCGGTATATGCCCTTACCAAGAATCAAACCTGCAACTTTCTGGTGTGCTAGATGACGCTCCAATCAACTGAGCCACACCAGGGCATTCTTCTATGTTTTCAGAGCCCCAGAGACCTACTAGACTGATCCTATCATTGATATGAACATTTGATCCTGGGACAATCCAGGTTTTGTAATGACATACCTCACAAATCTCGACTAAAATTTCAACCACTTTATCTGTTTATGTATATGTATACGTATATGTGTATATGTATATATGCCCCTCAGAGATTCTCTTACTTTTTGCAGGCCCAACAGTACATTCAAAATGATGCTTTTCTAATTTATCTAGAATTTGTAAATACCATAGTGAGAGGGCCCTTAAGAATATCTGGTTCCTATACAAGTAAAAGCATAAATCTAACCTTTGCAGGTAAGAATCTTTGTAGATATATCTGACTTAAATACTTAACCGAGTATTGCTACTTGACTTTTTAATATATAGGTATATTTTTTTTATTTCAGAGAGGAAGGGAGAGGAAGAGATAGAAACATCAATGATGAGAGAGAATCATTGATCGGCTGCCTCCTGCATGCCCCCTACTGGGGATTGAGCCTGCCACCCCGACATGTGCCCTTGACTAGAATTGAACCCGGGACCCAGCAGTCCCCAGGCTGACACTCTATCCACTAAGCCAAACTGGCTACGGCGCTACTTGATTTTTTAAATCAAATTGAGATGGCACAGGTAAATTGTTTTTTTCTCATAAAATTAAAAAGATTTCACATTTGGGTGCCCTAAAATTTTGCTCAGTCTCGAATGCTATAATGAAATCATTTGCTATGTCTAAAAAAGAAAAAACACACATTAGTTTTCATAGTTAAAATTCTCATTAGTACTATAGCTACTCAAAATGCTGAACACATCCCAAATTTAGCCTAATACATCCTACACACGATTACAAGATTCTGTTCAATGATAAAAATTGCTGGCTTTGAAAATGAAAGTATCATATCTATACTCCCACATACAGCTAAACTGGCTTAATTTCATAGATGAGACTCTAAACTTGTTTTTGACTATGTGGATCCTGAATAATTTGTCAATAATTTGCTTCATTCATTTTCACAAAATGTTAAATAATATTGATGATTATATAGTAATACTATAACTCAACTTGTTTTAAAAGATACTAAAATTAGACTTTTGATATGTAAAAAGTAAGTCTAAAATTCCAATTTAAAATGAAATTACTCATTCAAGTAAACTATAGAAAATACAGTATAGAGCTTGTCTCAGGTGGGCATTCACCAGGGAGAAGGCCATGTTCAGTTTGAGTGCCACGATCGTGAAGCCCAATGGTGAGAAGCCAGATGAGTTCGATTCCAGCATCTCCCAGGCTCTGCTGGGGATGAACTCACACTTCAAGGCCCAGCTACTGGAGCTGAAGTGAACCAATAACACCAACCAAGGAAACTGAAATTGGTGGCTGTTGGAAAGCTATGATAATCTTTGTTCTAGTTCCTCAACTGAAGTCTTTCCAGAAAACACAAGTTCAGCTGGTATGCAAGTTGGAGAAGTTAAGTGGGAAGCACATTGTCTTTATCATTCTGCCTAAGTCAACTCAACAAAGCCGGACAAAGAATAAGCAAAAGAGTCCCAGGAACTGGACCCTAACAACCGTGCACAATACCATCCTGGGGTCTTGGTTTACCCAAGTGAAATTGTGGGTGAGATAATCCACATGAAACTGGATGACAGCTGGCTCATAAAGGTTCATTTGGATAAAGCTCAGCAGAACAATGTGGAATACAAGGTTGAAACTTTTTCTGGTGTCTATAAGAAGCTCACGGGCAAGTGTGTTAATTTCAAATTCCCAGAGTTTCATTTGTAAATAAAAATGACTAAATAAAATATTGTTCTCAGTGAAAAGAAAGAACATAAAATATAGAAGAGGAAAAACGTATATTACACACTTAAATGCCATAAATAATTAATCTGATTAATAGGTACGAATATGTCTTTTCAAACTATAGTATGAACTGAAAATAATAAGCTAATTTTATAAATTTACAGGGAATTTATTAAATTAAGCAGAAGCAAAATTAGTTATCTTAACTAAGGAAAAGCTTTGAAAAGATTCCACATTTAAACTATGTTCCTAAGATGTAGTATATCCAATATAATTGGTTGTTCTATTTTATACTCAAGCCACTTATGCCCTCTTCACACCTTGATGTGTTCCTAATAGCACAATTAATATCTATATATCAAGATGAAATCATATATCCCTATTCCTAATAATCCTTTTTAAAAAAAAATATATTTTATTGATTTTTTTACAGAGAGGAAGGGAAGGGATAGAGAGTTAGAAACACTGATGAGAGAGAAACATCGATCAGCTGCCTCTTGCACACTCCCTACTGGGTAGGTGCCCACACCAAGGAACATGCCCTTGATCGGAATCGAACCTGGGACCCTTGAGTCTGCAGGCCGACATTCTATCCACTGAGCCAAACCAGTCAGGGCCCTAATAATCCTTTTTAATCGATAATAATACACAGGCATTTAAAACCTGATCCACATAAGCTGCCAATGCCCATTCACTATAATAACTGAATGTTGATGGGAAGTGATATGAGTATTTTTAAATATATATTTTTATTAATTTCAGAGAAGAAGGGAGAGAGGGAGAAACATCAATGATGAAAGAGAATCATTGATTGGCTGCCTCTTACACATCCTACATGGGATTGAGCCCGCAACCTGGGCTGAGACTCCTAGTTCACAGGTCAACACTCAACCACTGAGCCACTCTGGCCAGGCTGATACATTTTTAATGTTGAAACTTTGTTCAATGCAATAACATCACAAACATAAGCCTCTTTAAATGGCACTATTCCTTTTTTATTTTTTAGACTCTCTTGGTTATAATGGGTTCATTATAATTGTTCTAATGTTGTTAGTAGAATATTAAGTAAACTATTAAAAAGAAACACAAAACATATACAAAAGATTAGATAGTAAAAGCTTGAAACCAAGCCACTCCATTTAAAGACTAAATTAATTTGGGTAGAAAGATGCCCAAAATAAAAAGAAATGAATGATAACACTACATGTGCAGTTGCTTGCTTATAATAATGAAGAGCCAATATTAGTTAACCCCTCTACTAGGAAATGTAAAAAACTAATAACTATACCAATTGGCAAAAGCATCTTATTGTTTCTTTCACATGATTAAAAGCCAAATATGAAGCCGGATAATTTAAGTAGGTATATAATATATGTGCAGAAAAAAGTTAACAGAGTATGTCTGAGACTGATGTACTTAATGCCTGCTTACAAGACTGGTCCTTACCTGGTATCTTGGATTTTGAGAGGATCCTCATGATTCTCTAACTGATAGGAGTGCTGACTGCATATAAACTGCTTGTACAAATAATGTGTGCTGAACACCTGTTTTTCTCTGGGAAATCTAGAGTTTTGGTACGTGCTAGGCCCTGACCTCTGATGAAAACCCTGATCTTCTAAGGCTCAAAATGAGCTTCCCTGGAAGACATTTCATGTCTGATGTCACAACTCATTGGCAGAGAAATGAAGGGTGCCCTGTGTAACTCTAAGGGGAGAGGACTCTAGGAAGCTTGCACCTGGTTTCCTCCAGACTTCACCATATGCACATTCCCCTTTGCTAATTTTAATTTTACTCCATATACTTGCACTATAATAAATCATAGCCACGAGCTTGACTATATGCTGAGTGCTGTGAATGCTCCTAATGCATCACCAAACTTGAAGGTAGTTTTGGAAATCCCCAACATGATATATAAAATATTTAAAATTTTAAACTACATGGAAACTACAAGGAAACCATGACACTGGAACCTTAGAGAATTTTTTTCTTTGGAGCCCCAGGTATTAATATTTAATAGTGAATAATTAGTTATTCTATAAATCATTATAAAAAACGTATCAAAAAGAATGAATAAAATATAGTCAGGGTTTCCCATGCCCAGAAAGAATTCTTACGGCTCATCCAGCCAGCAGATCAGTGGATCATAGGAGAGTAATTTCAGAATTTGGAAAATGAATATAGTAATGTGTTATTTATGAAAAATTAGCAACTGAATGGATCCTACTATCTTTATTTTTTTATATATATATTTTATTGATTTTTTAGAGAGGAAGGGAGAGGGATAGAGAGTCAGAAACATCGATGAGAGAGAAACATCAATCAGCTGCCTCCCGGACATCTCCTACTGGGGATGTGCCTGCAACCCAGGTACATGCCCCTGACCGGAATCGAACCTGGGACTCTTGAGTCCTCAGGCCACCGCTCTATCCACTGAGCCAAACCAGTTAGGGCGGATCCAACTATCTTTAGTGGAGATTTTATAAGACACTATAATAACCACTAATTAAATCTCTTATTTACCAAAAAGTTTCATCTGATTCTTTAGTGGAACTTTAAAGGACATTTACAATGAATTATTTACATAAAAAAAGGGAAATTACTATATGCATTTCAAAAATTAAAGAGTATTGCTTCTAGAAACTACTCAATAAACAAACCTGATTAAACATATTTTGCAAAATAAAAATTTGTGGTTGTCAAGAAATATACTTATTTTCCTATAGCTATTTGTCATGTAGCCTCTCTGTAAGATATAAACACAGATAACACTAACTCGTTATCTCTTTGCAGTTTTCAATAAAGAGACAAAAATGTTTTCATTTAAACATACCTTAACTATTTCATCAATGAAACAAATGTGAGAAACAGGATCTCTCTTCTTGGCTAGTATTTTTTGTAGATGTTGTACCTAAAAAGGGGAAGAGAGGAAAATGTATATAATTAGGTATTTTCAAATGAAACAAGTATGCAGAGTAGGTACCAGAAAAAGCAAGGGAAGGGAAATGTCATTTTGGCAGAGCCTTTCCATACATGATAATTAGCTAATGTAGTTATTTTGAATACTCAGAGATTCACAGAACCCTTCCCGAGGTCACAGAACTTGAAACAACAAGGAGTTCATCCATAATTAATGTTCTTTTCACTCTCAAAAATACTCACCTGTCCACAAACAGTACAAATATGATCCACAAGTTTCTCCATGTTGGTCCAGAGGGAAGCACGAAAAGCTGCAGTGTTTCCTGGAGTTGGCATGGTAGATCGTCCGGGTCCCCCTATTTAGATGAGTGACAAAGAAATATAAAAAAATAGAATTTTCTTATTATAACAACTATATATTATTATAAAAAGCATACACAGCCACGTAGCTCAACTGGTTGGAGCATCATTCCGATACATCAAGGCTGCAGGTTCAATCCGTGGTCAGGACACATACAAGAATCAACCAATGAATGCATAAATCAGAGAAACAAACTAATACTCATCATAATGGATTATAAGAAAACTGATTTATAATTCATGAGTTCATAGTGAAAAATCATGCTTAAAAGGATGGGAAGTGCTGTTTACAGAAGAGTGTCAGGTAATAAATGCAGATGAAATGACAGAATTAGAAAAAAATTGCCATTTTGAAACTATTAGGAAAGTAATTAATTGAGATAAAGATTATTGGATACAAAAACATCAGGAGAAATATTACAGGAAACAGGATATTCACATGGTCTCAAAGTATGTGCCACAATTACTTACTAATTACAAAGAAAAGAGTATTTCTGCAAGGAACAATCTGGCATATACCACAGTAACAAAGTGATTTCATTTAGCATCAGCAATTATGAGAGAGACTAACATAATTTTGGTGCTTCCTGATATGATGTAATGGGGAATACACATCACCACCTTACCAGTTTGTTTACCCTAAATGTAATCATGAAGAAACAGTCAGTTAAATCCAGACAAATCCAGATTGTGGGGCTCTCCAAACATGTTAATACCATAAAGGACAAAAAAGGCAGTGAAGTTGTTTCTGATTAAAAGAGAGTCAAATAGACAAGATAACCAATAGAAAAGCATAATGCCTCAATGGTTTAAGTTTGTGGGAAGATAATTATAAAAATATTTTTGAGAACAACTGAAAAATGTTGAATATAAATTACATATTAAATAATATTAATGTATCTGTTAAATTTCTTGAGATTGATATCTAAGAATGTTACTGTATGTACTACACACACACACACACACACACACACACACACACAACTAATTGTACAGGTTTAAAATGTTTCAACATAAAAAGAAGGACTTTTAGTCTCCAATTGAAAAGTATAAATTTTAATCCAAACTAAGCTTAAGAAAGAAGAGCTCATCAGCGATTAGTCTATCCTACATTTATGGAGGGAAAAACAAAACAAAACAGAGGCTGTGTTTGTAGGCTGCTTTACTTTAGCTTTTAAACAATTCTGTTTAGAAAAGAATTACATGTGTCTTTAGTAAGGATATGCTTTGATAATTTCTACTCTGATCATTAAAAAGTAATAAAAAAGAGAAACATGTAGAAAAGAGATATTGCTTAAAAACATAATTCCTGTTTGAAATCTAGGTCGAATTAATCTTTAAAATCATTTGCACTGCTTTGCAAAGAATATTAAGGAAAAACATAAAAGGAATAGAGAGAGAATACTGAAACAATCTGACTCATGTTATATAGAATATAAACTTGTAATAGTGAGGGAAGGCTATATAGTATCTCTGTGAAAATGAAAACTACTAATCAAATTCCTGGACTATGTACAAATTGGTTTTATTATAAAGAAATATGGGATGCATCAACTCATTACTCTCAAAATAAATACCAGCAGAAATACAGGATGATACTATTTTCTGCTCATATTTACTTTGGAGAAACAGATACAGAAAAACAAGATCATAGTCACAGGCCTGATTACTTCTAGAGACTTTATTTTTCTTACTTATAATAACTTCGTACCTGAAGATTTTTATTCTCATAAGCTAAATACTTCTTGTTGAAGATATAAATATGATAGAAATAATCAATGAACATAGACAGCCATGTAAAAGAAAAAAGAATAAATAGACAAAAACAGAAGCCATTATAGTTAGCTTGGGGGGGGACTCATGAAACAAAATAAAAAATGCCATAAACTAAGTTTTATTAAAGTGGTAGGAGAAACTGAGAATTTCTCAAAGAAACAACACGTAAGAGTAATTTCCAGTTATAGTGGAATAAAATCATTTTCTTACTCTCATCCCTTGAAAGAAAATGAAAATAAGAACACAAAGTATAGCAAAACGTCAACTTAAAAAACAAAACAAAAAACCAACAACAAATTAAAACTTCAACAGTGAGATTATGAAGCATGTGTCCCAAATGCTGTAGGTAAATCACAATGAGCAAGGGACCAGAGAGCTGACATCTGAGGCCATTAACAAAGAACAAATTGTTCCTAAAATCAACTGTAAGCATTTGGAATCCAATGATTCTTTGCTTAGAGTTGAGATGGATAGTCATGGATGGTCTAGGGAAGAAGTTAGTAATGTGTTCATGTTGCAGAATGGCAAAGAAGGAAAAGCTGAAAGAGAAATTAGTATAATAAAATGAAAATGACATTGTATGAGAATTGGCTCTCTAGCTTGGGGAGACTATTAGAGGTAAAATGAGATGAAAAAAGAAAGAAGCCCTAGCCAGTTTGGCTCAGTGGATAGAGCATCGGCCGGCAGACTGAAGGGATCTGGGTTCAATTCCTGTCAAGGGCATCTACCTCAGTTGTAGGCTTGATCCCTGGTCTGATGTGGGAGGAGCGGGGGGAGGCAACCAACTGATATGTTTCTCTCACATTGATGTTTCTCTCTCACTGTCCCTACCCCTTCCTTCCACTTTCTCTAAAAATCAAGGGAAAAATATCCTTGAGTGAGAATTAAAAAATAAAAAGGGAAAGAAAAGCAGAGAATATGAGATTTCCATACAAAAATTGCTTAAAGGCTTTAATGGGATTCATACTAAGTTCCAGAACAGACAAAAATTTGAGAAAAGAAGTATTACCAAGGTACAAATAAATAAAAATTGATGTATTATTGCTTAGAGAGTAATTTTAAAAATAGAGTCAGGAGAATGGCTGGCATGGTTCAGTGGTTGAGTGTCAACCTATGAACCAGGAGGTCATGATTTGATTCCTGGTCAGGGCATATGCCTGGGTTGAGGGCTTGATCTCCATTGTAAGGTGTGCAGGAAGCAGTTGATCAATGATTCTCATCATTGGTGTTTCTATCTCTCCCTCTCCCATCCTCTCTGAAATCAATAAAAATATATTTTAAAAAATAGTCAGGAGGCTATTAAGGAAGTGGGGCCTATGCACATCTTGGGCTTCAGTACTTAAAAAGTACCAGTACTTGTGCTAGTAAGTTGCTAAACATTTTGCTAAACTCAGCTCAAGATGGAGTCATAAACATCCTGAAATAACAATAGCCCTAGGACCTTATATCAGGGATTCTCAACTGTGTGCAGCAAGAGGCATGCTGGTGTGCCGAGAGAATTTTTAAGACGTGCAATAACCACACTATTTAGTCAGGGCCATGGACCTCATTTCCCTTAGATTGTCCAATAAAAATATGACGACAGCCAACACAACAGCCATCTGGTGTGAACGAATCAAAATTATACCGTTTTTTGTCAGAACAGCAAAAAATATAATTTGTGTGTGCCACAGAATTTTTGGTAACTAGTTTATGTGTGCTATGAGATGAAAAAGTTGAAAATCACTGCTGTAGATGAATTTTATTTCCTTCCTTGCAGTTTTTGCCTCCCTTTTTCCATATTGAAACTAACCAATTCCCTTTAACCTAGCTATCAACCCTTCATTTGCATGAATTATATTTTGTGGTGGTTGTCTTTATAAGAGGGATAAACACCTTTCTTTGTTCTCTCCAGAGGACAGTTTGGATTGCTACCTAAACCTGCATCTCTGGGGTTCAAATCCTTCAACACCCCAAATACACTTTTAACTTGTTTTACAGCCTCAAATTTTTACTGATTAATACTAGACAACAAACCTAATTCAAAGTTATGAACTGTCCCAGGTCTCTTCCTACAACCATTCCCATACTATTCTTCAAGGAACAAGCAGTGCCTTCCAAGGATGAACAGTAATTAGAAACAACGCGAAATGAAACCTAACACATATACTGGGGTGGAGAAGGGCAGAGGAAATAAATAAAGGAAAAAGTGATGATAAACATAGGTTACAAAAAAAAACACAAAAAACCTCCAAAGGAAACAACAGGAAGGGTTACTTAATTTTCCACTGTCTCAAAGCAATTAGAGAAAAATTCTCAGTATGAATATAGAACAAATATTAAGACCACATTAGAAAAAAAATGAATAATGATCAAGGGTGAAAACACAATCAGACATGGGAAATAGGCAGGAGGAAACCATACAAAATTAAATAAAATACAAAGATATAAAATATAATTAAGAAGGTACTAAAAATGGAAAATAAGATATGCTATGTACATAAAGTTCCTAAAAAGAAAAACAATACGAAATGTACAACTGAGGTAAGCTTTTCTATAAGAGAAAATATTCAAACTCAGAAAAAATAGATATAACATTCAATCTCAAAATATATCCTAAAAAAATAACTGAACATTAAAGGTAAAGAAAGAACCATTCAGACATCAAAGAAAAAATAAGTGAGCTATGTGAGCCGTAAGAATCTGATTGGCAATTCCATTTCTGGTTCCACATGTAAGGAGCTTGGAAGTACCACTCTGTCCTAACAACAAAGAAAAAGCTGAACTCACTGAAACATCAACAACTCTCCTTGGACCCATAAGAGAGGCAAACCACTGTCCCCCAAATTAGGAAGACCTATAAGAAAATGCAGGGAGTTGCTGCTTACCAAAGCTGAGCCTCCCTAGCAGAAACTGCTGAGGGAACCAGGACGATGGCAGGAAAACCAGAATGGGAGTTGGTGAATTGCTAGAGGCTCAGTGTGGACAATTCTGAGAGTTATAAACTCCAGAGGGACCCTACAGTATTGAGGTTTACCTTCAGGAGCCTGAGTAGGTTACCACAGTAAATAGTGGAGAAAAATCCCTTTGTGCTTCCAGAGGAGGAAAGGAAAAAGAATCATTCTGAAATGTGCCAGAGCACTCTGTCCTTCACAAGGCCTGCTCTCCGGAGAAACGCATTAACCAAAGCCTTCTCTGCCGGAATATTACCAAAGACTAACTGACCTGGGAACCGTAATACCCACCCCCAGCCCACCCAAAGGAGAAAATAATGTATGTAAGCTCTTGTGAAGTTCGCAGAAGAAAGGTATAGGCTCACTAAAAGAACGGGGCCTAATAATAGCTCTATAGAATGCTTTCCCTCCCCACATCTCTTAACACCACGTTAAAGGCCTATTTACAGCAATTCCTTTTACCAAGAAAAAATTACAAGGCATTTTAAAAGGCAAAAAACACAATCTGAAGAAACAGAGCAAGCATCAGAACCAGACATGGCAGGGATGTTGGAATTATCAGACCAAGCATGAATAAGCTAAGGGCTCTAACAACAAAGTAGACAGCATGCAAGAACAGATGAGCAATTTAAGCAAGCAGATGAAAATGCTAAGAAAAAATGCTAAGAAATGCTAGAAATAAAATACATTGTAACAGAAATGAAGCATGTCTTTGATGGGCTTATCTGTAGAATAGAGACAGCTGAGGAAAGAATCTTTGAGGTGAGGATATAGCAATAAAATCCTCAAAAACTAAAGGAAAGAGAATAAACACTGAAAAAAAAAAAAAAAACAGACCAAAACAACCAAGGACAGTGGGACAACTACAAATGGTGTAAAATACCAGAAGAAGAAAGAAAAGAACAGAAGAAATATTTGATATAACAATGACTAAGAATTTCCCTGCTCAGCCCATATAGTTCAATGGTTGAGCAGTAAGCAATGAACCAATAAGTCGCATTTCAATTCCAGGTCAGGGCACATGCCCAAGTTGCTGGCTCAATGCCCAGTAGGGGGCGTGCAGGAGGCAGCCAAAACTTGGAAGCAAACAAGATGTCCTTCAGTAGGTAGATGGACATGTTGGTACCTTCTTACAATGAAATATTCATCAGCACTAAAAACAAACAAACCAAAAAAAAAGAGCTATCAAGCCATGACTAGACATGAAAGAATCTTAAATGTATATTACTAAGTGGAAGAAGCCAACCTGAAATGTCTGTATATTATATGTTATATAATTGCAACTATATGACATTCTGGTAACGGCAAAACTATGGAAACAATAAAAAGATGAGTGGTTACCAGGGATGAGAGTGGTTGAGATGAACAAAGGGTTTCTTAGGGCAGTGAAAATATTCTATGACATTACCAGTATAATGGAGATATGACATTATACATTTGTCCAAACTCATAGAATGTACACTACCATGAGTGTACCCTAATGTAAACTATGGAGTTTGGGTAATTTTGATGTGTCAATATTATTTCATCCTTGGTAACAAATGGACCATCCTAGTGAGGGATGTTGATAACAGGGAAGGCTATATATGTACTAGTATAAAGACAGTGGTATATGGGAAATCTCTGCTACCTTCTTCTTAATTTTGCTCTGACCTAAAACTACTCTAAAAAAATTGTCTTAAAAAATAAAATGTTAAAGATTAAAAAGGAATGAATAAAGTTCCCTGTATACCCCTCTCTTCCTGGTCCCATTTTCCCTGCTCTCTCCCCAGAGCTAATGCTATTTTGAATTTGAATTTGAATTATTACAAAGCATATATTTATACTTTTACTACATACTAGAGGCCCAGTGCATGATATTCATGCACTGAAAGGGTAGGAGGGGGTCCCTCAGCCCAGCCTGCACCCTCTCACAGTCCGGGAGCCCTCGGAGAGTGTCCGGGAGCCCTCAGGGTGTCCGACGGCCTGCTTAGCGCTGCCGCAGAAGTGGGAGAGGCTCCCGCCGCCACTGCTGTGCCGGCCATGAGCCCAGCTCAGGGCTTCTGGCTAAGCAGCACTCCCCCTATAGGAGCACACTGACCACCAGGGGGCAGCTCCTGCATTGAGCATCTGCCCCCTGGTGGTCAGTGAGCGTCATAGCGATCGGTGGTTTCGCCATTTGGTCGATTTGCGTATTAGCCTTTTATTAAATAAGAAGATTTACATATATAAAACAATGTATAGATAGCATAGTCTATTACATTCTTAAGCTTGAAATATCTTCATACTATATATCTCTTCCTGTAACTTGCTCTTTACATAATGGTTTTGAGTATTATCTATATTTGGAAATTTATTGGCTTAAATATCACATAGTAGTTTACTTAATAAATAAACCAGTTTATTCATTTTTCTATTGAAGGAAAGTTGTTTTCACTGTTTCACTATTGTTATTCACAATAGCGTAATAAAAATTCTTGGCCCAGACTGGGTAGCTCAGTTGGTTAGAGCATCATCCTGATATACCAAGGTTGCAGGTTCAATCCCCAGTCAGGGCACATACAAGAATCAACCGATGAATGCATAAACAAGTGGAACAACAAATCAGTATTTTTCTCTCTCACTCTCTTTCCCCTCTCCCTCTCCCTCTCTAAAATCAATAAATAAAAATAAAAAATAAAAATAAATTCTTATACATATATACCATAGTTTCTCTAGGGTATGAGCTTTAAGAGAAATAATAAAATCATATGGTATAGACATTTTAAACCTTACAGATCAATTTGATACAATTGAGTAAAGTGGTTGAACCATTTCATTCTCCTACAATTAGAGTACAAGAGTTTGTGATCTCATCCAACACTTAGTTCTTAGATTTCACCAATCTCACGACTGAGAAATAGTATCTTATTTAATTTGCATTTCCCCAATAATTATTTCATCCTCCAAAAAGAGACTGAACATTTTTTACATCTATCACATCTATTAGATATGTTCTTCTTTAAATTGCCTATTCATAGTCTTTATCTGTTTTTCCATTTGAGTTTTTTATTTTATATTCGTATTAAATTATAAACTTCTCAATATCTCACAGGTAATATTTTCCCCTTAAGTTGTATTAATGTTATATTTAACTTTGAAAACCATCTTAAAACATATAAAAAATTTAGAAAACATAGTAAAAAGAAAGTTTTTTTCCCTGAATCATTTGTGAGTAACATATTGACATGATGCTCAACACCTTTGAAAGCAATGCTCTAATGCAATGCATTTCCAAAGCCCAAGAACACTCTACTACATAATATTAATTTCAGAAACAAGATCAGGGAATTAACATTAATATTGCCAATGTAACATTTTTAAAAATAAAAGTGATTATTCTTTTTAAAAATATAAAGAATTGATGCTTAAGGTTTCTACATTAAATCACAGTATTCACTCTTTAACAGAAGATAATAAGGGTTTAAAACTCTTTATTCTTTTAACAAAAGGGTGTACATTAGGATTGACAGCATGTGAATAACTGCTTTTATTTTTCCCCCTTATTTTTTTACAACACAAAAGGACTGAGATTAAACTGCTCCTGAAAATTTAAACATTAGATCAACCTTTCTGAGAATAATTGCTGGGAAAAACTGAGTGAAATCTCCTTTGGCAATTTCTGTTCAAAGCACTCCTAAAATAGTCTTAATACAGGTCTATTCAGAGGCTAGTGCTAACCTTCAAAAACCCATTTAAGATATAAAATTTTTTTAGCTCTTTGTATCTAGTGTAATTATTTATGAGGTTATGTTTATAGCAAATACAATAATGGCTGTCAATAACAATTTTTTACTGTTAGCCATGTATCAAGAACTCTGTTATTAATTTTACATGTTATTCTTTAGGACAACTCTAAATAGCTTCTTCAATAGAAAAAGAAAAACCGGAGAGAGTACATATAGGCACCACTTTGGGGAACTTTTCTGTAGTCTGAGGAAATAAAATGTAGTAGTAAAGCTGAAGAAACAGAATCAAGATAGATTTGTTTGATGGTCATTAAGCAGAAGATACACTAGCATGATTATCTGTGATGGAAAAGACATGCACATAAGGAAAAACTGATGAAGTGGCAGAGAGAAGAAATCTACTAAAGCAATGCCCTTGAATGATGGGATCTAACACAAAAGTGGAGTACTTGGTCTTTGCTAGGAGGAGACAGTTCATCCATATTAATAGGCGAGAAGAAGGAATAGAAGGAGAAAAATGCAGAGTTGGGGTTACTTAGATCAGTGATTGGTACACATAACATGTTGTCTTTCCTATCTATGAAGTGTGTTATATAGATGAATGTCATTATCAGGGGCAATGTAGTGCTACTCCTCTCCACCTTGAGTCTCCCTATATCTAGTTTTCTTTAGATTTTGTTATAGTTGTAATGTTCCCAAAAGTTGTGTATTTTTTTTTCAGTTTCTGTCTTCACCATTATTGCTCCCGGATACCAGAATTATCATAAGGAAAGCCCAAAAAGCTAAGGTAGAGATGGCATTTCCTTAAAAAACTATTTTCTGTCTCAATAAGAAGTACATGTGAGAATAGGGATTTTAGAGAAAAAAATATGTTCCTTTTTTGTTCTTGCATCTGCTTCCTCTGAACTAAATGAAGTCACAGTTTATAGATTTTTATCTAGAAGTTCTGAATATACCAATTGGCCAGTTTAACTCAAAACTGATTACACAAAAATGTTATAAATAAATTCTGAAACATAATTTCTCTCATTTTCTGTCTACTAAAAAATGAGTCATTAAATTACTTTGAAACTTGAGTATTTCATATACTATTCAAAGGACTTCTTGGTTATAAATAAATAAAGAAGTTAAATATAAACCAAATCCTTACCTCTCACTGCTGACTGGGAAGGCTGAGTCAAAACTTTGATGTCTAACGCATTATTGATACTTTCTTCTATAGAGGCACAATATCCATCCACGACACTGGTAATGGTATTCTTCAAAGTTCCAAGATTATGGAAAACCTGAAGAGCTGTTCCGACTTGGGTTGGATTCTTTTAAAAGGTGGGGGTGGGTAAAGTGGAAATGGATATATAAATAGAAAAAAAAACAAAAAAATATATAAATATACCACTTTTAGAGGTACTTGAGCAGTTACTACAATATTTTCCAATTATCAAAGACAATGCATTTGGAACAAATATTATGTTTAGTTATTATTTATTTCATAAAAGACAAAGTTAAATATTCTTTATATTAGGTCAACCCTTTCGCTTTTCCTCCTCCTTTAAAGGATAAGATCAGAAGTTTGTTAAACTGGTTAGATTGTATTTAAAATTTACCATCAATCCCTATGCAGAGAGCCATCTGGAAGTAACAACAATTCATCATGATACACCTGACATTAAAACATCTCCAGATACACCAAGTTTTGTACATGGGAATTATTCTCTGAAAATTGTAACAGATCTCAAAGCAGACAGACTAAACACATTTGAAAAACACCATGCTAGAAAGAGATATACTTCCACTGCAAAGGCAGCAATGTTTCCAGACAATGTCTTCTCTTTAAGTGAGGCAGTCAATATTCTAAGAATAATTTTTCTACAAAGTGTCACTGTGACCTTCAACAAATCATTTAACCTTACAGGAAATTACCCAGCTTCATAAATTATAATATAAAATGCAATGAAGACCATGTAATAAGAGTAGAAAGGATAATTTCATCAGTAGATCAAGATAGACTTCTGCTTCAAAAGCATTTCAGAAGATGGCACAACCACTTAATTTATTAAACTAAAATTATTTCACCTGGTTTGGAAATAAATATGATGTAATTTTTCTTTCTTTTTCAAGGTCTTAGTAACATTACAGAAAGGAAAATAAAATCCATCAAGAACATACTCAGAAAAGAATCATAGTTGTTTAAGATCCCTTAAAAAGCCTGCCAAAACAGGAACACTGTAACCAAAGCAACAGCTGGCACTGAGCTAATGGAACAGATATATCTGTAGACTACTGTAAAGATTGATCCAAGAAACAGCAAGCAATATTCTAGCATAGGCTATAGGCTAAAATGAAATTAGCTTTGTGAGCATAAATACAGCATTAAGTCAAAAGTTTGACAGGATTTTAAAGAGCTTAACATCACTGAAATTAGAAAAGCAGAGATAGAATTTGACTTAACTGGAAATAAAATGCAAAAATTACATAAATGTACAAGACCAGGATTCCACTGTAGATGATATATTAAAAGTCTGAGACCTGGCTGGGACGGCTCAGTTGGTTGGAAATTCATCCGTGCACCGAAGGATCACGGGTTGATTCCCGGTCAGGGCACTTTCCTGGGTTGTGGGTTCAGTCCCAGGTCAGGGTGTGTGCAGGAGGCAATCGATAGATGTTTCTCCTTCACATTGATGTTGCTCTCTCTCTCTCCCTCTCCCTCTCCTTTCCTCTCTCTCTAAAATCAATTAAAAAGAAAACAAAAATATATCCTTGGGTGAGGATTAAAAAAGAATTCTGAAAGGATTGTATAATCCTTGTATCACAAAGACTAACAATCACATTTTACTTTTTCTCCTAACAAAATATTTCTTCAGCAGTTAAATTATTTTTCTTTAGGTTTCATATATAAGAAAAGAAATACATGCTGAGGAAAGGAAAATGACAAATATATAAATTTTGCTGATGCTATTCTGCTGTTATAGTCCATGCAACATTCCACAAAAATGACTTGGTTTACAAAGCTTTATGCACTAATATAAAATCTGAGTTGATTTCAACGGATTTTAACTGGAAAGACAAGCAAAGATTAAGAAATTTTACTTCCAAAAGAATGTACTTATTGCTTCTAAAACAAAATATTACAATATTTCCTGAAAGTTTGCTGCCACTTCATATTCAATTAAAACAAACAACAAGGAACTCTAGAGTCAAATAAAAAAGATGGGGGACATGGGGAAGGAGAGGCAGGAATTATCAACAGTCCCCCACTTGGCTTCTCCCAAGACAGAGGCGTTATAGTGACAAAGGTGCAAAGTCACTAAGCAAAAATTCAAAGAACAGTTATCTCTCACAATTTAGATAATCCTTACTGCTAAAAAGAAAAGAAAAGAAAAAGAAAGCATAAGAAGGATACAGATTTTTAACAAAAAGCAGGTTAATTCTTTAAACCACTCTCAGTAGAATACATATTAAATAAAATTAGGCTGACTTTCAGGTGAATTTTAAGACTAAAAAGCACAGCCGCTAATGATGCACAATAACTGAGAAAGTTTAAAATCCAAATATTTTGTTTATCAAGAGTGGTATTAATAAACTCACAACACCTTATACATAACAGGCATATGTCAGGACAAAATATTTAAGACTATAATATCTGTGTGCATACATCACAATATGATACATACATGACAGGCCTAAAACACTGAAACTTAATGGAGCTGCATGGGAGAATACATGTAGTAAAGGAAGAAAGAATCACATTAAATAATGTAATTTAAAAGCAAGAATTATATTAGCTACCTTGGTTTCGATTCAGAGCTCACCAGTAGCTTTTCTGATTCAGGAACATGAAGCTATTAATGCTTGATATGTGCTTCTCAGCTAACCTAATGTGATTATTTCAGAACCCGTTAACAATCAGCAGTCAACAGTACATAACCCAAATGAAATTAAGAGACTAAGCAGGATATTTAATAGCATAATATGATCTTATTAACCAAAAATCAGCTTTATTCTAGTTTGTTTCAAAGAGAAGCAGAAAAAAATGAAGAGCTGTAGTAAGGCTAGGAGAAAAGGAGAGAAAAAAGGAAGAGGATAATTAAGAAAGTGAACATGGTTTGGAAGAAGAAGGGTCTACAGAGAAGAAGTGATAACACAGAGAGACCCTAAGAAAACGGAGAAGAGAGCAAAGGAATAATCAATATGGAGGGGGAAAAGGATTATATTAACTTCCAAATTTCTTATTTTTTAATCCTCACCTAAGGATATGATGGGTTTTTGGTTTTTTTCTCAATTGATTTTTAGAGAGAGGAAGGGTGTGGGGATGGTGAGAGAGAAAGAGAAAGAGAGAGAGGAAGAGAGAAACATCGATGTAAGAGAGAAACATCGATGTGAGAGAGAAACATCAATTGGTTGCCTCCCATACTCATCCAAAGCAGGATTGAACCTGAAACCTAGGTATGTGCCCTTACCTGAAATCGAACCCTCAACCTTTTGTTGTATGGGATCTCATCATATTGGGTAATATTAGGTAATATTTCAAGGACACCAAAATGTGTTCAATAATAAAATGAATTTTATAGGACAATGAAACTAAACATGAAACATTAAGTAAAGCCCCAAATCTTAATCTTTTAATATAAAATTTTGAGTTAAATATATACACATGGCTTATTTTTAAAATTCTAGTCATTCCATGCTTTACCAAAAATATTACAGCAAGAATAACTAGTTAACCCCCTCTTGTTTCTTATTAGTAAAAACCTAATTTTCTTCAGGGGTGAAAATGTGCACTGCCCCAGGCAATGACTCATGAATAGCCTAAGCCAGTGGTTGGCAAACTGCAGCTGGCGAGCCACATGCGGCTCTTTGGCCCCTTGAGTGTGGCTCTTCCACAAAATACCACGTGCGGGCGGGCGCGCACGTACAGTGCGATTGAAACTTTGTGGCCCATGCGCAGAAGTCGATATTGTAAGTTATATAAATGTCTAATCATTGGGTTGTACACCTGAAACTAATATAATATTGTACATCAACTTTAATTTAAAACATAATTAAAATGGGAAAAGTTACTTAAACTCTCAACGTCCTCATTTTTGGTATAGAAATAATAACAACAACAACCTTATCGGGCTGCTGAAAGGCTGAAATGAATAGCAGTGCTTTGAACAAAGCAAGCATATTCCTTTGTTAAACCCTCCCCAATACAGCCTCCAGAAGTAGATTGTTGCCATATCTGGGTTTCCATTAACCTCCTAACGCCTCTCAATCCAGATATTAACTATCCATTTACATACACACATTACATAAAAATATTCTTTGTACTAGAGGCCCAGGGTCCCTATCGGCTGCCGGCTGCCAGCTGGTACTTCCTCCCTTCCCCGGCTGCCTGCCACCACCAGGGTCTCCCTCCCTTCCCCTGGCCCTGCCCCCTCATTGAACTCCTGAAGGAACTCCTGATCGAGTGGACAATTTGCATACTATGCTTTTATTGTATAGGATTATATACATTTTATGTTATAAATCTTAGAGAATCTATTTTTAGAATTAAATAATTATACCAAATAACTTTTCCTTGTACTTACTTTATGCTCTATTCTCCAAATCAAATTATAGTTCTTCAGTGATAAAATGAAAACATATTACTTTTGTAATCGCAAAGTTAAATGTTAATCTGTATTATGACATATTTTCCACATTAAGAAGGTGATAGATATTTTTATTACCTGAGTCTCCACACCTTGCTCCAGGAGGCGCTTAGCTTGATTTTCCACTTCAAGTCGAGCTCTTGCAATAAAAAGTAGATCATTTTCTATTACTTCAATTCCAGAAAGATCTATTCCTTGAGAAAGATAATCTATTTAAAAAAACACACACATTTAAATATTTCAATGTCAGGTACATATCAAAATATCAAAGCGTCATGTCTAACTTGTTCTAAGTACTATGAATTTGCTGCTGCACACTACTCCATTTCCAAATCTGTATTCTAAAATATATGTATTTTTAAAAATATCCAAACCTTTTCTGCTCAATAAATAACTTTATTCCAGAGTCAAAGGTTCCAAATAAGAGTTAGTAAAGCAAGAGTAGAAATTACGATTATCATAAATTCAAAGTAATGTGAACAGATTACATAAAAAGTAGTGTCAAATTTATCTTAATGCAGATAAATAACCTGATGATCTTTAAAAATTTTCAATTTGCAAGACTGCTTTAAAAAAGTACCTATAATAAGATAGCATTTGAAATAAATGTCCAACATTCGGATAATGATTAACAAATTATGAAAAAAACTCAGCATGCTTCCTGTTTACAGGATTCGTGTAGTTCTAATAGTTACTTATACTAAAAAAAATTTCATATTACTGAGTGAAAAAAAATTACAAAGAGAACTTAATGCTATATACTATAAACTTCATTTATAGTATATATACCAAGCAAGAAGTGTGAAAATATATATACCAAAATGTTCATAAAAATTGTCTCTGCATATTTAGAGTTTGAAACTTTTATTATTAAATTTTTTGGCTTAATCTTAGACATATGTAAGGTAACTAAAATGCTACAAATAAAGGTTAAGGTTTCATTAAGTATCTTAGACACCATTCTAAAATTCTTATTTTCTACTTTATTAAGATACATTATGTATAGCAAAATTGATTTATATAGATGACTTTGTTTTCTAGGTACTCAATAGAATATCAAATGTGTTTTTCACTGCATTCTCTTAATTAGAATTTTTAAATTTTAAGTAATTAAAATAATCCCTAACTCCTACATATTATCCGATCTTATTTAAACTGGGTCACAACTACTACCTAGGTGAGTGATGGCGAACCTATGACACGCCTGTCAGAGGTGACACGCAAACTCATTTTTTTGGTTGATTTTTCTTTGTTAAATGGCATTTAAATATATAAAATAAATACCAAAAATATAAGTCTTTGTTTTACGATGGTTGCAAATATCAAAAAATTTCTATATGTGACATGGCAGCAGAGTTAAGTTAGGGTTTTTCAAAATGCTGACACAGTTGGTGTTGGTGGTATAGTGGTGAGCATAGCTGCCTTCCAAAATGCTGACATGCCGAGCTCAAAAGATTCGCCATCACTGGCTAGGTGAAACTACATTAAAGCATCCAGTATAATACAAACTGCTTAGCAGCACTTGAATGTCTGCTGATTGAAGGCCTTATAGTTAGTTCTACCCAAGAGGACAAAAGGAAATGACATAGTAGTTATTGTTAACTGTACTTTAACCTGACAATTTTTTTAAAAAAATGTATATATCTAAAGGGACATCTGCCTTACCACAGTGGAAAGAAAATACCTATAAATCATTTGGGTTCATAATTTACTCTCTAGATGATCATAGTTAAATGATAGTTTCATTTGGCCTCATTTTTTAAAATCTATAGTGCCAATAATTTAAAAATCATGCCCTACAAAGGCACTAAATATTAAATGTCAACTGTAATTGAAAAATAAAATTTAAAAAATTTTAAAATAAATTTATGCCCTACATAATCTTAAGACTATCATCAGAATCAAAATAAATTAATGAATGCCAAAATATTTTATATACTTATCTACTTCTACTAAGTAAATGTGTGATGGATTATAATCCATGGAAAAATTTTTAAATCTGGTATTTAAAATTTTATTTTTCAGAGAATTTTGAGAAAATTCTATTTGACCACAGTATGGTAATGATCAGTGAGGAAATGCTATGTATACCCTGAAAACACATACTAGAACACATAGAACCAAACTGGACATACAGCCTATAGAAAATATTATTTTTCTATGAAGGTGGTTATAAACTTGTTTCTTTTCTATTTGTTTCCTATAGAAGAAAAATATCACAATTAAGTAAAAACAAAGAAAGAAAAGCACCATGAATAAGAGATAGGGATCGTTTCTAACTTTACCTCTACCATATGTTTCTGAATTGTATAAGTCTTGCAATCTTTGGTACCAGTTACTTCATTTGAAAATTAAAGATCCAGAATATTTAAACCCTAAGGTATTTTCCAGTTATAAATTCATAGAGATAAGTAAAGCCAGAAGTTGCTTTATTCTTATGAATGCTGACCTATAACTCTGAAGACAATTTAAATCGTTCATTCAACCCATCTATTGAGTATCAATCATTTATAAGTCACAAACACACAGAAATGAATAGGACATAAATTCTGACCACAAGTAGAAAATCTAAAATAGAAAGAAAGCCCTAACTGGTTTGGCTCAGTGGATAGAGCGTCGGACTGCAGACTGAAAAGTCCCAGGTTCAGTTCCGGTCAAGGGCATGTACCTTTTCGGGCACATCCCCAGTAGGAGGCGTGCAGGAGGCAGCTGATCGCTGTTTCTCTCTCATCAATGTTTCTAACTCTCTATTCCTCTCCCTTCCTCTCTGTAAAAAAATCAATAAAATATATTTTTAATAAAATAGAAAGAAAAAGCACAAAGTTAACTTTGAAAGATACATTGAACAAAGAATAAAATGTACATTATCCCAGGTGCTATGGGAACAAAAGAAAAAGTAAATGCTATTAATGTCCTCACAGGGTCTATAATCCAACAAGGGAGAAACAAATATAAATAATTAATCCCAATACTTTTTAAAAATAAAAATGGCATATATCGCATGATCTAATCACTTCCCTCTCCCACTTCCTTCCCCTTGCTTATCAACACTATATTTTTAATCATTTACTCTAAGAAATAACCTAAAGACAAGCTAGATTTAGAGTACAAAGGGTTCTGGGGGCTGGGGGTGGGGGAGGAAGGAGTGAGAGTCATATTATTTTCTGATTATTCTGCAAACCTGCTTTTCAATGGGCAGGGGGGAAGTAACAGAAAACAAATCTAGCAACACCACCTCAGCCCCTCTCCACAAGGGGAATGGAGGGATAACACTCAATTTTCCCCTCCTGTTTATCTGTCATACAATCATTATCAGTGTTCAGGTTTTTTTTACATCTGCTCTTGCTCTCTGTGAAACACACCTAGGGATTGGAGCCAAAAACTTCAGATGATAATGGTGATTCCAATAATAAAAACTGTACATTTTGAAGACCTGGCATGTGGAAGGCATTAAATTAGGCACAAAATGTGTATTTTTTATTTTAATGTATGAATCTATTATTTATAGTATTTTAAACAATAAATATTGCTAGAAATATTAACAAATTATGATCAAATTGATTCTGATTGCTAGTCTTAAAAGTTATGTAGGGCATGAATTTTATTTTAAAAAATTTTAATTTTCCCTCTTCCACCTCCATCTATCCCCTCCACCAAAATCATCACACTGTTTATCCGAAGTGTTTTTGCACATAATAAGAGTTCAATATACATGTTGCAAAAACAAACAAAAATGAAACAAAAAACTCTAGTTATAGCTAGATATTTATATGTCCTTTTTTCAATAATTGATATATAAGGCACACAGAAAATCAGTGAGGATATCTATAAAAAATATCTATAGACATGACCAAATTTTTATAATTGGCAGATGTAGGTATGGGTAAAGAGTATTTATTCACTTTATTATTTGTTTTCAATTTTTCTCTAGTATAAAATTTTTCAAAATAGTAAGAGGGAAAATCCACTGAAGTACAGAGAATATAATACATGAAATATAGTTTTTATACATTTTTATCATTGATTGATTGATATTTAGAGAAAGAGGGAGCGAGGGATGGAGGGGCGGAGGGACAGAAGGAGGGAAATATTGATCAGCTGTTCCACCCACTCATTGGTTCGACCAGAGATCGAACTCATAACCTTGGTGTAGTGAGAGGACGCTCCAAACAACTGAGCTACCCTGCCAGGGCATAAATACAGTCTTTTTATTCTGGTAATATCAGATATTGTTAGTACCTTAAAAAGTCCTATTATTTCCAAATACTGACTTAAATAAAGGTCAGCCTCTATACATAGAACTTAAAGAAATGTTATTTCAACCAGTAAATGTTGTGGGTTTTCTTTAACATTTTATTATAAAAATTTCATAAAAGAATATAAAATGGTAAAATGAGACCACAGTACCCTATTACTGAGTTTCAACAACCCTCATCATTTACCGATCCTATTTTGTTTATACCCCAAACTCCACTGTTTGTTTGTTTTGCTGAAGCTTTTTAAAGTAAGTCTCAGAAATCAGATTTATTACCGCCATATACACTTTAGCATAAGCATTAAAATATCAGGTGAAAAAAGTATCATCAAGGAGAATATGTCAAGTGAAAAAACTCCAGTGTGCTACAAAAAGAGCTGTTTTTTAGTTAATTTGAAAATTTAAGCATAAGGAAATGAGAGAAAACATTCCTAGGATAAAATAAAATTTAAGACAGCAAAATATGCCAGGCTCCAAACCATGTTGGCAATTCAAAAATAACTGATCACACACGCACACACTTAAAATGGAACCATCCAATCCACTGGGGATATAATCTAAGGATATTGAAACTAATGATAACATGAATATAGTACTGAAGGCAAGGACATATACTAAAAGGCAATAGTTTTGGTGTAACATTTTAGTTAACCAAGGACTCCCTCCCCCCTTTCCCCCCAGCCACACACACACACACACACACACACACAAAAGGTATTCAACATAGTACTGGAATTCCTAGCCAGAAGAATTACACAGGAAAGGAATAAAAGACATCTAAATTGGAAATAAATAAATAAAATTAGTTCTGCTCACAGACAAATGATTGTATATTAAAAAAAAAACAAACCCAGATTCCACAAACAAAAAAAATGTTAAAAATAATAAATGAATTCAGGAAAGCTGCAGGATACAGAATTAACAAATAAAAATCACTGCCTTTCTATACAATCACAATGAACAATCTGAAAAGGAAATTAAGAAAATAATCCCATTTACAATAAATAGCATCAAAAAGAATAAAATACTTCGGAATTAACTTAACCAAGAAGACAAAAGACTTGTACTCTGAAAACTACAGAACACTGAAGAAAGAAATTAAAGATGACATAAAGAAATGGAAAGATATCTGATGTTCATGGATTAGAAGAATGAAATAGTTAAGATAAAATATTACTCAAACTGATCTACAGATTTAATGCAATCCCTAATGAAAATCTCAATGGCATTTTTTGCAGAAATAGAAAAGGTCATCTTAAAATTCATATGGAATCTCCTGAATAGCCAAAACAATATTGAAAAAAAAAGAACAAAATTGAAGGTCTCATACTTCCTGATTTCAAGAAAAACTTATTACAAAGCTATAGTAATAAAAACTATGATGTTGGCATAAAGACAGATATATAAACCAGTGGAATAAAACAGAGAGCACAAAATAAACCTTTGCATATATGGTCAAATGATTTTTATCAAGATTAGGGTACCAAGACCATCAAATAAGAAAGGACAGTGACTTCAACAAATAGAATTAGGAGCACAGAATATCTACATGCAGAAGAATGAAGTTGGGCCCTCACCTTATACCACATACAAAAACTAGTGCATGAATTTCATGACCTGGTCCCTAGACCTGGCTAGCGCCCAGTGCATGAAATTCATGCACTGGGAGGGTCCCTAGACCTGGCTAGTGAACAGGGCCAATCAGGTTCCCCGCCTCCTCCGTCCCTCACTCCCTCAGCACCCTGCCACTGCTGCTGGTCGCCCGCTATGTTCCATGCTGCCTCCTGGTGGTCAGCACACATCATAGCCAGTGACCTAACTCCTGATCTCCCAGTCAAACTCCTGAGGGGACAATCTGCCTATTAGCCTTTTATTATACACGATTTTCTCAAGTCCTGGCCTATGTGGCTCAGTTGTTTGAGCATTGCCCCAGGCCAGTTTGATTCTTGTCCAGGGCACATACCCAGGTTGTCTGCTCGATCCCTAGTTGGGGTGCATATGGGAGGCAACCAATTGATCGATGTTTCTCTCTTTTCCTTCCTCTGTCTCTAAAATCAATAAAAACATATTTTTTAAAAAGAAACTGGAAATAGATTTTAAAAAACAATGATCTTAAAATGGGTTAAAGGCCTAAATAAAAGAAAGAGCTAAAAGTATAAAAATTTTCAGGAAAAAAAAACACACCATAAAATAAAACTTCATGATTGGATTGGACAACGATTTCTTGGATATGGCTTCAAATACATAGGAAATGAAAGTAAAATTGACAAAACTGGACTACATGAAATTGAAAACTTCTATGCATCAAAGTATACAGTGGAACAAAGTGAAAAGGCAACCTACAGAATGGGAGAAAACATTTGCAAATCATATATGCAAAAAGGGGTTATTATTCAGAATATGTAAAGAACTCCTAAAACTCAACAACAACAACAAAAAACACACAAAACAACACAAATAACTCAATTTTAAAATGGACAAAGCACTAAGATGGTCACTATAAAATAAAATAGTTAGTGTTGGAGAGGATATGGAGAAATTGGAACCCTTAGACACTGGGGGTAGGAATGTAAAATGGTGCTGCTGCTACAGGAAACACCATGGGAATTCCATAAAAAAATTAAAATAGAATTGCCATATGATCTGGCAATCCCATTTCTGGTTATACACTCAAAAGGTTATATACAATCTTGAAGCCCTGGCCAGTGTGGGTCAATGGTTACAACATCAGCCCATGTACTGAAGCATTGTGGGTTCAATTCCTGGTCAAGGGCATGTACTGGGGTTGCAGGTTCGATCCCTGTCCCAGGTCAGGGAGCATGTGTTTCTCTCACATGGATATTTGTTTTTTTCTCTCTCTTCTCCCCCTTCCTCCCTTCCACTCTCTCTAAAAATCAATGGAAACAATATCCTCTGGTAAGGATTAACCAAAAAAAAAAAGAGAGAGAGAGAAAAGAAGAAGAAGAAGAAAATACAATCTTGAAGAGATATTTGCAAACCCACAATAGCCAAGAGATGGAATCAACCCAAATATCCACTGACAGATGACTAGATAAGGAAAATGTGGTGTGTACATAGAACAGAATACTATTCAGTCATAAAAAAGGAAATCCTATTACATGCTACAACATGGAGGCAACTTGAAGACATTATGCTAAGTGAAATAAGCCAGTCACAAAATGACAAATACTGTATAATTTCACTTATATAAGGTATCTAAAGTAGTCAAACTCATAAAAACACACAGTGGTTGCCAGGCACTGAGGGAGATGAAAATGAGAAGTTGTTATCCATTTGAGTACAGTTTTAGTTTGTATAATCCTGTACACACAGTGAACACTATGAAACTATAAACTTAAAAATGGATAAGATTGTAACTGTCATGTATGTTTTTACCACAACTTAAAAAAAAATGCTGAAGAGAATATGGAAAAACTGGAAACCTTGTGCATTGCTGGTGTAACTATAAAATGGGCGGCATCTGTGGAAAACAGTTTGGCAGTTCCCCAAAAGATTAAACATAGAATTACCATGTAATTCACCAAATTTTAATCTAGTATATACCCAAAAGATTTGAAAGCAGGAACCTGAACAGATATTTGTACACTGATGTTCATAGCGGCACTAAAGGATGGAAGCAACCCAAGTGTTCATCAAAAGATTAATGGATAAAGAAAATGTGGTTTAAATGTATAATGGACTATTATTCAGCCTTAAAAAGGAAATTCTGACATATGCTTCAAGGTGGATAAACCATGAAGACATTATACTACGTGAAATAAATAAGCCAGTCACAAAAGGACAAGTATTGTATAATTCCACACATATTTGGTATCTGGGGTAGTCAAATTCATAGAGACAGAAAGTAAAGTGGTGGTTTCCACTGAGTGGGGGAGGAGGGAGTAGGGAGAATTGACAGTGTTGAATGGGCACAAAGTTTCAGGTTGGGGAGATGAAAGGTTTCTCAAGAGTGATGGTGGTAATGGTTGAACAACTATGTAAAAGTACTTAATGCCATAAGAGCTATACACTTAAAAATGGTTAAACAGGCAAATGTTGTATGTATATCTACACACACACACACAAAGTACCTTTCTTTCCTTTTTCTGTGTGTGTGAAAGTGGTTTATTTGAGAAATGCAAGAACGATGAGTAAGGGAACAGGGGAGCAAAATCAAGATAAAAGGAAGCCTGGGGTGGGTGGTGGGGAGGGGGTAAGAGATCAACCGAAGGACTTGTATGCATACATATAAGCATAACCAATGGACACAGACACTGGGGGGTAGGAGAGGCCGGGGGAATGTTGTGGGGCAAGGAGGGGGAGGAAGGAGACATGTGTAATACTCTTTGTAATACTTTAAGAAATAAAACAAAATTAAATTTAAAAAATCAAGATAAAAAAGGACCTAAGAAAGGATATTTTATCAAGCCAGCTCCATTGTAGGCGACTAGAGCTGAATGTCCCAGAGACACTTAGGGAAACAGTGCAGAGCCCATACCTGAGTTACCCCCCAAAGAGCAAG
This sequence comes from Myotis davidii, assembly GCF_000327345.1. Lineage (NCBI taxonomy): Eukaryota > Metazoa > Chordata > Mammalia > Chiroptera > Vespertilionidae > Myotis > Myotis davidii. The sequence continues at coordinate 1,002,903 of NW_006299390.1, read as the reverse complement.
GGCACTGGGGTATGTGTACCCCAATACCTGTCAGCAGTGGTGAGGACTGCTCCCTGGCACCTGTGTCCCACTGCTCGAAGGCACGGTGGTCTTCATGGCTAAAGTCAGTTAATGGAAGGCCTAGCTGAGGTGTGTGCTGGGTACTGGCAATGTCTGCTACATGCAGACACCAGCCTGCAGTGCTCCAGAAAAGTCCGTGAGTGTGGCACATAAAGCCTGTGGGGAGATGATAGTTGAAAATGAGATCTGAGAGGAAGAGAGGGACCCAAATTTTTCTATTTTAAAGTTAATATTAGTATTAAACTGATATTGCTTAAGCTTTTAGATATTGTTTATTTTTGTTTCCAAGGGAGGTTGAATGAGGGTATAATGAAAATGGGTTGTGCTTTACCAGAATCTGAAAAACTGGGCAAAAGAGAAAGCGCTGTGCCAAAATGATATTTTTAAAATGAGATAGGCTGGGAAAAGGTGGAGAGGACAAGAAGAGGAGGAGGAGGAGAGTCAGTATCCAAGTTTCATGAAGTGAACTGCAAAGGGAGAGGTTATGGACAAGGGACAAGGAAAGAGGCCTATGTGTCTGCTGGGAACGAGCTGTTTCTAGCTCTCTGAGCTCAAATTTATATTCTCAGCCTCAACCTCCCCCATGAATTCCATATCTTACATGTCATCTCCTCTTGAATAGCTTAACAGGCAACTCAGACCTAGCTGGTTTGGCTCAGTGGATAGAGCATCAGCCTGTGGACTGAAGGGTCCCGGGTTCGATTCTGGGTTGCAGGCTCGATCCCTAGTAGGGGGCGTGCAGGGGGCAGCCAGTCAATGATTCTCTCTCATCATTGATGTTTCTACCTCTCTCTCCCTCTCCCTTCTTCTCTGAAATCAATTTTTTAAAAAGTATATCGAATTTAATATATCCAAAACTAATTATTTCCTGCATAAACTTTCTCCTCCCTCAGTATTGTCCGTATTAGTAAACGATACCATATATGTATTTATTTGTCAAATTACACCATAAAATGTTCTTGTAATCTCCTTGAGAACAGAAATTTGGCTATTTTATCCCTAATGCTTACTGCGATATCTAGGACATAGGAGAACATCTATAAATCCTTGTTTGAAATAATTATCAGAAAATTAAATCTGTCTTAATTCTTTTTAAAAAAATTTTTTTAATATATATTTTATTGATTTTTTACAGAGGGGAAAGGAGAAAGATAGAGAGTTAGAAACATAGATGAGAGAGAAACATCGATCAGTTGCCTCCTGCACAACCCCTGAGAATGTGCCCGCAACTAAGATATATGCCCCCAACCGGAATCGAACCTGGGACCCTTCAGTCCGCAGGCCGATGCTCTATCGACTAAGCCAACCCAGTTAGGGCAAATCTGTCTTAATTCTAACCTTTTCTGCAGAAATCAATAAGAGAATTAAAACTTCTAATAGCTATAAGACAGTCTAGTTTTAGTCCTTCCTCCAGGTGAAGAGAAAAAAAAGCAAAGAAGAGTATGTATATTAGTGTACTCAGTAAGGAGCAGAAAGATAAAAAGGGTAGGAAGACAGGGAAGAAAACAGTAGTTTTCTTTATTAATTACACACACACACACACACACACACACACACACACACGAGCAAATTTATTTGTGACCATTATCATGATAGACTACTGACCTGGTGCACAGATTTGTGCACATTGAAAGGAACTTAGTTAGAAGGTGGCTGGCAGGGTGGGACTGGGGGTCCTGGAGTGCGAAAGGGCACTCTGCAAAGTTACTGTCACAATGGGTGTGGAATGCAAATGCAAGTGTGCAGTAAACCAGATTTGGGCCAACAGTGCCCCAGCAACAACATAACCCACAGCCGAAGATGGAATCATGTGGCCCCGCGAGGAATCGGGCTCCCTCCTCTCTGGTTCTGGGGTGCGTCACCCGAGAACCACTGCTGCCAAGTCACTGCACTTGGCAGCCTCCTACGCTCAGCATCTGCCTCCTTGTGGTCAGTACATGTCATAGGTGCTGGTCGGACAAACACTTAGCATATTAGCCTTTTATATCTCTAACTAGAGGCATCCCCATGTTAGTACCATTCTCTATCCCATCCTCAAGAGCCTGTGATGCTTCCAGCTCTGAGCCTTTCCAGAACTCCATGGGTGACATGCTTCTTCTTGGCTTCTCCCTTTGCAGGTATTTCTGTTTCCACTGACTACACCTTAATAAACCAATTAACCCTCACTGGTCTGCTTTCCACATTCCAAAATTCTGCTAATTCCTCTTCTGCTGTATCTCTTTTGCAATCTTTGTCATTGTGGATTTATACCTTTTTATGTTCTTACTATCACTGTACTGGATTTCAAACAGATGCGGAAATAAAGGTGTGTATTCAATCCACTATATTTAACCAATAATCCAGAGCTTAAATTTTGGTCAAACTAAAATACTATGACCCCCAACCCTAAATGCTTGCACCTTTCCAATTTCTAAACATCCCAATAAAATCCTACCTTTAGTGCTAACTACACCCATAACATCCTTCCTACTCTCCCAAACTGTAAATAATTTATCTACCTCCTGAATTTTCATAGCATGTTGCTTGTATTTCTTCTGGCATTTACTTAGACCATATGTGCTAAGTTTTAATGACTAATGCTCAAAAATCTCCCGCACTGCCCGAAGTTATTCACTTCACTACAACACTTTAAATTCTATCAATCAGGGATTTATTTAGTAAATTTGTGAACTTTTGAAATACAAAAATACTCCTCAAAATGATAAGTCTACCATGTTAGTTTAATAAGAATTTTTCTCTCTATACCAAATTATGAACCATGAACTGAGTAAATGTGATATTTGATAAAGAAAGGAAATCTTGCACAATTTAAAGGACTAGGAATCTGGCTCTAAAGAAGAAATAATCAGGATATGGATGGAGGTGCGATGAATAATATGCAGGTGTTTAAAAGAATAAAACTTCTAATACACACACACAAACATATATATACTAGAGGCCCGGTGCAAGAAATTTGTGTGGGGGGGGGGGGAGATGGGGGAGAAAGGGAGCCGT
>NW_006299390.1:998337-999498 GCF_000327345.1 Myotis davidii | reverse complement strand
GTCTTTTCCCCCCTAACTTCCCTCCTCTGCCAGCCCAGTCACCCCTAACTGCCCTCCCCTGCTGGCCTGATCACCCAAATGGCCCTCTCCTGCGGGCCATCTTGTGGTGGCCCTCTTTGACCACATGGAGGCGGCCATCTTATGTGTTGGAGTGATGGTCAATTTGCATATTACCTCTTTATTATATAGGAGAATACACACACACACACACACACACACACACACACACACACATATATATTTCCTCCTCAAGGAAAACATCAGGCCAAAAGCATATCAACAATGTTCTCTCTCTATTTCACATATATGCCTCAGGCTACATTTTACCATCTAGAAATATGGTCTTGCCTACTATTTAAACCAATTTCATCTAAAAAGAAAAAGAGAAATGTGGAAAGTTATAGCATGAATTCTGTCACCAAAAGAGAGATAATTTAGAGTTACAGACCATTTGGGTAGATAGTAGATCCAATAATCAATAATAATAAAAGCATAATATACTAATTAGACCAGACAGCCAGATGGCCTTCCAGACATTCTTCCGGACAAAGCCGCGGAGGCTGTGAGGGCCTAGGGCAGGCGGCTGTGGCAGCTGTGAGGGCTGAGGGCAGGCAGCCACAGCGGCTGGCAGTGGCAGCAGTGGCATGGTGATGGGTGTGGCACCTTCCCGTGATCGGCCCGGTCACCTCCCGCAGAAGTGTCATTAGGACATCCCCTGAGGGCTTCCGGACTGTGAGAGGGGCAGGCTGGACTGAGGGACCCCCACTACCAGTGCATGAATTTTTGTGCACTGGGCCTCTAGTCTATCCTATCTAATAATAGACAAGCATGGTAATTGACCGTACTTTTGCTACACCTCCCATTGGCTTATCAGCACAATATGCAAATTAACCCAACCAAGATGGTGGCCGGCAGCCATGCAGCTGAAGCGAGCAGGAAGCTTGCTTGCTCCAGTGATGTAAGAAGCCAAGGTTCCCCGCCTGCTGCGGCCCAGCTCTGAGCTCTGAAAGCAACAAAGTTTCAATTATAGAAGCTAAACAAACCCCAGATACCTGCTTTCAGCAGGCCATGGCCACAGAGCTGGAGCGAGCAGGAGCTGGCTCTTAGCTCCAGTGATGGCAACAAAGTTTCAATTATAGAAGGTAAATAAATCCCAGAATA
>NW_006299390.1:980780-998119 GCF_000327345.1 Myotis davidii | reverse complement strand
CAAGCCGGGCGGATGCCTGCCAGTACAGCGGTGATGGTGGGAGCCTCCCCCGCCTCCTCAGCAGCACTAAGGATGTCCGACTGCAGCTTAGGCCTGCTCTCTGCTGGCTAGTTGACATCCCTCAAGGGCTCCGGGACTGCCAGAGGGATGTCTGATTGCCAGCTTAGGCACAATCCCCCCGGGAAGTGGGCCTAAGCCAACAAGTGGTCATCCCCCGAGGGGTCCCAGACTGCGAGAGGGCACAGGCCAGGCTGAGAGACATTCCCCCCGCCCGAGGGCACAAATTTTTGTGCATCAGGCCTCTAGTATACTATAACAGAGGTACCTCAAAGAATATGGGTGTTATATTTGAAGTACCTCAGGTGTAGTGAGATTTCGAAAGCTGGAAAAAGGAACACCAGAAAAAGAGAACTGGATCCAAACACAGAGTCTGGAGAATACAATAATAAAAGAGTTGACCTTGCACTATACTTCTCAGTTCCTTAATTCATTCTTCCTAATCTTTCCAAGTTTCTAAGGATAATATCCTTAAAAGATGTAGTATAAGGGTTTTCCTTTCTTGCAGGTCCATTAAAAGGCGGTAAGTTATATTTCTCAAATTGTGTTAGCTTTATTAAAAACACACACACACACAAACAAATCTCAGAAAAGACTATACAATCGAGAAAATATTTGCAGAAATAACTCAAATGTCTAGAGATGATAATAAAATTTGGTACATTCATACATGGACTATATTTTGGCAATAAAAAATAAAATACTGACACATGCTACATGGGTGAGTCTTAAAAACATATACTAAGTAAAAGAGCTAATCACAAAGGATATACTATGTCATTCTATTTATATGAAATATCCAGAATAGGTGAATCTATGAAAACAGAAAGCAGAATAGTGGTGCCTAGGGCTGCATGATTTGTGGGGATAATGGGAAGCTAATGAATACAGAGTTTCTTTGTGGCGGGGAGAGGGGGTAATGAGAATGTACTAAAATCAGATTGTGGTTGCAACTGCGTAACTCATACTGAAAAACATTGAACATTTTAAGTGGGCAAATTATATGGCATGTTAATATGTTAATAAGGCTGATAAAAAAAATTACCTCTGGACAAAATGGTATCTCTAATACTACAATGAAGTGCTAGCATTGAGAACAGACCTAAAATGTATCTTGCTAATAAAGAGTAAAAATGTAAACTGATTTTGCTTGTAGTTCAAAAATATTTTTTTTGTTAAAAATCCTAGTCTTATTTTGTGGTAGATTAAATCTCCCCATTTTCAGGATAGTTTAAAATTCCTCCTACTGTTTATGGGGGCTGAAAAACTTAAACCAACTGGCATAATTATGTTCCTATCCATCTCATTCACCAACTCTACTACACCCAAAATACATTATATATTTGATATATATATTTTTTTGCCATCTTCTAGTTGTGAAATATAAATGGGATTTCTAATAAAGGGGTAGGAAGCAGAGAAAACATTGGACTGCAAATTTTGTAAAAATTAAATATTTTAAATTTAGTTACCTTAACAAAAATGAGTTAAGAGGTATGTTTCAAACAATTCTAACAGATAAATTTTATAAGACATTCACCTCTGCAAATATCTGTAGAAAAACAGGCAACTCATTTATCTCTCTGGTCCTGGTTCTTAATCTTCAAAATGAGCATGATAAATTACTGATCTCTAGTGTCCCTTCCAGTTCTATTAGTCTGTAAATTCTATATGATCCTATAATCTAGTCAATGCTACCACAATCCTATTTTTAGTATACTGGTTGGTTGCATGCTAGAGCAATAAATTAATCATAAAGTTTATATTTACAATAAGAGTCTAAATTATTTAGGTTTATTTCCAATAGAGTTTATACTATTCAAGTCCATCTCACCACCACTTCCAGCAATAAGTAAAAAGTTAGCCATGTAAAGTAGCCAAGACCAAATAGTTAAGGATTTTTTTTTACAGACTACAGATATTTTATTTGTACATAAGCAAAGCAGTACTAAAAGCATATTTATGTGTCCACAATTAGTAAACGTGTTGATTTTTTGTTTAAAGATCCAATAACTCAAATCCTCCTGGGGTAAGTAAAGAAAGACAGGCTGAGAAATACTAGTACATTTAGGGCTATCACCGTGTCTGGCGGTAAACCTATTTTTTAATCCCCCCCCCCATATATATATGTATATACTTTATTGCCTTTATGTTTCTGCTGGTTTAATATAATTAGTATACTAAATAGTTATCTGCATTTATTTGGTTTCTAAAAATATATAAAATGCATTGAAATAGAGCTCCTGCAGCTTCAGTGATGATTGGGGGAATTAAGTGGGTAACTCCTATTAATACCAACTGAAGTCTCACATAAACCTACAAGCTCAAAGATTAAATCACTTAGATTTCTGCATCTTTACCACACTGTTTTCTCCACTCACTCCAACCCTACTTTTCAAAATTATACCTATTCCTACACTCCCACCCAATTCCATTAAACTTTTTCAGGTTCTTCACAATAGATGGTCTCTTCAATCTTAATAGTACATTATTAATTCCTCTTTTAAAATACTCACCATATTAATATTATTTTTATACTTCTCTCAGATTCACTCATCCCAAATATTCAAACGTCATATTGTGAACTCTCAGACAACAAAGACTATGCCTCCCCTGTAATATTAGAATTAACCATTTCCACATAGAAAATAGTTAGCAAAACTGAACTGAATTAAATAAAGTGACTCTTTCTGGACAACAGAAAACTTAGAAAAGTAACAATCACAAAGAGTATTTCTTTTTGTCTTTTGATATTCATATACTAAAAGTTACTGGCCTAGCCAGTTTGGCTCAATGAATAAGAGCTTCAGCCTGCAGACTGAAGGGTCCCAGGTTCGATTCTGGCCAAGGGCACATGCCTAGGTTGTTGGCTTGATCCCCAGTAGGGGGATGCAGGAGGCACCCAATCAATGATTCTCACTCATCACTGATGTTTCTATCTCTCTCTCCATTCTTCTCTAAAATCAAAAATTGTATAAAAAAATAAAAGTTACTTATATGTTTTACACTAATAAGCATAAATATAGCTAATAAATATTTTAGGTAAAAAATGTCATGTAGGTCTATAATTGTTAAACTTTGTATTCCTCAAGGTATTTTTATATACTAACCACAAAATACTTGAGATTTTAAATTTTTTACATTTACAGTGAGCTTACACAAACTGAACACAACTCTCCAATGCACAACTGCTATTTGTAAATGGGTTTACTATTAATTCCATGTTGGATTTAGCTGTTCAAAGATGTATTGAAAAATTATCTTAAAATAAATCAAATCGCCCAGCAAGTAATTATACTTTCACTTATCCCATTATTTTACAAATTGCTCTAGTTCATTCTTTATTACAAACAGAAGCTTCTTTGTGTCACAATATGAGAGGTAAAATTAACAATATTACTTATGAAGCCTAAGAAGAATGGTATATACTTGAAAAGCATTTTAGTGTTTGAATAGTGGTCATATTGCCACATTACCATGGACTCATTCATCCATCCAACAAATATTCACTTAGTAATTATGTGCTAGGCATTATGCTACAAGGCATACCAATAAATAAGAGAGATATACCTATGGGAACAAGTCCTAAAATTGTCAAGAATACATAAACACAGAGTCACTGTTACAGCTGTGCAAATTGTCCACTGTACAGTTTATATGCACTACATGACAACAGTACCCCTTGCAGTTGTGGTGCCACTCAGCAACCCTTCTCACACATGTAATTGCAGAGGGAGAAATCATATTCCTATGACGTGACCAAACCTGGTTGGTTTAAGAATTTTCATGTAAACCAAGATAAACCAGTCATTGTGTTACTGAATTCAAAGGGTTCACTGCTTGGAGTGTTCTATTCAAGAAAAAGACATGGTTATTGCTAGATAATTTTATTTACTTGCAGCAAGTAGTAAAGGAGAGAGGGGATTCACATCCAAAGATCTGTCTCCAGGAAGGGAAGCTTAGCCATTGCTTATATACACTGTTGGTGTATATACACTGTTTGCTGATTTCTTCTTTGTAACTGACTAAACTTACATTCCCATCAAGCTCATCAGGTGACAGCTGCATCTGCAAACTAACTGCTCCATTTTAACGTATGGCAAGAATAGCACTTAGTAAAAACAGCCCAGACCTTGAGATTCTTGCCCTAACAATAGTCTTCTATCTTCAACCATTCCTTGAATTTCTAAAAAAAAACAAAAACAAAAAAAAACCAAAAAACCTTGGGATCCTTAATCTTAAAACAGCACACTCAAAAATAGTACCTTTCAGAATGCAGACTGGTGCAGCCACTATGGACGACAGTATGGAGTTTCCTCAAAAAACTAAAAATGGAACTCCCATTTGACTTTGTGATCCCACTTCTAGGAATATATCCCAAGAAACCAGAAACACCAATCAGAAAGGATATGTGCACCCATATGTTCATAGCAGCATAATTCACCATAGCTAACTAAGACATCAACCAAAGGACTTGTATTCATGCATATAAGCATAACCAATGGACATAAGACACTGGGGAGTAGGGAAGGCCAGGGAATTGTCAAGAGCGGGGGGAAAAAAGGACACATATGTAATACCCTTTGTAATACTTTAAGCAATAAAACAATTAAAAAAATAGTACCTTTCAGAATACCTAGTTTGCTTAAACTAGCTTAAGTTGATGTCTAGTATTGACATATAAAACTAATTTCAAATGAATAACCAGTGTTTGAGAGGCTAAATATCTTGCACAATAAAATTACGTTGCAGAAAACTAAAACAAACTCCTAAATACAGGGAACAGATTGGCGGTTAGAGAGGAAGGAGGTTGGGAGGTAAGCAAAATGGATGAAGGGGGTCTACTTTGGGGGTGAGCACTTGGTGCTGTATACCGATGTTAAATTAGTAATCAGAAATATATTATTTTATATATGGTGCTCAATATATCACATATTTATATAGACCAGCAATTTCCAACCTTTTTCATCACATGGCACATATAAACTAATTACTAAAATTCTGAGGCACATCAAAAAAATATATTTTGCTGATCTGACAAAAAATAGGCATACTTTAGACTGATTTATATGAAAAAACGTAGTAATTACCTACCCTTTTTGCTCCAAAGTTACTTTTTAAAAAAATTTGATTTTAGAGAGGGTGGAAGAGTGAGGGGGGAGAAAAGGGGAGAGAGAGAGAGAGAGAAACATCAATGTGAGAGAGATACATCTATTGGTTGCCTCCCATATGCACCCTGACTGGGAATCAAACCCATAACCTTTTGGTGCCCAGGATAATGCTTCAACCAACTGAGCCACACTAGCCAGAATCAAAGTAACTTTTTAAAAAATTAGGTGCCTATACTTGTATATAAGGATTTCTGGTACCAAGAATTAATCAATTAGATGCAACCTTATTATGTGACATGACCAATAAAATGCAACTCTATTATATGACTTATATTCTAGTATTTATGGTTCAAGACAGTGCATTCACACTAGACAGCCATTGTCATGTTAGTTGTTGTCAATCTAAGGAAAATTAGGTCAGTGCCCCCAACTAAATAGTCAAGTATTGCATGTTTTAAAAATTCTTGTGGTACTCTGGTTGAAGGTCACTAACGCAGACACATACAACCTGTCAGACATTATACTAGTTATTGGCTTTCAGTCTTCTCCGTGGTCTTGTCTTCCTATGCCCATCCCTTACATATTACAGTTTCTCAGGTGTCATTCCTATTTCCACCCCCTTTGGGGGATCCAACTTCATATCTCTTCATATTCAATTGTCATCTATGTGTGGCAACTCTCAAATTTGTATTTTCTGTCCCCTTTTTTGTTCTCTTAGAATCTCTCCTCAAATCCACATATACAGTTCCCCATTACATACCTACACTTGGGTGTCCAACAAGCACCTCAAATTCAACACATTCCAACGTACATTTAGAATCATCCCACACAATACCATTCCTCCCAAGAGCCATAAATCAGTGAGCAGCCCTACCATCTGCTGAACTGGTCAAGATAGCCCTATTCCTCTCACCAAATCTCACTGCTTCTAAATCTCTTTAAAATGGGTCTTACTACTTTGTTTCATCCTCAATATTCCAATAATTCTTACCATGATCAACTCTTGCCTAATATACTAGGTTTCTGTGTCTCTAACTATGCTCCCAACTTTCTAATCCATTTGACATTGCTGTCAGAGTGATCTTTCTAAAATGCAAGTGCTCACATTGCTCTCTTACTGAAGGGCTGGACTGGAGTCATCATTGCCCTCCTGTAAAAATTCAAATTCTCTGACATGGTTTGCATGACCATTGGCCCTATCTTGTAATAACTCCCTTTCCTCTTCCCTTGTCTTCTGTACCTCAAACTCTTTCTAGGAAAGGCTGTTTCTTTTGTCTGGTATACTAGTACTTTCATCAATCTGGACCAGCACGCATTCCCTTGATCTGGCTAATATCTGAGTATCTTTCATATCTCAGTTTGTCTACTTCCTCTGAAAGCTTTCCCTAATTATTTCTGTCCAGATTACTGCCCTTATGATTTCATAGCTCCTCATATTTGACCCTTAGTATTGCACTTATTCTACCATCAATGATGTATTTGTCTCTCACTAAACCAAAAACTTATTTATCAGTTTCACTAGCACCTTAGCTACTATCTGACACACAGAATTACTGAATAAATATTTGTTAAATGACTGAGTCATCAGACTTTCCTATGGTGAATTTGATAATTTAAAATAACCTCCAGAATAATAGTCATGTCTTCATAACATAAAAGTGAATAAGAATTACAGCTAAAAACACAAGAGTCAAATCTACCATACAATACAGTACATTCAAAAGATATAAATGACAGTAATTTTAAAAATTCCATAATTTTTAAATAGTACTCTTATGAGAGTTCCTGTGTGTAGTATCATTAATGAAGATCTGAGAAATAATAGAGAATTAACCAAGATGAGACTGGGAAAGTGGGTAGGCTAGGTTACATATTAGCAAAATGAACATCAGCAACACCATGTGTTTCATACTCTGTCTCAGCAAATATATCACTATACGGTAAATCAAAGAATCTTCCAAGACAAATGAAACTGAGTCAAAACCTAACATGTTAAATTTAATATTTTCCCAGAGCAATTTCTCAGGTAACAAGTCATGATAACACTTCTGTTCTCCTTTATAAAGCTAACAATTGTATTTTTAACTTACCTGAAGCACCTTCATTATATCACATGCTCAAAAAAAAAAGATCATAGTTGCACAGTACAAATTTTGATTCTACCAATTGTAAGATTTCATATGATTCAACAAATTTAAATATTCAACACAGCTATTATGATACTGACACAGTTTCTTTATTCTAGGCTGAAATACTCTCAAATTCAAGTGTAATGATTTTAAACTTGCATTTAAGAACATAAAATTATTGTATTGTGAATACTTCCAGGTCATTCAGAGCACCTTTCTCCAATTTTGAAAATTTTTGAGTTATACTGTACATACCTAAAACATCCCATTCAGAACTAATTTTAGAAATTTACTCAAATAAATAAAATACTCATTAATGATGCCATTGAGTGTCCATCAAAAGGAGGAAAAGGAAAATTCAAGAGTAAAAGACCATTATAAAACTACTCAAATGAGACAAAAGCAAGCAATTAAAATACAAGACACAAACCACTGCCAATTTGTAGTAGATGTGATTGCAAAAGAATAATTGCACCTAACAAAATATGTAGTCTTAACACGGAGTATAAAATAACTATGATATAGCCACTTAAGAGAACAACCTAACATAAATAAAGTCTTTAAAAGCTTAAAATGATTTCAAATTTGAATTTAACATAGAAAATTACATGAAATCTGGAAAATAAAAATCTACAGATGGAAGTTTAGTACTGTGTGTTTTACCTCTGGGAGTTGCAGGCTGCACCATGATTCTATTCTTACATTATAAATCTGTTGTGTGGGGAGCGGGGGAGGAATAACTGTGTTACAGAGGAAGAAAAAAAAAAGGATAGAACAAATTGCTGTAAGAACATGTAGTTTTTTAATGTGTCTTAATCTTTACAAGTAACCTTATTCTTTAAAGTTTCTTATTTATATAAATGCACTCATCTATATTTAAAACACCGAATGCCCTTCATGTTTCTTAGTATAAGAATGATCCAGAGAAGTCACTGTGACTTAATTCACATTATTGCACTGTTGAAACCCATACTATCATAAGAAAAATGAGGAAGGGATTCTTTTAATTTTTGCCTTCCCCATCATAAACCAAAACACCAATGCAAACCATAAACCACTACATCGAGGAGAGGAGAGAAGAGGGACTGTTGGAAAAGCAGCTGTGTTGAAGCTCAGAAAGGACATGCGTTGGCAGATTTGTGAGGCGATGCCTGCAACACAATGTGCCTAGAGATACTCTGATTCCTAAATTTTAAAGAGTCTGTACTTGATGTTTTGCCTTTTAGAGAACTCTCTCTCTCCCTGCCACAGAATATTTTTTATTGAGATGTCCCAATTCATCAGTCTTAGTATGTTGCCACTGGGTGGAGGGCTGTTAATTTATGAAATGAAGAAAAATATGGTCAAGATTAACTCAGAAATGAGTAGGTATCATAAAAACACCTCACACCTATGCACTTTACTTCAGTTTAAAGCATTCTCTTTTCATTTAGAATTTAAATTCAACTGTAAGTACTTAACAGGTGTAAATGAACTTTGAGGAGTACAAAAGCAGAAATTCACACAGCAGGCTTAGACGTAAATAAAACAATATGTATACATTTACACTTGACACAGAATGAAAGGTGGACAAATACTGAAGATCTAAATAGGTTTTTGGAAAGGATACATAGGAAGCAAAAACTTGACAAAGTTCAAGCCTCTATATTTTCCTATTTTTAACATTTATAATTAACTCCTTTTAAATTACAATTAACATAGTTTATTTTCATGTGTACAACACAGTGATTAAACATTAATAGACCTTACAAAGTGAATACTACAATAAGTCTAGTAACCATCTATCACCATAAAAGTTACTATGTTATTTACTTTTTAAAGGCCGGTGCACAAAATTTGTGCACTCGGGGATCCTTCAGTCCAGCCTGCACCCTCTTGCATTCCGGGACCCCTCGGGGAATGTCCAACTGACATTTGTAATTTCTACATATCTGCCCTGGCCAGGTAGCTCAGTTGGTTAGAGTGCTGCCCTGATATGCCAAAGTTGTGGGTTTGATCCCTGGTCAGGGTACATACAAGAATTAACCAATGAATGCACAAATATATGAATGAACAAATTTCTCTCTGTCTCTCCCTAAAATCAATTTTTAAAAAGTTTAAGGTCAACATATTTTTATATATCAAGTGAAAATAAGTCAAAGATAAAGACACACAAAACACATTTTTTTTTTTTTACAAAAGCAAATAGAATTTGTTGCCAGTAAGCCTGAAATACAAGAAAAAGTCAAATCTCTTCAGGCTGGAAAAGAATCTCTGATGTACAAAAAGAAATGAAATGTCAGAAAGAGTAAGTATGTGCATAAATATAAAATGTTTATCTTCAAAATTTATTTAAAAGATGACTGGCTATTTAAAACAGAAATAGTAATGATCTATTATTACCTTTATAACATATAAGAAACTTTAAAAAAGAACTACACCATTTGTTGAAAAGACTGTCTTTGTCCATTGTTATGTTCTTGCCTCCTGTCAAATATTAATTGACCATAAAGGCATGGGCTTATTTCTGTGCACTCTATTCTGTTACATTGATCTATAATGCCTGTTCTTATGTCAAAACCATGCTGTTTTGATAACTAGTAGTATAATTTATTATCAGGTAGTGTGTCACCTCCAACTTTGTTCTTCTTTCTCAAGATTGCTGAGGCTATTTGGGGTCCTTTGTTATTTATGTATAAATTTTTGAAATATTTGTTCTAGATCTGTGAGATATGCAGTTGGTATTTTAAGAGGAATTGCACTACATCTTTAGACTGCTTTGGGTAGTATGGACATTTTAATGATAATAATTTTCCCTATCCATGAACATGGTACATGCTTTGACTTATTTATATCTCCCTTAATTTCTTTCTTCAGTATCTTATAGTTTTCCGAGTAATGGTCTTTAATCTTGGTGAAATTAATCCCTATATACCTTAATTATTTTTGTTGAAATAGTAAAAGGGATTGTTTCCTTATTTCTCTTTTTGATAGTTTACTATTGGTGTATAAAAATGCCACAAAGTTCAGACTATTAATTTTGTTACCTACTACTTTGCTGAATTAATTTATTAGATATAATAGTTTTATGGTGGAGTCTTTAGGGTTTTCCATATATAATATATCATCTGCAAAAAAAAAGAAAAAGTTTTACTTCCTCCTTTCCAATTTGGATGCCTTTTATTTTTCTTCTTCTCTAATTGCTGTGGCTAATACTACCAGCCTCTATAACAGCGGTTCTCAACCTGTGGGTCGCGACCCCTCTGGGGGTTGAACGACCCTTTCACAGGGGTCGCCTAAGGCCATCGGAAAACACATATATAATTACATTACAATTCATAACAGTAGCAAAATTACAGTTATGAAGTAGCAATGAAAATAATTTTATGGTTGGGGGTCACCACAACATGAGGAACTGTATTAAAGGGTCATGGCATTAGGAAGGTTGAGAACTACTGCTCTATAATAAAAGCCTAATAAGCTAAGTGTCTGGTCGTCCATTCAACCACTCAAAGCACAATATGCTAATGAATGCTAAGGCCGCTCAATCACTCGCTAAGACATGCCCTGACCACCAGGGGGCAGATGCTCCGACCCGTAGGTTAGCTTGCTGCCGGGGTCCGGCTGATCAGGACTGAGCAAGATGGGCCGGGCACGCTCTGGAGCCCTCCTGCTGTCCGTCCCCGGTTGGCCAACCTCCTGTGTCCCTCCCTGGCCGCAATCATGCACCAGTGGGATCCCTCGGCCAGGCCTGCGCCCTCTCACAAACCAGGGCCCCTTGGGGGATGTTGGAGAGCCGGTTTCGGTCCAATGGCGGAACAATCAGTCTATATGACATGCACAGACCACCAAGGGCCAGATGCTCAATGCAGGAACTGAACCCTGGTGGTCAGTGTGATCCCACAGGGGGAGTGCCGCTCAGCCAGAAACCGGGCTCATGGCTGGTGAGTGCAATGGTGGTGGTGGGAGCCACTCCTGCCTCCATGGCAGTGCTAAGGATGTCTGACTACCAGCTTAGGCCCCCAGACTACAAGAGGGCACAGGCCGGGCTGAGGGACCCGCCAAGTGCACGAATTTCATGCACCGGGCCTCTAGTGTTGAATAAAAATGGTGAGACAATTTGCAGCCAGGAAAGGCAGAGGACCCCTGGAGAAAGGTAAAAATCAAGGATCTGAGCAGGAGAGATTTGCCAGAGGCCGTATGGTTTCCCTCTGACCCTCCGCCCCCAATCGAGGAGCAGCAGCCTCATGACCAGCCCACCCCTGTCCGAGGAGCTGCAGCTGTGCGAGCAGCCTCCCCCCATTAGCCAGAGGAGCCACCACTGCTGCGAACAACACTCACCAGAGGAGCCGCTGCCAACTGAAGAGCAGCCACTGCTGTGACTGCCCAAGAAGCAACTGCAGCCCGAGGAGCCACTGCCACCCAAGGAGCAGCCCCTGCAGGACTCAACATCAAGATCTGTCAGTGAGATTAAAAATGGGTAGACAAAGAAACACCCAAAGGAAAGAAAAGGAGGAATAGCCAGAAAAGCAGCTAAGTGAAACAGAGGCATGCAAAATCTCAGACATATGCCGAAGCAATTTCTTCATCAATACTGCTCCTAGGGCAATGGAAACTTAATAGAAAATAAACAAATGGGACTACATCAAGAGGAAAATAAATAATCCAATCAAAAAAATGGGCTAAGGACCTAAATAGACACATTTTGAAAGAAGACAGAAGGAAGGCCAAGAGATATATGAAAATATGCTCTAAATCACTAATTATCTGAGAGATGCAAATCAAAACAACAATGAGGTACCATCTCACACCTGTCAGAATGGCTATCATCAACAAATCAACAAACGACAAGTGCTGGTGAGGATGCGGAGAAAAAGGAACCCTCATGCACTGCTACTGGAAATGCAGACTGGTGCAGCCACTGTGGAGAACAGTATGCAGTTTCCTCAAAAAATGGAACTAAAAATGGAACTCCCATTTGACCCAGTGATCCCACTTCTAGGAGTATACCCCCAAAACTAGAAACGCCAACCAGAAAGTATATATGCACCCCTATGTGCATAGCGGCACAATTCACCATAGCTAAGATTTGGAAACAGCCTAAGTGCCCATTAGCAGATGAATGGATAAGAAAACTGCGGTACATCTACACGATGAAATACTATGCTGCTGTAAAAAAGAGGGAATTCCTACCATTTGCAACAGCATGGATGGTCCTGGAAAGCATTATGCTAAGCAAAATAAGTCAGTCAGAGAAAGATAAATATCACATGATCTCACTCATTTGTAGAATATAAAGTTCTCAGAGGGAATGGGGGGGAGGGTAGGGGTAGGGGGGAGAGATCAACCAAAGGACTTGTATGCATGCATATAAGCCTATCCAATGGACAAAGACAATAGGGGGGTGAGGGCATTAATGGGGGTGAGGGCAATAATGGGGGGATAAGGACACATATGTAATACCTTAATCAATAAAGAAATTTTTTTAAAAAAGAGGTGCATTTGGTAGCTGGGTCAGGCAGGTGGCACTGCTGTACTAAAAAATAACCTGATTACTTTTGCAGCCACAGAATCACAACTAATACTGTGATTTTCTTTTCTTTCCTCATGGGATAATACACTGTTTGTGTTGGATGACGTGAAGAGAGGACATGGAACAGCCCATGAACGGGAGAATCTCCTGCAAACTTATAAGCATTCACAGGATAAGTATGTTAAAAATGTCAACACCAAATATACACATTTGGCAGAGGAAGCCAGAATAACAGTACACTGAATAGGCTCCGAGAGACTCCACCCACAACTTTAGCTTTTCTTCAATTTAAGTGTTGTTCCCTCTGCAGAAACACACATCCCAAAGGACTATAGCCATAGCTCCCAGGAGATGACATTATTTTCTGCTAGGAACATTGGGAGTGCAGGAGGAATGAGGAGGTAGGGGGCTTTTCTTGTAATAGGCCCTCACAGTGCCGCTTCCTCCTCCTTAGCTCTGAGCTCCTGCAAGCACCTAGGTCCAGGGGCCCTTAATATGCCCTTGTACAGGCTGCTACAACTCCATCCTGCAGTCTGAGCTTGCTCCTTACTGTGTTTTCTCCCCACAGGACCCGGTAGGATGGTGCTTGAGCACCTCTATCCAACAGAGCTATAACAGTTTAAATCCCTCTCCCCACCCCTGAAGCTCCCTACCCTGCTTGGCCTTTATCTTAAGCAGCTGAGGTTGGAGCAGAGGAAGAGAGGAGTTAGAGTGCACAGAAGAAAAGAGGAGCTCTGCACCAATAAGCCAGACTTCGCTTTGCATTTACTTTCAATTTCAAGTGGCTGTCTACTTGGATGCAATAAATGAACTTACAGGGTATTCAGTCTCACCAAACCTCTGTATATTCTCTTTGCTGACACCTTTAGTTGAGCTCTGGCGAACCCTTGATTCAGGAGCCATAGCCATACTTACTGCTGTCTGCCTAGGACCCAGAGGCTTGCTGCCTCACTGATGGAATAACATTCTTTCCTCCTCTAATCTACAGAGTGAGCAATGATCTAAAGCACCATTGAAGCAGCTTCGTTTAATTTACCTCTCACTGCTTAGCTTCTAAAAAGTCAGTATGGAATCTACTACCTACCACTTAAACAAGACCATTTGCTACTGAATCTCAAATTCCCTAAACTGGCCCACAATAACCCTTGTCTTTGCTCTTACAGAAAAGCCATGTTTCTGTCAACATTACATCCTGTTGCCAAAACTGTCAAAAATTGTGAAGGGTCTAGGAACTTACCCTACTTGCAAGCTACATTGCTATGATGTTTCTATCATAGATGCTGGCAAGGCATAAAATGCTTGGGTCAGAGGCAAAGAACTGTATTACCCATGACACAGGAAGCAGCAGAGGATCAGGTCCGTGACAGTTCACCTTCCCTCCAAGTCCCCTGGCAGAGGGGCCTAGGTGGATACTGTGTACTGTAGGTTTGCATCACAGCTAAACAATACTGAGCTTAGAACATTTACTATATTTTATAACAAGCAGAAACAAGTCTGCTTTTTGCCTGGGAAGGCAGTACTGCATCTCTCAAGGTTGCTAGCTTCAAACAAAACCCTGAGAAATGGATCATGTAAAGAACAGGTTTTTGCATTCTTAGCATACCCAACAATACCCAGCATGCCCTAGGTCACTCAGGGATGCTCAGGGCCCATGGCAGATTGCTTCGCCCCATTCGCTTCTATCAATTCTAATACCAAAGGTCTTAGCACAAGAAGGCAAGTAAATAAAAGTCACAGATGGTTAAAGAAGTAAATGGTCTCTATTTGCAGATGGCATTATCTAGATAGAAAATACTGTAAAATTCACAAAAAGTCCCCAAGACTAATATATGAGTTTAATAAAGTTACAGGAAACCAGGTCAAAATATAAAAAGTAAAAATTGTACCTATCTCTATACGGTAAAAATAAGCAATGGGAATTTTGTGTTGTTGTGTTTGTTTGTTTTTTAAAAAAATAGGTACTATTTCAAATAGCACTAAGAAATGCTAACAAAGTAAGTGCAGGATCTAAAAGCTAAATGCTATAAAATAAATTTTAAAAAGACCTAAAAATAAAGATATTGTATCTATAAATTGGAAGAATCAATATTAAGATGTCACTTCTCAAATTGGTCCATAAATCTTCTGCAATACCAATAAAAATCACAGTACCTTTTTAAAAAGTATAAAATTAGTATTTATTGAATCTTCACTATGTGCTATTTTACAAATATGGTCATGATTCTTTTGAGATTTTTCTTTTATTTCTTTTTATCAGGACACTGAGGCCCATGAAGTTAAAAATCATGCTCAGATTTCACAGAGATCAGAGTGGAGAACTCTACTCCACAGGCAATCCAGTACTTACTCCCAAGGGACTAACTGAGGCTGGGTTTCTTTATCACACAAAATCAGATGAAAATCACAGTACTTTTTGAAGATACTATAGCAAAACTTTTGGTAGACAGTATATCTCTAAATGGGGACTAGAAGGTAGTAGTAACTGAAGATATATTGCAGTATTTTGCTTGCAGAAAGTCACCAGTGAGCATATCCTTTAACTATTATTAGTAAATGCTTTACTATTATTAGTAAATTAGTAATGTTATTAGTAAATTTATTTTCCAAATGAATGCCCCAAGTAGTACGGTGGAAATTACTAAATCTATAGCACTCTACCATTCTCTGGATCTATGCATCAAGGATAGCAGCCTTTTTATAAAAGCATTATGTGTCTAACTAATTTCAGTAATAGACCACTAGTTCATAGACAGCCATTCAGCTGCGTCTCCTACCAGTGCACAGAAGAAGGGATTTGACTTAGCTTTGTTAAACATAGTCTACTTCATCAACTAACTTGATTTCAGGACAAAGAAGTGAATTCTGTAAAATAATCTATATAGAAAAATTATGCAAAGAAAATGAAACAACAGAAAAAAAAGAGAAACCAATGTGAAAAAGAAGCACAAATATGACTATGTAATTCTTATTGGAAATATGAGAGAAAAACATTAACAAAATCCATAATATTTAAGGATGCAAAGAGGAATATTAAGCAGTCAAAATAGTAAGCCAGAAAACTGGGGGCAGAGGTGGTAATAATTTGGAAAAGGAGCCAAAGACAATAAGACAAGAGTAAGACAACAGACGGAGATTTGAAAATAATAGCAGCTCTGGATCGGTTGGTCAGAGCATTGTCCCATACACCAAAAGATTGCAGATTCGTTTTCCAGTCAGGGCACATACCTAGGTTATAGTTTAGGTATGGGAGGCAACTGATCAATGTTTCTCTCTCACACGGATCTCTCTCTCTCTCTCTCTCTCTCTCTCTCTCTCTCTCTCTCTCTTTCTCTCTTTCTCTTTCTCTTCTCTCTCTCTCTTTCTCTCTTTCTCTTTCTCTTCCAACTCCTCTCCTTCTTCCTCTTTGCCTTCCTCTCTTTCTAAAATCAATAAACATATCTCAGGTGGGGATAAAAAATAATAGACACAGTCCAAAATCTAGGTTGGATGAGAAAAATGGAAATAAATGCCATGTTTTATTTTTACAATGTATGTGATGCTAGTTAGCCAATTACTTACAAATACATAGTACAAAAAATAAAAAATAAATAAAAATGCCATAAACTTAGGTGAGGTATGAAAGGATGGGAAAAATGCTTTGTGAAGTTATTTTGTTAAGAACATAGAATTTGCCCAGCCAGCATTCCTCAGTGGTTGAGTGTCAAATTATGAACCAGTAGGTATGGCTCCATTCCGTCAGGGCACATGTCCTGGTTGCAGGATCAATCCCCAATGTGGGGTATGCAGGAGGCAGCCAATTGATGATTCTCTTTTGTCATTAATATTTCTCTCTCTCTCCCGTATAAAATTAGTATTTATTGAATCTTCACTATGTGCTATTTTACAAATATGGTCATGATTCTTTTGAGATTTTTCTTTTATTTCTTTTTATCAGGACCTCTGAAATCAATAAAAATATGTGGGTTTTTTTTAAGAGTATAGAATTTTACCCAGAAAGGCCACAGGAATATTGAGATAGAAAAACAAATAACGCTACCTGGTAACAAATTATACTACAAGTCCATAGTTATCAAAACAGCATGGTATTGCCATAAAAACAGACATACAGATCAATGGAACAGAACAGAGAAGCCAGAAATAAACCTATGTCTTCATAATGAATTAACATATGACCAAAACAGGCAAGAACATACAATGGAGCAAAGATAGTCTCTTTGATAAATGGTGTTGAGAAAAATGGACAGATACACACAGAAAACGAAACTAGACCACCTTCTTACACTGCACACAAGAATAAACTCAAAATGGGCTGAAGACTTAAATGTTAGACTCAAAAACCATAAAAATCCTAAAGGAAACATAGGCAATAAAATCTCAGACATTTCTTATAGCAATATTTTTGCCCATATATCTCCTTAGACAAGAAAAAGAAAACAAAAATAAACAAACAAATGGGACTACATTAAACAAAAAAGGTTTTTGCACAACAAAGGAAACTATCAACAAAATGCAAAAACAGCCCACTGACTG
>NW_006299390.1:977559-980673 GCF_000327345.1 Myotis davidii | reverse complement strand
AAATCTTTTATACATATGTGTATTATTTTCACTCATTTATATCTGTTGATGTATCTATGTCTACCTAGGTATCTGTCCATCTATTAAAAATCGCAAGTTCACAGAGAAATGCAAATTAAAATCACAATGAGATATTACCTCACATCAGAATGGCTATCATTGATAAATCAACAAACAGCAGGTATTGATGAGGATGTGGACAAAAGGGAACCCTTGTGCACTCTTGGTGAGAATGCAGTTTGGTGCAGCTGCTGTGGAAAGCAATACAGAGTTACTGAAGAAAACATAGGCAGTAAAATCTCAGACATTTCTTATAGCAATATTTTTGCCCATATATCTCCTTAGACAAGAAAAAGAAAACAAAAATAAACAAACAAATGGGACTACATTAAACAAAAAAGGTTTTTGCACAACAAAGGAAACTATCAACAAAATGCAAAAACAGCCCACTGAATGGGAGAACATATTAGCCAATGATACATCTGGTAAGGGGTTAATATCCAAACTTCATAAAGAACTTATAAAACTCAACACCAAAGAAACAATCAATTAAAAAATGGGCAAAGAACCTGAATAGACACTTCTCCAAAGAGGACATGCAAATGGCCAACGGACATATGAAAAGATGCTCAATGTCACTAATCATTATAGAGATGCAAATTAAAACTACAATGAGATATCATCTCACACCTGTCAGAATGGCTTTCATCAATAAATCAACAAAAACAGTGTTGGTGAGGATGTGGACAAAAGGGAACCCTTGTGCACTCTTGGTGAGAATGAAGTTTGGTGCAGCTGCTGTGGAAAGCAATACAGAGTTACTTCAAAAAATTAAAAATGGAGCTGCCTTATGACCCAGCAATTCCACTTCTGGAAATTTACCCAAAGAAACCAAAAAAACTAATTCAGTAGAACATATATACTTAAATACAATTTAAAAAGTGACTTTTCAGCAATTAGGAACAGCTTTTTGCATATATACTTCGTAAATACTTTCAAAGTACTTTCAATTATGGTTCATTCCAATATTTTGTAAAGTTGAATTTTTTTACATACAAACTCTGAATCATAAAAAAATGTAGCATCAGAACTACAGGGGTCTGATATAAATAGTGCAATGTAAATGTAAACAATAAACTCTCACACTCACCATTATCCAAACTTAAGGGGGAAAACGTATAAAATTAAATTTTAAAGGCTCCCATATCGGGAAGCTTAGGAATTAAAATTTCTATGCATCAAACTATAACTAAAAAGATAAACATAACTTGTGAAAAGGGACTTTAATAGAGATATTTAGGGTTAGGTTCATATATGCTGTTCAGTTATCATTAGAAAAGTTAAATTGCTTTCCAAGTTGTTAAAATAACTAATTAATAATCTCTAGATATTTTATAACAAAACTTGGCGTTAAATCACCAATTGTAGCATTTTGCAAAATTAGTATCCTACATGAATAAAAAATATGTTCAATGCACAAGTATGAAAATTTGTTACTATGGAAATGAGAATGTTTATAAATTCTGATATATGTAATTTTATATTAATTTTTTCATGAAATAATATCATCTGATTTTCAATACAGAGGTATAGATATTTTCATCTTTGTTAAAGACAAAGGAAGTTAGGATTATCCTGCTAAGAAATCAGAAAACCATGTAATCACAAAACCAATTTGTGGTGTTTAAAAAGAAAACTATACTAAACATTGTACATAATAAAAATTGTAGTTTGTAATATATTGTGTATCTTTAACAACATATCACTTGCACAGGGAATAGAGCAATGTCCAGACCTGAGCTTTTCTGCTGCCATTACTTTTTACAGAGATCCCATTGTCTTTTCAAAATAGTTTCAATTTAACTTGGAAATACTGCCTCACAGAGAGTTAAGGCAAAGAAATATATTCAACAAAAAGAATCAAAGTTATATTGTGGCCCAGAAAATGTCTGACTTGCCAAAAATCATGTAGCTAACTAATAAGTAGTGTGTGAACCCAGATCACCCAAAACTAAGTCCCAAGTACCTTCAGAATTTTCTAGAGAGAAGACCAACTACAGGTAGAGGGGAGTTTGCTGAGTTCTAACACCAGTTCTGCTACTATCAAGTCATTAAACTTCTCTATGTCTTGGTTTCCCCAATTTCATAGGATAATTTTAATGAAATATACAGGCAAATACTTGAATCCTAACATGCTAATAAGTTCTCATCCCCAGCACTAGTGACAACTGATGCTATTATCTTTTCTCTGGTTTTAGTTTTACCAGGTGTACTGGTTAATAATGCAGATTTTTTAATAGATGGAGTTATACATATTTTGATATATATGCTATTTGACATGTACGCTATTTTGTTGTATTGACAGCAAGCTTCAAAACTTCATATGTCAAATTTGCTGAAGGTGTTAACATCATAGATATTTTTATGCTTAAAAATGTCGAATTTTGTGCCAAAAGAAAAGCATTTGTGGGAAGTTTTAATTCATTACTTTATTTTGAAGAAAAGTACTGCTGAAAGTTATCATATACTTTGGGAAGCAGTTATCATATACTCTGGGAAGCTTACGGTAAACATGCTCCATCTCAAGATACTTGTAAACGCTGGTTTAAACGCTTTAAAAGTGATGATTTCGATGTAAAAGACAAAGAATGTCCAGGTCAACCAAAAAAAGTTTGAAGACCAACAATTACAAGCATTATTGGATGAAGATGCGTGTCAAACTCAAAAACAACTTGCAGAAAGATTAACCGTTGCTCAGCAAACAAATTGCCGATCATTTACAAGCAATGGGAAAGATATTAAAGGAAGGAAAATGGGTGAAATGTGTAGCTAGCGATGGACATTACTTTGAATAAAGCACTTTTGGTGTTTCTCTTGAAATTATTGTTTTCTTTTATTACAAAATCTGCATTTTTAACCATTAGGCAGATTAATTGGTAACGGGTTAAAAATGAGGATTAACCATTAACCGGTTAATCTTTTTGCAAGTTGTTTTGAGTTTGACACGCATCTTCATCCAATAATGCTTGTAATTGTTGGTCTTCAAACTTTTTCGGTTGACCTGGACGTTCTTTGTCTTTCACATCGAAAGCATCACTTTTAAAGCGTTTACAC
>NW_006299390.1:965679-977245 GCF_000327345.1 Myotis davidii | reverse complement strand
TTCAAATAATGAGTTTGTGCACATGCACAACACTCGTTCAACATGGATAACATCTTAACAAGATCTTTTGCTCTAACTTTCAAAATGCATGAAAAGTGGCACACATTTTAATTTTTAGCATTACCAAAGTCTTGCCACACAAACTTGTGCAGAAAATTTTAGAAATTCACAAAAAATTTTCCATATTACTCTCAAGTTCTACTGAAATGCAATTCAAAACTCATATACTACTCAGCCAACCCCTTGTATAGCTTTAACACTACCAACAAATTATAAAAATGTACACTGCTTTTCAAAATTATAAATAATTCTAATTATAAATTTACAATTTAGCATACACTTTAATAAATGAAGATGATCACTAATATTCCTAAAATAATGGAAACAGATGATATCAATATCCTAATAATCCAATCAATTTGCATTATGTCTTCTATTTTGTCAACAGATAGAAGACAGCTACTTTATATACTCAAGTCTAAAAAAATACTCTTCAATGTTGAGAACAGAGAATTATTTATAGGTGAACAAAGTTAATAGAAATCTGACTTCAAAGTAATATTTTACATTAATTACGTATTATACCATTTGTTCTTTTGATAGCATATCTATCTCAAAATAATTTAGTTTTATAATTTATGAAGACTTGTAACTAACTTCCTTTTTCCCTTACCAAAATATTCACCCCAAAACATTAGCATAAAGCTATATATAATATGGGGATTGCTATACACTAAAATAGAAGTAGCCAATTGAAATAAAATATTATGGTGAATGATCAGTAAGATTTAGTAAACGTGAAGACTGAATAGTAACCTCAAAAGTAATGCACATGATTAAATCTTTATACACAGAATATACTAGTAGAAATGGATCTTTTAAAAAAAACATTTAGCAACTTGAGATGTTCACAATTTGGAATACATAGAGAAGATGACTTGAATACAAACAAACTAGTTGAAATTCAATGTGGTTCACAGTAAAGATGCAGTGGCTTTCTATTTGTACAACAAAGAATCTCAACCAAAAACATATATGACTAAAATATTCTCAAGTGCAATTTTCTGGGCTTTTAAAAGAATACATACTCTTACAAACTGAATTCTTTTGCGACCCCCCCCCCCATGCATTTTAATGTTTGGCATAAATAAACAGCAAACCAGAATATATATTTTTAAAGGACTAACTTACTCATGTTCTATTTAAGAGCAACATACAACCACTTATAGGTTTTTAAAAAAGCATCCTTATATAAAAACAGTGTGTGTGGGGGGGGAGCCCTGCTATACATATGAACACAGTTCAAACCCGATACAACTGACCAATCAAAATTAGTGAATGCACTGCATCTCTCTGCAGTGGAGAGCAGCGACAAGGTAGGCTGTCATTCTGCAAAAGCTGCCCAGAATAGGCTTTCCTCTGACAAGCAGTGCCGTTCCTTTTTAGAAAATGTTGTCTCTGGAGACAGGAAGACTTCAGCATGTTAAATTACTTTCATTATGTATTTTCAGACGCTTATTGATTCCACAGGAGGAAGAGTGAGAGACTGCAGCAGCTCTAAGCAGCACTACATGTTCCATACATTAGCAGTACTGCTGAAACAATGGCACTGTACAGACCAATATTTTCATTAAGGTCTTTCCGAAGAGATGTTTATGACTCTCTTCCCAAGTCCTCTCCTAACAAGTGAACAAAATGAATCAATCAAAACTGGAAACGCTTCAACTACATCAGGAATTTATCAAATCTTCAGCGGAGGTAAGATTCCTTATTATAGTATGCAGCTGCTTTTGAACTGGCATAGTGGGTAAAATTACTTTGAAAAATAGCCTGAATTTTAAGAGTTTATTTGCTTAATTTTACTTATTGTTAAACATGTATCTTTTAGATTTAAGACATGAATATTTTATATGTAATTTTAGGATGCTATGTTAAATTCAAAAAATATTAATTGTTAATTCACTATGAAGACATCAGCTTTTAAGTCACTTCAAATATACTAAGTAATCTTAAAGTCATCAACACAGTTTTCCTTAAGAAATGCTTATTTTTCTTAAAAGAACCAGGGTTACTACTTAGCTATTATTTATTACTCAATTTTTGGTTCAATTTATCATTGGGCATGGTTATTAAAAATTATTTAATTTGCAGTTACATTTTTCAGTTTACCTTTTATATTTCAATTAAATAATTCTTCAATGGAAATTTATAATAACTTACCATAAAATCTGTTTTAATCAATTAAATTCAAACCATGTTCTAATAATGTAGCAAGTTACAATATTTTACAGCTGGAAATATTGTTCCATTTATTATAAAGAAGAGGGAATGACAGCATGTTTAATATAAGCTAATTGCTCATAATCTCTGAAAATACAGGTTAGCTTAGAAAATGAGAGCAGAAATCAGTCAGCTTTAAAAAACTACAGCTTTTCTTTCATGGTTATATTTGTGATGTTAATTCTGTTATTAAATAATTTACAATCCTTGTTAGGGAACGAGAATATTGTAATTAAAGAAACCATTAAATTTATGTATAAGCTGTGGCTATAAAAATACAGTCTGCTTACTGTGATAACAAATGCTGTATATAGTGTTAAAATAAACAAAACTAACTTCCAATTCATTGGAAATTTATTAGGAAGCCCTATTTCTTAATCCTTTTTTTTTCTTTTGCACAAGGGCCCACAGCAGCTAATTCAGTACTTACAACTGAAAATATGAAGAATGCATCTGACCGAGCATCTATCTACCTAGCTGTCTGAACTATAAATTGCAGGATATTCTTGTAACATATGATTTTAAGTTACTAAGGAGTTAAAACCAGAGAGAATAGGTCTACATTACTGCTGGGATGTAACACATCAACAGTAATCATCGACAGAAGATGCTATATAAAATAACCACAAAAAGAAAAACGATATAAGTGTAAAATCCTGAAGACAAAATGGTGAGCACTTTAAAGAGGGTGTTTATACTTTAATATATCAGAATTGTGGAGCTACTGATTCATAAAGAAACAATGAAACATGGATTACCGAAATAAGAATGCCAAATATTAACAGCAAGCTAAATGAAGCTTTAGCAAGTATTTTCTGTACTAAATATTGAGATACTTGTATTAATTGATATTACTAAAGGATTTTTCCATTGGAGTTTTATTACCAATTATATATCCTCTTCTAATGAAAACAAACCAGATTAAATAGCAGATGGTTTTTATCAAAAGAACATGGACTGGATTTATAATATAAAACAAGTTTATGTGATCGAGAAATCATTTCAAAATAATTAAGACTGCTATAGAAACAGTGTGTAACAAAAGGATGTCTAAATACATTTTAGGAGCTAGAAACCTTTTTTGTTTTCACATGTTCTGGAAAATAAAGAGACGCTCTCATATATTTCCATAAAGGGAATCATAATTCCTATCATTTGAAGAAGTTTTGCTTGGTTGTGACTTTTTAAGACAAAACAAACAAAAATATTGTTTACTGGTCTTTAGAAATCCATCAGCCAACTAAATCTCACAATTCATGCATTTGAAGTATTGGAGAGAAAATGAAAGAATGCCTACAAGACATGAAATAAAACACAGCTACTTCACTGCTGTCAGTTAAAAATTCATGTCAAAATTTGTCAATGACATCATGCATCAATTTGTGAAAAACTGCTATAGTGAACCAAAAGGCCTATAAGGCAACAGCAAACAGGTAGGTCAGAAGATGCATGCTCCCCATCACACCGTTTAACATTTACAAAAGAAAAGAATCTTGCTCTAAAGGAGATGCAGTTTTCTTCATTATCACCTAACTTGACATTTCTACTGTATTTACTTATAAATCTAACTGATGTGACAAAGACCTGATGTTTAATCTGTGAATTCAGAAAATTTGAAAATTTTACACACTTAAAATTTTCCATTTTTATAGGATTCCAATGTTAGCTAAGACCTTCACTTTCTTGAATATGTGCCTCTGGTAATATTTTATACCAAGCTCAAAAGAAATATGCCATCATTTATTTGTGCTTCTGAAATATTACTCCTAAAATAATATGCATAGATAAGATTGTATTCTAGAACTTATAAAAGGTTACATCAAGTAAGAGGTTAACCTAAGTTCTGAAAATTACTAGCCTTTATAATTTATGCTTATGATTTTGCAATCAAAATTCTGTACTCAAAATGTGAAATATAGTTGGTTGGAAGATTTTATATTTTAACTGAATATACTACTGGTTACTGATAGTTTTGTCCAGAAAATCAGACATTAGTTTTATGAATTACCCTAAATCTCTATTTATTAAAATATAGCTTTTCATAAATTAGCAAGAGGTTTTTTTTAAGTTTCCTCAAAATTATACACAGGGTGATTTATATAAAAGGTTCCAGAGAGAATGTGAAACTTTAAAAGATTCCTCAGAAAATGGGCTTCAGATACTCCTTTCCCCTAAAATTTTTTTTTGACTTTAAAATTTCTGCTTATATAAAACCAACTGATATAGTATTTTAAACCAATTCAAAAATGGCTATTTCTCAATATATTAAATTTCAATTTTCTCCTTCCACAAGATACAAGAAGGTGTGGTCACAAAATAAATCATTCATAGGAGTGATTACTGTTCCAAGCTTTGTGACGTTTTACTTTAACATATGTCCCTTTTCTTCCCATTTTTGTAATATAAGTTTGCTCACTATCAAGTTCAGTGAGCATTTTCATGATTAAATGTGAAATATCTATCCTTTGTCTAATTCTATGTGAAAACTCCAAATATCCCTAAATCACACTGTTGACTTGTGAATATGAGTTACAATTAAGAACATGAACAAAATAATTTAAAGCAAACTGGTACTCTATACCATTTACCTTCTAATCTAAATGAACACTTGTCCTGTTCATTTGAAATCTCAGGGGAATAATTATGCCTTCACTAATTATACCAGAACAAATGAAAACAATGTTTATTTCCCACCTTCTCACAACACTTTAAAATGAAATCTTAAAACACTGGGCTAAAAGCAGTTTTATTATACAAAAAAATATACTGTGTCTCAAATAATAAGTTTAAAAAACCCACATGAGTAGAATGTTTTCAGTGTATGAAATAATTATGAACTCTATAAAAGTAAACCTCATATAGTTATTTCTTCAAAGGGAGAACCCAATTTCCTTTTACGTCAAAATAATGCAACCTTGCTATTTCCTAATTCTGCTTTCCATTAATAGTTTACAAACTTAAAAATTAAACTAAGTACACAAAAAAGGTGTGTTTTTTTCCACAAAGAACACATTTTATATGTCATTTAAATTGCCAAATAATCAAATAGTTTTTCTATTTCACTTTCTAGGGAAAAAAATCAACTGCTCCAAAAGAATGTTTTTTTCTCCCATTCTGGAAATCAACATGCAGTCTGAATCTAACATTACAGTTCGAGATGACATTGATGACATCAACACCAAAATGTACCAAACACTATCATACCCATTAAGCTTTCAAGCGTCTCTCACCGGATTTCTCATGTTAGAAATCGTGTTGGGACTTGGCAGCAACCTTACCGTACTGGTACTTTACTGCATGAAATCCAACTTAATCAACTCTGTCAGTAACATTATTACAATGAATCTTCATGTACTTGATGTAATAATTTGTGTGGGATGTATTCCTCTAACTATAGTTATCCTTCTGCTTTCACTGGAAAGTAACACTGCTCTTATCTGCTGTTTCCATGAAGCCTGTGTATCTTTTGCAAGTGTCTCAACAGCGATCAACGTTTTTGCTATCACTTTGGACAGATATGACATCTCTGTAAAACCTGCAAACCGAATTCTGACAATGGGCAGAGCGATAATGCTAATGATATCCATTTGGATTTTTTCATTTTTCTCTTTCCTGATTCCCTTTATTGAAGTAAATTTTTTCAGTCTTCAAACTGGAAATACATGGGAAAATAAGACACTTTTGTGTGTCAGTACAAATGAATACTACACTGAACTGGGGATGTATTACCACCTGCTTGTACAGATTCCAATATTCTTTTTCACTGTCATAGTAATGTTAATCACATACACCAAAATACTTCAGGCTCTTAATATTCGAATAGGTACCAGATTTTCAACAGGACAGAAGAAGAAAGCAAGAAAAAAAAAGACTATTTCTCTAACCACGCAACATGAGACTACAGACATGTCACAAAGCAGTGGTGGGAGAAATGTAGTCTTTGGTGTAAGAACTTCAGTCTCTGTAATAATTGCCCTCCGGCGAGCTGTGAAACGACACCGTGAACGCAGAGAAAGGCAAAAAAGAGTCTTCAGAATGTCTTTATTGATTATTTCTACATTTCTTCTCTGCTGGACACCAATTTCTGTTTTAAATACCACCATTTTATGTTTAGGCCCAAGTGACCTTTTAGTAAAATTAAGGCTGTGTTTTCTAGTCATGGCTTATGGAACAACTATATTTCACCCTCTGTTATATGCATTCACAAGACAAAAATTTCAAAAGGTCTTGAAAAGTAAAATGAAAAAGCGAGTTGTTTCCATAGTAGAAGCTGATCCCATGCCTAATAATGCTGTAATTCACAACTCTTGGATAGATCCTAAAAGAAACAAAATTACCTTTGAAGACAGTGAAGTAAGAGAAAAATGTTTAGTACCTCAGGTTGTCACCGACTAAGGAAAAGTCTAAGTTTTACCAAATCCACATTCAGAAGTTTTAAATTTAAATTGTAAAAAAGTAAAATTACTGCCAAATATAAGAAAAAAACATTTTAAGTATTGGTTATGTTGTAAATTTTCAATGTAAATGTCAAGATTAGATTAGGTCATATATATTCAATTTCTTCATAAATTAATGTATTTGTTGCATGGCAGTTTGTTAAAGTAATATCATATGTATATTTTGTCAATATTATGTCCATCAGAAGATATTCATGTAAGTCATATTTTCTAAATAATAAATACATAGCCTTAAAACAGTCTATAACTTAAAAATATAACTGACACATTTGTATCCTTGTTTTTTTCTTTTGTAAAGTATATTGTTTCTAAGCCACAAACTATAGATATATTTATATGTCAACTGGAATAGCATTTTAACGTAAGAACCGAAATTACAGCTCCAAATAATCAAAACAATCCAGAATTTTCTGTACCACTATATTGTTTTCTGATATAGTCAACTTGCTGTAATATTTGATGCACCAAAAATAATGAACCATGTATAAAACTTTATCCTTTTTTTAAATGTAAAAATTGTAAGGTTTATCAAAATTTTAATATTCAAGAAAGAAAAACAAATAACCTATATTTCACACCAAGATAGAGAAACTTTTTAAATTCAAGTTTATTATGGAAAAGAGTTTGACATTCTAAAAACAAGGGCATTATGCCTATACTATACAAATGAACTGATAATAAAGAGAAGGAAGAAAACTAAAGCACCAGCCTCATTCTTCCTTTTCTCACTTTGCTTCAGTCTAAGCCAAATGCTTGGAATTAATATAGTCTGCTGGCAAAAACAGTGTATTAAAATAACTTTATTCAAGTTGGTCCTTTTGTGTAATAAAAGTTAATTATTAAAATCTGAATACCAGGGAGAAAAAAAGGACTCTACTATTGTAGAAAAGTTAACAAAGCCAACTATTTTTAATTTTAGATATATAGCAACTTTACAGTAATAAAATTTACACAATGTTACTACCCTACCCGTAACTCCCAAATATTTCAAAATACAGTAGTTCTATTTCCACTCTGAAAATCATTAAAATGGAAATAAACCAGTCAATTTGTTTTACTCTACACCATTCAATGTAAGCATTTTTGTCTCCAATCAACTCATGTTGGAAAATTATGAAATTACTAATCCTAACTATAGATATCAGGTTTGGGAATTCTTATCAAATATTTTTCAGCTGTAATAATCTAATAATCTATTTATGAGTACTAAGTATAACCGTATCAGAAAAACAGCAATAAATTTCTTAAAGTGGGCAAATACTTGCTCCCTTATCATTTTATTAACTAGATAATTTTTATTCTATTTTTAACACTATATTCACTAAAGTAGCAAATCGTTTTTAATTAAATTTTATATTAAACAATTCAACAATATATTACTTTTATGTAAATAAATGAAATTCATTCAGTCAAGTTTACTGAATACCCTAATTCTTGGGGAAATGAGCACCATGCAATAACTTGAATTCCCTGAGGTTACACAACAAATTCATTTACCTCTGATAATAATGCTAACAATGTCAAATCTTGGCAAAGCTGAAATTATTTTCTTCCTACTTATTTTCTACTCTTTTATAAAATTAAAGAAATGCTATTTGACAAAATATACCATAGGACTTATTTCTTGAAACCTGGAAGACAAATTAAGAATTCATAAACAAAGATATTAAGACAATTTTCATTTGATAAATATATTTGGCATAAAATATCTGCTAATATATTAACTTAAAAATTTTAAACTTATTTCATAGTTGGACTTCCAAGCATAAGTTAAAATTTTAGTATTTAGTTTTATAAACTTAATAAAAATTCAACTATTTTTAGAGTTTTCATATTAAGAGAAAACACTTTGTGTTTTAAATATTTTTAACCCTCAAGTCTATACATATGCCAAAGGACTCAGTTAAAAAAACGCTTTTCTAATATATTTGCCTAAACTACTTTCAAGCTCTCTTGTTCTCTGTAATAAGTAATCTATCAAAATAATAAATAAATGGCAAATATTAGAATGTTGCCCTCTAACTGTTATTATTTCTACACCTGACATTGAAACAGACAATTAACAAGCATCTTTGCCAACCAATAAGGATCTATCAGGTAAACAAAAGCATACCCACTAACTTACAATAAAGAAAAATCATACATACCAGACAATTTCTAATAGCTTTTTAATGTTAAATAATATATTAATCAAAATTATATTTATAAGTTTAGCTTTTAAAAAAAGACACACATGTTTGCAATTACCGCAGCTTAAATGAGAGGAGAAATAGAAAAATGTTTTTGTTAAATGTTTGTTCTATGAAAAGGTGAAAATTTTTTTCCCTTATGACGACTTTCACCACCATGTATAAATTTTTCTATTTCAAGTAACTTTAACAAAAAAAGCATTAATGGTAATTTTGCATGTTAGAATGAATTTTTTAATGCCAAAGAAACAGAAGTAACAGTAAATTCAATGTGTGAATCCTTCTTAAAATTATGTTTTTTTCTATCCATATGTCACAAACCACAAGCAAAGTTATCAATTTCTATTAGTTAACTGGTTTGGTTCTTCAAAACTATAAAAATAAGAAGTATTATTGTAAAAACTAACTGAAGATGAGCTCAACAAGATATGAAACTGTGGTTTTTCTCTTTTGTTTGATTTGTTACTTTAAGGAGGTTATTATTCTACCAACTAGCCCCAACAGATGGTCAACCTATTATGAAAATTGAATTATTTACAATTATGCTTTTTAAAAATATGGCATTGATAATAGTTCTGTACTTCTGACTCATCGTAAGTCAATTTTTAGGTATGTGGTCTATTTTTTAATACCCCAAATAAAATTACAGCGAAATCTCAGTTTTTTGGAAATTTAACTGAGATTAGACTTAAAAGTGAAAACCTAAAAAGTGAAAGAAAATAGGTTGTTAGTAGCGCTTTAGTCAGCATTGTAATTTCAAGACTACTTTGTAAAAGTCAATAAAACTTTTTGTTTTCTTACATTTTATGACTGCACATTTAAGTAAGCTTTGTAATGCAATTAACACTTTAATTCTTACAATGTGGAAGGCATTACAGCAAATACTCATATTCATATGGAGTAGAGTCATTACCTTCAGAGCTTAAAATCTAGAATCAAGGTAATAAACAGTATAGGAATATCTATCTAAAGGTAGAATGTGATAAATGCTACAAAAAGAATAAAGTTAATAGACGTAAGAAAAAGAAATTATGTTGGATTTAAAAATAATATATAAACAGTCCTGGCTGGTGTGGTTCAGTTGGTTGGGCACCATCCGGTGCACTGAAAAGTTGCTGGTTCGATTCCCAGTCAGGGCACATGCCTATCTTCAGGCTCAATCCCTACGGGGGATGTGCAGTAGGCAGCCAAATGATGTCACACTTATATCGATGTTTTTCTCTCCCTCTCCCTTCCTCACTCTCTAAAAATCAATAAGCTATTCTTTTTTGTTAAATATATTTTTTTATTGATGTTTTATTGGGGGGGGGGAGGAGAAGGGAGAGGGAGAGAGAGATAGAAACATCATTGATGAGAGAGAATCACTGATCGGCTGCCTCCTGCACACCCCCTACTGGAGATCAAGCCCACACCTGGGCATGTGTCCTTGACCGAAATCGAACCCAGGACCCTTCAGTCCACAGGCCGACGTTCTGTACACTTAGCCAAGCCAGCTAGGGCAATAAGCTATTCTTTTATTTAAAAGACACACACACAATATAAACAAAAGCACTGTTGAGGGAAACTACTGAAACATATTTTGGAAATGGTCAATTGTTTTCTTTAGAAGTTATACAGTAGTGAGAAGTACAGCTGGTAAGTTTCATTGGGGAAAAGGCAGAAGGCCTTTAATGCCAGCAGAGAAATCAGATGAGGGGAATAATACAATGAGAAATGAGCTACACAAATAATACTAATAAACAGCAATATGTAGAAAAGTTGATTGGGTAAAACTGTAACGGGAAGCTGAGAAACGAAACTGTTGCTGGGTAAAACAACAGAAGATGGAAACTATTGCCATCACCTGGATAGGTTATGAAGGCCTGGTAGTAGCTTTGCAAAGGAGCACAAAAATGTGACAGGCAATGTGAAGGCAGAATCAATAGAGAATGCCTACTGACTAGAAAGACAACTGGGATAAGAGATTAAATCATTTTAGATGGTTATAAAAAGAACCATAAGAAACAAGATT
Source organism: Myotis davidii (assembly GCF_000327345.1). NCBI lineage: Eukaryota > Metazoa > Chordata > Mammalia > Chiroptera > Vespertilionidae > Myotis > Myotis davidii. The sequence goes on along the minus strand of NW_006299390.1, from coordinate 966,308 downwards.
AGCCTCAATGAACTAAGAAAGTTTAAATTATGTTTTGTATAAAGTACATAAATAAAAAGAGCTAAAAGAAAAATGCATTTCTGGCAAAGCAGCAAATTCAACTAAAATAAAATCAATAATATTATTTAAGAATGTTCTAGTTATTAGAAACTATTCAAAATAAAAATTTTAAATTGATGTTTTAAAATACTATAATTTTATATATTGGTTTATTCCATTTTTCCATTAAACATATTTTCATCATCAGTAATCTTTTAATTATAAAAAATTAGAAATATAACGAAAAAATGTCAAGGTATTTAAAGTAAAAAATGTAAATATCCTTTGCTTTTTTCTAATAATGTACACTAATAAAAGACAAAGACGCTAATTGACCATACCTTCGCTATGCCTTAAGCCATGCCCACTAGCCAATCAGAGCGACTATATGCAAATCAACCCAACCAAGATGGCGGCCGGCGGTCACAGAGCTGGAGCAAGCAGGAGGCTTGGTTGCCCCAGTGATGGAGGAAGCCAAGCTTCCCAGCCACTGCTGCCTCCTCTCAAGGCAACAAAGTTTCAATTATAGAAGGTAAATAAACCCCAGATACCTGCTTCCAGTCGCCATGGCCACAGAGCTGGAGCAAATG
>NW_006299390.1:945973-965237 GCF_000327345.1 Myotis davidii | reverse complement strand
AGCGGTGTTGGCGGGAGCCTCTCCCGCCTCCTCAGCAGCGCTAAGGATGTCCAACTCCAGCTTAGGTCTGCTCCCTGCTGGTAAGTGGACATCCTTCGAGGGCTGCCGGGCTGCCAGAGGGATTCTGACTGCCAGCTTGGGCCTGATCCCCCAGGGAGCGGGCCTAAACCAGCAGGTGGACATCCTCCGAGGGGTCCCAGACTGCAAGAGGGCATAGGCCGGGCTGAGGGAGCCCCACCCCGAGTGCACAAATTTTTATGCACTGGGCCTCAAGTTTATTATATTCATCTAACTCATACACATATCCCCTTCATTCCTTAATAGCTTTATAAAAATAATTTTAGAATATTAAAAAACATACAATGGTTCTAAAAAATAATATTGATATCAAATACTTAAACCTTTATCTGTTAAAATAAATAGCTTCAAGCTACAGTCCAGATCATCTTATTAAAGGTAAGAAAGGTAACCTGACAAACTGAAGCACATTACTTTTCTAAATAGTGGGAAGAAGCAAAGGGAAAACTGTAAAATAATCTATTTTCTCCCTTTCCACTTAATAAGATGAGAAATAAAAAACTACAGGAAATTTTTAGAGCCTATTTTCTTTACATCTCAGAGATAGCCACTTACAGCACTCCTTCTGAATCTAAGCCCCCTATGGAACTGCAGGAAACTCAGAGAAAGCTAACCATGAGATAATAATAAATTAATAATAAATGTTAGGGGGAAAAAGAGCTCAGATACTATTATAAAAGAGAAAACTAAACCTAGATAAGGCAGGAAAAGAGATCTAAAATACTCAGAGATGATCAGCTCTTAGAGAAATGCAAAGAGAACACAAAATTGTAGGTTGGAGTTTACAGAAGAAAACTAATTTGAAGACTGACTTTTTATGAAAAAACTAGAAGCCTGGTACGCAATATTCGTGCACTCAAGGGGGGAGGGCCCTTAGCCTGGCATGTGCCCATTAGCAGTCGGGGAGCGGGCCTAAGCCAGCAATCGGACATCCTTAGTACTGCCACCGCCGCTGTGCTTGCCAGCTGTCAGCCTGGCTTGTGGCTGAGCGGCACTCCCCCTGTGGGCGCACACTGACCACCAGGGAGCAGCTCCTGTGTTAAGCATCTGCCCCCTGGTGGTCAGTGCATGTCATAACAAACGGTCATTCCACCGTTCAGTCAATTTGCATATTACCCTTTTTTTATATAGGATTATTATACAGGATGCTCAACGTCACTAATTATCAAAGAAATGCAAATTCAAACCACAATGAGCTATCACCTCACACCTGTCAGAGTGCTATCATCAATAAATCAACAACAACAAAAAAGTGTTGGCAAAGATATAGAGAAAAGGAAACCTGTTGGTGGGACTGCAGATTGGTACGGCCACTATAGAAAACAGTATGGAGTTTCCTCAAAAAATTAAAACTGTAACTGCCTATGACCCTGCAATTCTCCTTGTGGAAATATATGCAAAGAAATCCGAAACACTAATTTGAAAGAATACATACACCCCTATGTCCACTGCAATGTTATTTATGTTATTTACAACTAGAGGTCTGGTGCACAAAAACATGCACAGATGGGGTCCGGCAGGCGGGGGCCAGCCTGGGGCAGAGGACGCAGGAGGTTGGACACCAGCCCCACCCTGAATGGGCCTGATCAGGGCCGGGCCAGCTGCATGGAGGGAGGGGCCACAGGAGGTTGGCCGGCCAGCTGGTCCTGCCCCCGGTTGGATTGGGGGGCCTGATTAGCAGTGGGACAGGCCGCAGGAGGTTGGCTGGCCACTCCCCCCACCACCACCACTGGGCTAGTTGGCTAACCACAGTGCAAGTCATAGCGACCGGTCGTTCTGGTCGCTTGACTTTTATATATATAGATAGCCAAGACTTGGAATCAACCAATGTGACCATCAGCAGATGAGTGGATAAAAAAACTATGGTATATTGACACAATGGAACACTACATGGTATAAAAAAAAAGAAGGAAATTTTTTTGCAACAGATAGAAGGACCTGAAGAATATTTTTCTAAGTGAAATAAGCCAGTCAGGGAAAGACAAGTACCATATGATTTCCCTTATATGTGGAATCTAATGAATAAACTAACAAACAAAATAAAAGCCGAATCATAAATACAAAGACCAGAGACTTGACTTTAGGTGGTAAGCATATGATGCAGTAAGTAGATGATGTGTTATAGAGTTGTACACTTAAAACCTGTATGGTTTATTAACCAATGTCACCCCAATAAATTCAATAAAAATCAATAAATATTTTTTAATGGGGGAAAACATGAAAACAATTTTTTTTAAAGAAATCACAATTGACAGACTGGAAAATTTAATAGTTGATAGCTTAATTTTGAAAATGAAATGTATTTTAATAAACATTGCCTTTATAATCATTCAAAGTGTATGTATACATTTTTGGGACACCCTACATATAAAAACATCTATTGTACCATAAGAAGTAGACTATTAGAATATTACCACTCGTAAACATTTGGAAGACAGTGGCACTGAGGTGTAAAAACAAATGGAAAACTAGGCTCTTCACTACTATGAAAACTATCACCTTTGATAGAATATCCGTATTTGCAGGAGAAAAAGAGCTATACAAACTAAGATAATATTTCCCCCCTTGATAATATTTCTCCTCACGACACAATAAGATGTAAAATAATCCTATGTATCTACCCTTCTATCCACACAATTGTTTTTACAGACCTCTAGAAGATGTATCCATGGCTTCCAAGCATGACAGCTTTGTACTTCCATCAACAAGTGGTAAAAAGTGCTGTCATTCCTGTCACTGCCATCAATATCAGCTGCATACCACTACCAAACCCTGAAGCATCAAGTAAGATAAAGGAAAAGAGCTTAGGCTGTCTGGCATTGAAGTCATTTTCCTCATCCTGCGTCCATGAAAGAGACACATATTTCTGAGAAGCATTAAGTAAGGCAGACTACCAAAACACATCACCAATTTTTTAGGATGAAAACAAAAAGGAGCAAGAGAATATAATAAGGTTATGGGGAAATGCTTTCTATTCAGACAGTTAGAGACATACAATACTATTAGTATACTGGTAGTACAGATGCCAAATAAAAAAATTTTAATTCAATATAAAATTCTTTAAATGTTAATGTTAACAAATGAGTTATATACTTGAAACCTGGATGGTTTTATTAATATCTATAATAATAAAAGCATAATGTGCTAATTAGACTGGATGTCCTTCCGGATGAAGCAGGGACTGTGAGGGAAGCCCGGGTCCCAGGTGCCTGCTGGCAGCCGTAGGGAAGCACAGATCTCAAGTGCCTAACGGTGGCTGAAAGGAAGCATGGTTCCCGGGTGCCTGCTGGCGGCCAGAGGGTGCCGGCAGCCTGGGGAAGGAAGGCCTAGCCTTGCGTGAATTTCATACTTGGGGCCTCTAGTATATATATATATATATATGTGTATATATATATAGAGAGAGATTGAGATAAATAGATGATAGATACCTAGATATACATGCACACACACACACACACAACACACACATTTTTCTTTCTTTTTAAAAATATATTTTAATTGATTTCAGAGAGAAAGGGAGAGGGAGAGAAAGATAGAAACATCAATGATGAGAGAGAATCACTGATTGGCTGCCTCCTGCACTCCCCACACCGGGGATCAAGCCTGCAATCCGGGCATATTCCCTGACTGAGAATGGAATCATACCGTGACCTCCTAGTTCATAGATTGACATTCAACCACTGAGCCATGCCAGCCGGGCAGCTATCTAATTTTATAAAACCATCTTTAACCCACACAATAATAGTCTGTAATACTAATATAAGCTTTAATAATGCTTCCTCAAAAGTGCCTGATATATACTAACAATCAGTAATTAGTGAAATTGAAATGAACAATTTTTAAACTTCTGACCCTACTGTATCTTGTTTAGGGGAATGTTTCTAAAAATGTACCCCACCTATATTAGAATCCTCTATGGTGCTTGTTTGAAATTCCAATTTGTGGACCCTACCTTAGACTTAATGAATCAGAATCTTTGTAGTTACAGCCCGGAATAATAGTTTTAATAAGTACTCTCAAGTAATTTGAGTGCAAAGCTTAAGAATAAACTACTTTGTATACTAGAAGATAGACTATGTACCATAGTGACAGACATTCAAGTAACTAATAAATGAAAAAGTATACAGCTCTGAGTTCAATTCAGGCCATAGTGCCTTCTCGAATACAAAATTTTTAAGCTTATTTCATTTTAAATAATAAAATCTTATTTGGATTATCTATATAATCCAGCAGGACACTGGCTTACTAAGGACTAAAAGTGTAGATTTTTAAGAGGTTATCTAGCTAAAAAGTTTCCTTTAAAAATCATACACTCAGAAGGCAAGAAGCTACTGAGCATGACACATGACACCAGAAGGTATTATTTACTTTTACTTCATTCAGCCAAGTAACTCAGTTAATTATAAAATTTCATAACTTACTCTGATCAAAAGGTAAGTGCAATACTGGCACATTTTGCTCATTTCAATATAAAACTTTTATTAAAGCATAATGCTATACATAGAGATAGGAATACTTCTAAAATAAATTTTCAGTGAAAACACTAGCCTATATTTTGCATATCTTTTAAATAGATTTCACTAAAGTTAGGTAGATGGTCTGAGTCAAACATTTTCCCTTTGTTATTTTAATTTCCTTTGTACATCATCATAATTTAGTGAATATTCAACTACTCTATATAATTTATGACAACTTTAATTTCCTATTCGGCTGTATAACCATTTAAGTAACACTAATATTCAATAAATAATTCAAATGTGCTGAGTAAACAATACCTTCCCTGGGGACATTTCTTATTAACCCTTTCACTAAAAATTTTTCCAACATACTGATATTATCATCTTTAGCTATTACTCTTGCTTTTAGCATTTTCATTCACTGAGTAATAGAACCAAATTATAACAAACTAGTATTATTGAAAATGGGTTTCTAGGGAATACAATTTAAACATATAAAGAAAACAGTTCAGGTAATTGGCTATAGCCACCTTACAGAAAAACATTTACCAAATAATATATTCCAATGAATTTGGAATTGGCTGAAATTGTGTGCAAAATTTCATGAGTATGTGTTTTTTCCCTCAGGAGCAAACATCTACAGATCAATAAGATCCTCAAAAAAGTGTGTAACCCAAACTAAAACTAAAACTATTCTTAGTCTTAAGAAAAAAAGTAAGAAGGTAAAATTGGTAAATGTTACTTATCACTTCATTTACTCATGTTATGCCTTATTCAAAAGATAAGACAACTTTTAAATGCCCATAATTTTAGATACAATTAAATGAGAAAATAAGTAATAAAGTTAAAAAAAGACAGCTGAAAAAAATTAATTAACTCTGGTATGAAATGAAAATGCAAAATGCTTACTTATCATTAAGTCCTACATTCTTGTAAGAAGTCAGTCAAAACTGTACCTATGGTTTTCTATTAGGTAATATAAGAAAAGAAAAGGGGTTGATTACAGGACTCTTAGCATCAATAAAATAAAAATTCTCTAGCTGTTAGGTGGAAGTAAAAACTACTCTTAATATTGAAACCAGAGACCATTGTCTTTCATGGATCTTCTCAAAAAAGTATATAATGTGTAAACAATGTTCCTACAACTTGTTTCTTATGTCCTCCAACATATAAAAATGGCAACTTTACAGAAAAGGCAACAAGAAATCTTCATATGATTATAATTTTCCTCACTGTATAATTATTGAAGGGAAATTTAATAAAATAATTTAATAAAAATAATTATATGGAAATGAATAACATAATGTCCAGGTACAAAACCCTATTCTGATTTACTCCAAGGACAGATTCTAGAATTCTAGAACAGCAGATCTCAATAATTTTGTACACATCTAAGGGGTTGATCAGACTCCTTAGAAGAGAGATGTGGCACTTCCAACTGAAGACAAGTGCTCTTAAAATCAAACAAACAAGGCCCCCTGGTAATTCTGATGCACTAATTCACCTTCCCCCCCCACTCCCCACCCTGCAGAGATGCACTAGTCAAGAAAAATGGATGGCTAATTAGCCTTCAAAAATATCTTCCATAAATATTCTCTTTCAATAAAATTCTGGAAAAAAATAATTGCCAGGGAAATGGTTAAGTGCAAACCATAAACTTGAATAGCCACCTGAACTGAGGGAAAGACTAACATTTGCAGATTGACACTCCACTCTTACACAAAGGTAGCTGTAAGTGCTAAAATGACAAGTTAAAAGCCTGAATTTTCATCAACCAATTTTCAATAATCTACTTTGCCTGATATATCTGATCCTCATTAAAACACCTTCCTACTGATGATTCAAAGATATAGTTAGAATAGATACAATAAGAGCTAAAAGAACTGTGCTTTCAACTACATGGTAAAAGACACCATATAAATATTTTATTACTGTTGTAAATACCAAAAATAAGATACAAGAAGCTTTTACTTTTAAATATAGTACTCTATCATATCATTTATATTAACAAATATGCCTACTAGTTCTATAACACACAAATGTTTCTAAAAACTTAATGAATAACATATGTCACAGGATATAGTAGGCAGATACAAAAAACATCCAGACAAAATTGTCAAGGAGCAATAACCATAAAATCCTAGTTACTATCATAAACAAGTCTGTTATCTTGTGAGCACTTAAAAAAAATCATAAAAGCACTTTTAAATGGCCCCTTATAATAGCACTTAGCCCTCACTTGCCCAAATTTGAACATTACATAAAAGGGTAGGGTTGCATGCACTTACAGAAGCGGTGGCAATAAGACAAATATGTCAACATCGGTACCACAAGGCAAGTATAACCACCATTAACAGTACAAATGGAGAGCAACAGGCTCAAAGGGAAAGGAGCACAGGTACCTGGAAAAGCTGCAGAAAGGAAACGGCAACTGAAATGAACTTTAACTGAGGGATGAGATGGCTGATGCCACCTAGGCAACAACAGCGTATCAGGCAGACACAAGCATGAGCAATTACACAGAAGCAAGAAAACAAAGTCGCCAGATCAGGGAACAATTCAATTTGGCTGGTGCACAGACTATGAATATGGAAGCAGGGAGACATCACGCTGGAAAATAGGTTATAATCCTGCAAGACTAAAAAAATTTTAATTTAAACCCAAGCCCCGTGAAAGTCTTCCTAGGTTTGAGGGCATCTAAAATATATATACTTACGCTTTATTTCTATCACCGTAGGTTAGGCCCCAATACCTCGACCACTATATTAGCCTCTGATCTGGTCTCTCCATCTCAACCTCTCAATCTCCATTTTCCACTTCTAAGGGACAGTTCTGCTCATTTTCATCTCCTGATCACAGCAATGTCCCATCAGATACTTTTCATCAAGACGTAAAATACAACATAATATTTATTAGAAATTAAAATCCCACTATTAGCAGTAGTAACATCTCTATGTTTTCCAAATGTAGAATTAGATAACCCAAAAGTTACACAAAGACACAGCCTTGAAAAAATGTCAGTAAAACAAAACAAAAAAAGAATGTCTAAATCTATTTTCCTACTAAAAACAATAACAAAGGGGCCCTAGCCAGTTTGGCTCAGTGGATAGAGCATCGGCCTGTGGACTGAGGGGTCCCGGGTTTGATTCTGGTCAAGGGCACATGCCCGGGTTTCGGGCTAGATCCCCAGTAGAAGGCATGCAGGACACAGCCAGTCAATGATTCTCATCATTGACGTTTTTATCTCTCTCTCCCCCTCGCCTTTCTTCTCTGAAGTCAATAAAAATATTTTTTTAAAAAACTATAAGAAAGGAAATGCAGGAAAAATCTACCAATAAACAATAATTAAATGCAACAACAAAAACTTCAAGTTTTAAAAAGGAAAATAAGAATAGTCAACTGAGATACAATAGAAAACCCATTACAAAAATCAAGCAAATAAAGTAATGTACTGTGAAATAATGGAATAATTAAAATGTGTTAAAATCAGGGTCTAGAATGGTTTCAAAGCCTATGCTCTCCTTTCTCTTAATTACAAAGCACAAAGCAGAAGAAACATTTATGATATTTTATATTATAATTGATCCCCAGTAGGGGGCATGCAGGAGGCAGCCGATCAATGATTCTCTCTCATTATTGCTGTTTCTCTTCTCTCTCTTCCTCTTCCTTCCTCTCTGAAATCAAAAAAATATATAAAATAGCAATATTATTACTCAGTTTTAGGTGGAAAGTCTCTTTTAGGTGGCTATTAAGTATCCCCACACCTTATAAAAAATAAACTACCTTCTCTCTTACCTCCACCCTCTATCATGCAACTAACACAACTCAATATTTATGGAGAAAATCAAGCAGAGGTTACTTCTCTCCTTTATGTTCCTAAGAAGAGATCATCACCTTGGGTAGTCTTCCATTCTGGAAGAGTAACTGGACCAAACTGGAGGATCTAGGTTATCACACAGCACTAAAACACTTTTTAAAAAAAACTTGTTAATTTACTTTGTGGTTTTTGTTTGTTTTTCTTCCTTTATATTGAATTGATTGGGGTAACACTGGTTAACCAAATTATACACGTTTCAGCCCAGTTGGTGTGGCTCAGTGGCTGAGTGTCAACTTATGAACCAAGAGGTCATGGGGTTTTTTTTTGTTTGTTTGTTTGTTTGTTGTTTTTTTCTTATTAAATATATTTTATTGATTTTTTTCAGAGAGGAAGGGAGAGAGATAGAGAGTTAGAAACATCGATGAGAGAGGAACATCGATCAGCTGCCTCCTGCACATCTCCCACTGGAGATGTGCCTGCAACCCAGGTACATGCCCTTGACTGGAATCGAACCTGGGACCCTTCAGTCTGCAGGCTGACGCTCTATCCACTGAGCCAAACCGGTTTTGGCGAAGAGGTCATGGTTTGATTCCGGGTCAGAACATATGCCCAGGTTGGGGCTCAATCCCCACGAGGGGGTGTGCAGGAGGCAACTGATCAATGTTTCTCTCTCATTATTGAGTTTCTCTCTCTCCCGAAAGCACAGAGAGTATGTAAATCAGGTCAGAAGAAAAGGCACTTTTAACTCCCAAATTATTTACCTGTAAGTGCTATTAATGTGACTTAAGGTCATTATTTATTTCTTGAAAGCAACAGAAAAGCAGTACTATCAGGATGTTTTATAAGCAGTATTTCATTATAGCTGTTTACTTTTACTTTGAAACCATCAGTTAACATTTTGTATCTGTGTATAAAAAATGTATCTAGTTCCCTGCCAATCTCATTTAACTTTGGCACTTTCTTACTCTGTGAGAAGAGGCAGGACATTAAAACATATGGAGAGTGTGAGTGTGAGTGTGTGTGTGTGTGTGTGTGTGTGTGTGTGTGTGTGTGTGTGTTATTTTGCTTTGACTCTAATGTCTTCTTTGGGCAAATCTTTAAAAAATTAGTCATTCTCTTTCTTCCTAAACAAATAATCCTCCTTTCAGATAGCTGATATGGTAAAGACAACACCATATGTATTAGTTTCTTATTTGCTGCCATAAGAAATTACCACAAACTTAACGACTTGAAAACTACAAATTCATTATCTTACATTCTGGAGATTAGAAGTCCAAAATGGGTCCCAAAGGGCTAAAAATCAAGGTGATGGCATGGCTGGATTCCTTTCTGGAGGGTCTAGGGGACAATCTGTTTCCTAATTGAGGTCCTAGGAGAGAATCTGTTTCTAACTCATTCAAGGTGCTGGCAAAATTGTCTTTGTGGTTGTAGGACTGCGGTCCCCATTTCCTTGTTGGCAGTCAGTTGAGGACAGTTCCCAGCTTCTGGGACATCTGAATGCCTTGGCTCGCTGTCCCTTTCTTTCATCTTCAAAGCCATCAATCAATGGCAGGTTAAGGACTTCATATTTCAAATCTTTTCTGCCTCTTCTATCATTGCATCTCTCTGACCCACTCCTCTGCCTTCCTCTTCCTCTTTTAATAACTCATGTTTTTTGCAGTTTTTTTTATTTTTATTGTTGACACTATTACAGATGACTCACCCCCCTTTGCCCACCTCCACCCATCTCCCATCCCCCTTTCGCTCTGGCCATCACCACACTGTTGTCTGTGTCTGTGGGTTACGCATATGTGTTCTTTGGCTAGTCCTTTCACTGTCTTTCATCCATACCCATCCCCCATAGTTATAAGGCTGTTTATCTCCCCATGCCTCTGTTTCTATTTTGAAGAACTCATGTATTTAGAATAATCTACCCAGATAATGGAGAAAATCTCGGCATCTCAAGTTTCATTACCATAATCACATCTGCAAATCTCTTTTGCCATGTAAAGTAACACATTCATAGGTTCCAAGCACTATGATGTGAACTGTGTACGTGTGTGTGTGGGGGGGGGGGGGGGGTGTGAACTATGTGTGTGTGGGAAGGAGGCATGCATTACTGTGCCTACCACACCATACTTGTTTACCTGCACTGACTTGAAGTCAGGAATAAAACCACAGACAGTGTCACTGTCCTTTGGTTAAAATTAAATAAGTTGTTAGGCTCAAACACATTAGAGTTCAAAATGCAGAGCAATTTTCATTAAATATTATCAAGGAATCCATTAATTTACTTAATAATTTTTACCTCTTTTAAAATGGAAGAATATCTAAATATATGAACAGAACTTATTCGAAACTGAGTAAACTAAATTTATCACATTTCACATTTAGGCTCTTCTCTCTCTGTTCATTCCCTCAACGTCCCACAAATCTTTATCTAAAAACAATCTTCCCACAAAGCTAAAGTGACACTGGAAGAAAAACAGGCTTAGATAAGATTTTCTAAAAAACACAACACTTTTTATATTATAGAAAACAGAACCAATTTGTTAAAATGGTGATAAGACCCATGAGTACAAGACACATCATAAAGAATCTTAATCCCCATATGAAATATATCCAAAGACTAGAGAATGTTGTTGCTTTAAACTAGATTAGGCAAAGAGAAATAGTAACTTCCATAAGCATAGTTTTTCTGCTGCTCTTCTAAGTAAAAATTTGCCTTAGAAAACAGATTACTAAATGGTTACGAAAATGATCCGACGAAACTAATTTATCTTTAAAAAATCTTTTCCTTTTTTTCTTTTGAAGTGTATAATTTATTTTAACTTTTAAAGTTTATTTATTACATTTATTGGGGTGACAGTGGTTAATAAAATTGTATAGGTTTCAGGTTATAATTCTATGATACATCACCTGTATATTGTATTATATGTTTACCACCCCAAGTCAAGTCTCCTTCCATCACCATTTATCCCCTCTCCCCTACATCCTTTTCTAGTCTCCTCCAACCCCCTTTCCCTCTGGTAATCACCAAACTGTTATCTGTCATCTTTTCAAAACAAAGTAATAAACTCTGAATAGTAGTAGCTTCCAAGAGGCAAAGTAATGAAAAAATTATTTGGCAATCTTATTGTCCTAAATTTGTACTTATGTAGACCCTATGGAACATTCTTGTTTGCATTATTTCTTTGGAAATACAGTTTTCACATACATAAAAGGTAAGGCTGCATCTAACATTACCTCTAATTATATTTTAAAAACTACATAGGTTTTTATGAAATTTACAACGCTCACTCAATTTTATAGACTTTTAGTGCATAAGAGAAACGAGCAAATGCAAATTAATTTAGTCTTGCTTCCACTAATGGCAGAATGAATTGGTCAGGTACAGTTGCCTCCAGATAATTTTTAAATCTAGATAAACCTTTTTTAAAACTCCACTATTTGAAGGCACTGGAAAGTTACCTTTGAAATACAAAAACTGCAATGAGTAAGAATTGCAAGTTTGGGCTTTTCTGCTAGAGGAGACTCATTACCATACTCTTACCAACACTGCCATCCAATACCCACAACTCTTGCAAGCAGAAAAATACAGTGTTTTGACCCAGTGACAACAGAGAATAGAACTCAGGGCAGACAGATTAGCTATAAATTTAGGGCAAGAAATGCTAAAAACAACAGAGCTACAGAAGGAGCCGGACCCAAATCCTTGGATTACCATTGAAAATTAACATGCAGGGGAGATATGAAAGGATTCAGAGTAAAGCAAGCAAAAATCAGATGGGAGTATGCCCTTAAAAGACTGTTAAGATATGTATGTTTACTGCTTTTTCAAACTGATGGCATTTCCTTAACAGTGCATAGTTCAAACAGCAGAAAGCTAGGGCCTTACTAATTTGAGGTGTCAGAGGACAGGGCTCGTGGGTGAGAGAGCAGCTGCAAATTTAGAAAGGAAACTCTGAATGAAAAAAAATGTACCGAGATGTGAGGCCCATAATCTTAACATCATCTCTGCCCAAATTCTTAGTGACAGATAACTACAGAGATATAGGGAAGATCCCTCAGGCACTAGCTTACAAAAGCAACAATGTAAGCAGAAAGAACTGAGCAGAGACAAAGACTACAAGGAACAGAAGAAAAAATGTGTAGTTTGAGACCAGACAAGTTAACTGCCACTCGAACAACCACAAAGCTATTCTTATCCTCCTTCCTCCTATATAATAAAAGGGTAATATGCAAACAGACCGAACGGCAGAACAACCAAACAACCAATCAAAGTGTAATATGCTAATGAAATGCTAAGGCTGCTCAGCTGCTCGCTATGATGTGCACTGACCACCAGGGGGCAGACAGTCAACCAGTTAACCAGTTGCTATAATGTGCACTGACCACCAGGGGGAAGATGCTCCGACCAGTAAGTTAGCTTGCTGCTGGAGTCTGGCAGATAGGGACTGAGCAAGATGGGCCTCCTGCAGTCCTTTCTCAGCCCGATCATGCACCCGTAGGGATCCCTCAGCCTGGCCTGCTCTTTCTCACAATCCAGGACCCCTCAGGGGATGTTGGAGAGCTGCTCTCAGCCCAATCTCACAGACCACTCCCCTTGGGAGGGCACCAGACACAGGGTTCATGGTTGGTGAGTGCTGCTGCAGCAGCACGAGCCTCTCCTGATTGGGACTGATTGGGCACGAGCCCAAACAGGCACAGTGGGTCGGGATGAGTGGGAGTGGCAGGTAGATGATGCAGGCAGGATAGGGCTGTGGGATTCGGCTCGATCCCTGCAGGTCACCCAGAGGGACCCCACCTGTGCACAAATTCATGCACCAGGCCTCTAGTATATAATATAAGCCTAATATGCTAAGTGTCCCATTGTTGGGTTGGCCATTCAACCAATCAAAGTATAATATGCTAATGATATGCTAAGGCCTCTCAACTGCTCGCTATGACATGCACTGACCACCAGGGAGCAGACAGTCCGACCAGTCGCTATGATGTATACTGACCACCAGGGGGAAGACGCTCTGTCGGGTAGGTGAGCTTGCTGCTGGGGTCTGGCCGATCGGGACTGAGCAAGAGGAGTGGGGCACACACTGGAGCCCTCCCACAGTCCCTCCCCGGCGTGGATCGTGCACTGGTGGGGTCCCTTGGCCTGGCCTGCACCCTCATGCAATCCAGGACCTGTTGGGGGATGTCAGAGAACCGGTTTTGGCCCAATCCCACAGGCCAGGCCTAGGGACCCCACTGGTGCCCCAAGCCTCTAGTACAGCGATTCTCAACCTGTGGGTCACGACCCCTTTGGCGGTCGAACGAGCCTTTCACAGGGGTCGCCTAAGACCATCCTGCATATCAGATATTTATATTATGATTCATAACAGTAGCAACATTACAGTTATGAAGTAGCAACGAAAATAATTTTATGGTTGGGTTACAACATAAGGGACTGTATTTAAAGGGCCAGAAGGTTGAGAACCACTGCTCTAGTTGACCATAACAGAATCTAAAAATGACTAAAATGAAATGCAAGCACAAATAGACAAAACAAAATGAAATATACAAAAGTATTTGATTAACACAAAAGAAAGTACAAAATTCCAACTAAGAAAAGCCCAAAACCAGATAGCCTCACTGGTGAATTTTTTCTACCAAACATTTAAAGAATTAATATCAAAATTATTTACACTTCCAAAAAAATGAAAAAGAGCAACACTTCCTAACTCATTCTATTAGGTCAACGTCACCCAGATACCAAAGCCAAACAAAAAAACACCACAGGAAAAGAAAACAACAGGCCAATGACCATTATAACTATAGATGAAAAAACCTTCAGAAATATACTAGCAAACTGAATCCAGCAGCGCATTAAGCACTGGACTAAGGGGGATTTATCCCAGAATGCAATAATATATACCACATTAACAGAATAAAGAGGGGGTGGGGGAACACAAGATTGTCTCAATTGATGAAAAACCACTTGACAAAACTCAACACTCCTTCATGATAAAAACAGTAAATGAGAAATAGAAGGGAACTTCCTCAGCATAATAAAGACCA
Source organism: Myotis davidii (assembly GCF_000327345.1). Lineage (NCBI taxonomy): Eukaryota > Metazoa > Chordata > Mammalia > Chiroptera > Vespertilionidae > Myotis > Myotis davidii. Next base: position 950,852 of record NW_006299390.1, on the reverse strand, counting down.
TACATAAAAAACACACAGCTAATATCACAGTCAATAATAAAAGTGAAATTATTTTAGTTTTAATAAAATTAATATGTAAATAATATAGATCATCAACACTGACCAATGAATATATTCCTAGTGTGATAAAATATTATCAGCATTGTCTTCCATTTGTATGTGGTAGGAAAACATTTCTGATTCATTGAAGTGAAATAAATGAGCAGAAATTAAAATATAACTGTATCCTATTTTACTAATAAACACGTCTCTCAGAAGACCATGCCTGTTGTTTACATTGTATTAAAATGTAAAATTCTATATGTATACTTATAATCATAATCATATATTCGCATTGAATCCTTTCAACTTACACTATAGCTAATTTCAGTTTACCAAACCAATGACTGATAAAAACTGCTTTTAATAGTTCTAGGCTTTTTTTTACATAAAGCAATCAAGTATAACGATGACATGTAGAATGGCCCACCTAATCTTCCTATATAATATTAGACTTGGAGACCCAAAGCTTCAATTCACTAAGAAGTAGGCTGATACCAATAGCAAAAAAACAGTCAATAAAATAATTAACAAAAGGAACAGTAAATATAATAATAAGCCTAGTATGTCAGAGGTACTACTTATGTTAATTTAAGATACATTTTCATTTTTACAACTGAACATATTTATATTAGAACAGAAAAGAGGTTGAGAAGTACAGACTTAAGCATCCAACTAGAAAAGAAAACCCTTTAGAACCAAGAAATGAAAATTTTCATTTTCATTACTAATTTGCAGAAGCTTATCAGTGTTTGAGAATGCTAATAAATGTCCCAGTAAGGTAACATAAACAGCTTCCATAAGCATTAAATGACCATATGTAATAACACATACACCTAGAAATACTACCAAAATTTCGAAATGTATGAAAAAGAAAATACTAAAGTTTCCGAAAAGCAAGCTGTTTTTGTTTCTGTGTGGATGTTATCCTGGTTTTGTTTCTTGACACTGTGTGATAAAAGATAAAACCAATAAAATAGTATCATAAATGGTGTGTGGATATCACCTGTTTAATATAAATTTTAGTAACATTAAATTCAATTAGTTAAAAGAAAAAGGCTTTTGTGTGTGTGTAACTTTAATATGTTTATCTTTACAACAGGCAAACCCACAGCTAAGCATAAGCCCATTAACAGGAACATTTAGATTTGAGCACAGCATTACCCCCACCTGGTGGTAGCTGAATCTAGTCACATATGTCAGTAATTTGGAGACCACCTAAATCAAATATACTTACTGAAAATGTATATCATCATATGTGATTCCAGTGTAAGTTCAAACATGCATATTGAATTCTCTATATTAAAGTTGTCACAAAAAAACTAAGCATACGGTATTATTAAATACATTTAAGAAGTCACCTTGGACCTAATTTAATACTGTAATGTGGCATTTAAAACTTTTTTCCTATCAATAAACAATTTTCAAAAGCTTAAAATAATAAACCTTTCTAAAATTTTCATTAACTACCTCATCTTGTAGTCATCTCAAAAAAACATTCATTAATTCATTAATTATTGGTAACATATTATGAGAGAAAATTATATAAATCATACTTTCACTTGTACACAAATCAGAAATGTTTGCCTAAAGTAGCATTTTATCAGATTAAGAAAATACCACAGTTACAGTAAGAATATTAGTGGATGAAACAAACTTAGACTATCTCTTCCTTCTATAATAAATATTTCATAAAATGCTTCCATGGCATATTTTGTTTTAAGAATATTTTCTCATGATACATGGTATTAATATATTGCAGCTTAGCAACACAATTATAAAACTCAGAAAACAGATCATGAAAAATTACTGGTGGAAAGACTTTTTATCATATCCAACTACTATAACTTACTTCTTGATTATACTTTTTTTGAAATGATCTTTAGCTCTAGCTATCTGGCTCAGAGGCTAGAGCAGCGGTTCTCAACCTGTGGGTTGCGATCCCTGTGGGGGGTCAAACGACCCTTTCACAGGGGCCGCCTAAGACCATCGGAAAACACATATATAATTACATATTGTTTTTGTGATTAATCACTATGCTTTAATTATGTTCAATTTGTAACAATGAAATTGGGGGTCACCACAGCATGAGGAACTGTATTAAAGGGTCGCAGCATTAGGAAGGTTGAGAACCACTGGGCTAGAGCATTGACCTGTGGACTGAAGGGTCCCAGGTTGATTCCAGTCAAAGCCACATTCCTGGATTGAGGGCTTGATCCCCAGTAGGGGGCGTGCAGAGCTAGCCGATCAATGATTCTCATTATTGATATTTCTATCTATATCTCTCTCCCTCCCTTCCTTCCTCTCTGAAATCAATAAAAATAAAAATATTTTTTAAATGAACTTTAAAAAATAAATCAATAAAGCTTTGATAAAGAATGTTAAGTCACTGACAACAGTCGGCCCACAATCACAACATAAAACACATTCACTGTACAAACATGGTATATCTTAAATGTAATATTTTTATCCTTTACATAAAAAGGGACACTGGGAGATCTACCAATGGCAACAATGACTTTTATGAAGCAATTAAATGGTGCCACGGAGTTTAAGGTAAGGAGTACAGCATTGGTAGTTAAGAGCTCAAACTTTGGAAACAGATTTTGATAGATATACCAGGTATGTCACTTTAGGACCACCACTCTACTAGAATATAAACTCCATAAAAGGCAGAGGGGTTTCCATTTTACCCAGTGATATATTTTGAATATCTGAAATAACAGAGAGCACGTGCAGTAGGCATTCAATAAATACTGGTTGAATGAATATGGTAAAACCTCGATACAACGGACTAATGTGGGCAAGTGGGTGTTCTTTAAAGCCAAAAGTTCATTATATAATAAAGTAGATTTTCCAAATGTGTGTATTAAAAAATTGACAAATTAGTTAACCTGTTGTTACGTATGCAGACAAATTTGTGTATTTAGAGTTAAGTATTTATAAAACTTTGATTCCACAGAAAAGTTTTTATATGTATTACTGCAATTTTGAATTTATACTGAATAGTTCTAGTAATGCATGCATTCACCAGTCACTGTGACTAAACAAAAACACAATGCTGGGGCGTGGCTTAGTGCACATCTGAGGACATTGGCCAGCAAGCATTAAATTGTTGCAGAGCCCAGCCAGTGTGGCTTAGTGGTTGAGCTTTGATCCATGAACCAAGAGGTCACTGGTTCAAGTTCCTCAGGGCACATGCATGGATTGCAGACTCGATCCCCAGCAGGGGCATGCAAGGAGCATTCTCTCTCATTGATGTTTCTCTCCTCTTTCTCTCTCTCAACATATTTTAAAAAAAACTGTGGAAAGTCATGCCATGAGACAATAGAACCAATTACCTTGTGTGATGCAGTGTGATCACATGCTAATCATTGCCTGAACACTCTTAAATTTAAATATGTAGACTATATAGTTATAGCTATGTAATATTTATTTATGTCAGTGAAATTACTAGTGTTTTTTCCAACAGTTGGCTTATTCACTAGAATTTGTTAAAAATAACAGTGAATTTCATAACAACAAAAAATAACCTGGTAATTTAAATGTAAGCAAATCTTGGTTAAAAGCATTTCAAAATTAACAGGGTATTGGTTTTCACATATGACATATGGACCAGAAATTTTAAGTCTTATGGTAAGAGAATAATGAGGATTTTTCTGACTATTTTATGGAAAATGCAGATGAGCCAAAACAAGAAAGCTGAGAGGAGACTAGTTTCTCTTAGGGATGATCATAATCATGAGGAGACTAGTTTCTCTCTTTTTTTAAAAAATGTACTTTATTGATTTTTTACAGAGAGGAAGGGAGAAGGATAGAGAGTTAGAAACATCAATGAGAGAGAAACATTGATCAGCTGCCTCTTGCACACCCCCTACTGGGGATGTGCCCACAACCAAGGTACATGCCCTTAACCGAAATCGAACCTGGGACCTTTCAGTCCACAGGCCGAGGCTCTATCCACTGAGCCAAACCAGTTAGGGCAGAGACTAGTTTCTCTTACATGATCATCGTCATCATCAGTTTTGAGCTTAGTTCTAACAATTTTTAAAAAATATATTTTGACTGATTTCAGAGAGAAAGGTAGAGGGAGAGAGAGAAAGAAACACCAATAATAATAAGAGAGAATCATTGATCGGCTGCCTCCTACATGCCCTCTATCAGGAATCAAGCCTGCAACTTGGCATGTGCCCTGACTGGAAATCGAATTGTGCCCCCCCTGGTTCATAGGTCAACACTCAACCACTGAACCACACCAGCCAAGCAATGCTTAGTTTCAGAAAAGAACATACCTTAAGCTTATCAAACACAAAACTACATCTTATTCATTCATTGTTATATGAGGTTTCTAACAACTGCAAGTCTTAATGTATACTGAAACCTAATTGTTTCATAAATTTAATTATAAACAATAGATTTTAATAAATACTGGGAGGGTGTCCCTCAGCCCAGTCTGTGCCCTCTTGCAGTCTGGGACCCCACAGGGGATGACCACCTGCTGGCTTAGGCCCGCTCCCCGGGGGATTGGGCCTAAGCTGGCAATCAGACATCCCTCTGGCAGCACAGAAGCCCTCGGGGGATGTCCATTTGCCAGCGGGGAGCAGGGCTAAGCTGCAGTCGGACACCGTTAGCACTGCTGAGGAGGTGGGAGAGGCTCCCACCACCACCGCTGTACTGGCAGCCATCATTCTGGCTTGTGGCTGAGCAGACCACCCCCAGTGAGAGCGCACTGACCACCAGGGGGAAGCTCCTGCATTGAGCATCTGTCCCCTGGTGGTCAGTGTGTGTCATAGTGACCAGTGATTCCCAGTCATTCTGCTGTTACGGTCAATTTACGTAT
>NW_006299390.1:941268-945016 GCF_000327345.1 Myotis davidii | reverse complement strand
TTCCCCAGCCACCCCAGCTCCCAGTGGAGACTGGCTGGAAGCAGGTATCTGGGGTTTATTTATCTTCTACAATTGAAACTTTATTGCCTTGAGCGGAGGCCACAGCGGCCAGGGCCAGGGCAGGCGGGAAGCTTGGCTTCCTGGGTCGCTGGGGCAACCAAACCTCCTGCTTGCTCCAGCTCTGTGGCTGCCAGCCACCATCCTGGTTGGGTTAATTTCCATATAGTTGCTCTGATTGGCTGGTGGGCATGGCTTAAGGCATAGCAAAGGTATGGTCAACTTGCATGTTTGTCTTTTATTAGTGTAGATAAGCTAAGTCTACATATGTTATTTTAAAAAACCATAAAACTTTAAAAATATAAACATAGACTGGCAGAAATGAAGACATTTGCTTCTGTTTAGAAAGCATCATTATTATAAAAAGATACAAAGTTTATCATATTAACCTATAAATATGAAGTATCCAAAACTAACAAGTTTGGGTCAAGATGGCAGAAGAGGTAAATGTGGTATTCCCATCCTCCCACAGCCATATCAAAATTATAACTAAACTACAGAACAACCATCATTCAGAGCTGCCTGAAGTCTAGCTGAATGGAAACTCTACAACTAGCAATTAAAAGAAGCCACATGGAGACTGGTAGGAAGGGAGGAGGTGGGGGAATGGTCTGGTCCCACACCCACATGTGAGAGGGATATCTCAGCTGCAGAGGCTTTCCCATACAAATCGCCTGTCCTTCATCACACTTCAAATGTTCCTAATAATTCTCAACAAGCAGCATCTGGCCTCACAGTGACCTATACCTCTCACTAAGCTGCCCCAGGCCCAACACTAGCAGCAGCAGCAGGCCTTGGTTCACAGTTTGGCCTTGCCTGGGTACCTCCAAGTACAGAACAAGTAGCAGCCATGTGCAGCTCACTTTGTACTTCATGCCAGGTGGCTCCAGGCAGAACACAGGTGGTGGCTGGCCTTGGCTTATACTTCCCAGAAGGACCCAGCCAGCACACCCAGTATACAGTTTCAGATCATGTCAAAGCATCACCCAACCACCTCCACATCTACACACTCAAGGGGTGGACACAGCAGGCAACCAGACCCCTTTTGAAATAAGTTCTGCTCTGTGGGTGGGCCCACAGATGATCCTCCATGGTGGTAGCCAGTCCTTGCAGCTTTAAAATTTTAAATTAATACAATCCATTTTGAGATAAACCCACCACAAACTATACTTTCTCAATAACCTCTCATCATCATCTATAGTAATAAAAGCATAATATGCTAATTAGACCAGACAGCCAAACTACCTTCCAGAAGTCCTTCCAGACGAAGCTGGGGCTGTGAGGGCTGAGGCAAGCCGCCATGGCTGCGAGGGTCCAGCCCCTTGCACGAATTTCATGCATCAGGCCTCTAGTTATATTTATAAAACTATGGGTAAAGCCAACACGTCACTGGAAGGATAGTGGGTTTATACTCTGCACTGCACAAACTCAAAGCATTATAATTGATATTTGTGCCTGATTTTTTAAAAGTTAAAGCAAAAAATAATTTCTAATACTAGGATTTTTATACACCTAAATTTAGCACAGTCTGAAAAAAAGCAATCATTACTCACTGCTAAAAACTTAACTTTTTATACAATATCTTCCCAGCATTACAAATCACAAGTTGAATATATTCCCAATGATGTATCCAAGCAATGTATTTAAGCATTATAAATTGAAATGTATTGAAGCATGATTTGTGAAAGATATTACATTGTCTTAGTAAAAAATATAGAATAATCTTTACAGCATGACTATGTAATTGAAATATCAAACAGAAAATTTCAAAAAAACATGTAATTCACTTCCTTCAGATATTATTTTGCCGTAACTACTTTCAAAGCATACCACCAAGACTAAATAGAATCTTGATATTTGAGATGAATATAAAGACCTTTTGAACCTACAAAGTTACAAATACTACTAAACACATCCACTTCAGAAAGATTACTGTGTGCCTATCAGGAAAAAAACATACAAATCCTCATTAAAATCCAGGTGCTAGGTAATTCTCTGCCCACTCAATAGCTATTCAAAGTTTTGCCTGAAAAATTATCAACTGCTTCATCACAGACCTTGCAGCTTTTTAATAGTCAAAACCATGAATGTTAAATCCTTGAATGTCAAGAGTCTAAATGTTTCAGGAACAAATGAAGAAATAAATTCGATAATCTTCTAGGCAAAATGTCAACATGGGATTTGTCACCTAAAAAACAGCATTTCTCCTAGGTATTTCTCCTAGGAAAATGAAAACTTAAGTTCACATAAAAACTTGTACACAAATGTTTATAGTAGTTCTATTCATAATCACCAAAAACTGAAAATGCATATTTCCTTCAATCAGTGAATCAAAAAACAAATAGTGGTACAACCACACAATGGTATTCCAACAAACACAAAGTAACAAACTATGGTATACACAAAAACCTTGGTAATTTTCAAAGGTGGTATGCTGAGTACAAGAAATCAGTCTCAAAAGGTAACAAAAGACAAAAGACAAAACAACAGTAATGCAAAACCAGTTGGGTAGTTGCCAGGGTTAGGAGTAGGGGAGGGGATGTGGGGAGGCATTATTATAGAAGGAGATCATGAGAGAAATTGAGCTATTCTGTACCATGACTGTGCGGAGGTTACATGAATCTATACACAGGTTAAAATTCACAGGCCTATATTTTAAAAAGGCCAATTATACTATATGATAGTTTTAAATATAAATAGCATTTCTAAGAAATCAACTAATTTTACTCACCCACTTTGAAAAGTGTGACAATGTTATAAACAGTCAATTATTAAATAAGTTTGCTCAATAATATTTGTTAATGGTGATAACGTAACAAAAGACAACAAACCAAGTGACTGAAAAATCCTTTAAAACTACTAACTTTGTAATCAAAAGGACTTACCAAGTTCATTGAGACTCTGGGCAGCTTTTGTTATCTCTCTACTACCCCCTTGCAGTTGTCCTTGGAGTCTCTTACTGAGATGCAAGATGCGAATTATTCTCCGAAGCAAATCACAGGCAACCTGTACAGATATCATAATGTTCAATAAGTAGGTAAATCTGGCCCTAGCTGGTATGGGTCAGTGGATAGAGCCCTCGAACTGAAGGGTCCCTGGTTTGTTTCTGGTCAAGGGCATGTATGTACCTTAGCTGCATGCTCGATCCCCAGCCCCGTTTGGGACGCATGCGAAAGGCAAACAATCAATGTGTCTCTCTCACATAGATATTTCTCTCTGTCTCTCCTCCTCCCTATACTCTCTCTAAAAAATATCCTCAGGTGAGGATTAACAACAACAACAAAAAAGTAGGTAAACCTGTCCATTATTTCCAGATGCTACAGATTCGTTGTCTTTTTTTTCTACCACTCAGTAACCTAAATAATCACAACTTTTAAAAATCATCATTTCAAAAACTCCAATTTATCCCCAATGCAGAGAATTTGGGATTGAGGTGCAATGAAACCCAGGGACTCTTCTCTAGGCCAGTGGTCCTCACGCTTGACTTCCTATTAAATTCAAGTTCAAAAAGCTCCAATGCCAGGCCTTAGCCCTGACCAATTAAATCAGAACCTCTAGCAGTGTGAACTAAGCATCATATACCGTATTTGCCGGCGTATAAGACGACTGGGCGTATAAGACGACCCCCTAACATTTCCACTCAAAATACAGAGTTTGTTATATACTCGCCGTATAAGACTACGCCCTCTTC
>NW_006299390.1:935005-940645 GCF_000327345.1 Myotis davidii | reverse complement strand
AGCCAACTCAGCCACATGGGAGTGGGCGGGCATCGGGAGGCCACTATGGCACGGGACAAGCACTATGGGCAGTCTATCTGAAGTGTACCTGGCGTATAAGACGACCCCTCACTTGGAGGCATATTTTTCAGGGCCAAAAAATCGTCTTATACGCCGGCAAATACGGTATATATTTTTTAATATCCTAAAGGGTGCCAATGCGCAGCCAAATCTGACAATCACTGTCTAGGACTGCCCAGCTTCCTACTATGGCCTCTTATTATTTCCAATCCTGGTTTCTTTTTTCTACATCCCTAGGGGAACAGACTTAAAACTTCTCCCAATTTTACTAGACCTTAAAGATTAAGTATGCCCTACTTGAATTTTCCTTATCTTTTATCACGAATAATTATCCAAGAAAGTTCTTTTTTAAAAACTACAATATATGTCCTCCTATTACCTTTTCATTATCAGATCCAACACTGGTTCTTTACCTATCCAAAAGACTATGACATGAAATATAGACTGATGTATTCCAGGGCACTTTACTACAGAAGCAGGACCCAGGACAATTGCCTCGGGGAGAGTGGGTAGAAGGGAGACTGCTGAAATGATATATACTAGTATGTAATGACCTTCAGCGTCAGCAGTGATAATGAAGAGAAGAGAGACAGTCTGTGCTGTTGCTGCATTACCACCATCTTTGAATGGCCCTGAAGCTGGTTGAAAAGCAAGGACATCTCCCATCTAAAGCGGGAAATCCTAAATGGTGACAATGAAAATTAAAAGCACTGAGAGCACAGGGACCCTGAGGCTCCAGCTATAAACATTTTGTTTTTCTGAGTGAAATACACACATACCAGAGCCACACAGCTACAATCATGCACCCATAAAATACACACACACACAACATATACAAACCTAAAATCAAATATGTGTTTATAAACATATATAAGTCAAAGGCAACAAGGTATGAAACATATTTGCCTGACTGCATTTATGAGTAACTATAGTCTGAAGTGCTTAAAATAATAAAGTCAATGACAAATAAGAATTTCCCTCCTAGAAAGTGGAAGATTTGGGCATCTTTATCTTTTAATTACTACATTTTATTTACTTTTTGAATAGATAATATAAGCATATGATTCAAAATTCAAAAGATAATGTCACCCTCATATCTTTATGTCCCAAATATGAACTTACCCAAAATAACCACTATTATCAGTTTCTTGCTTGTCAGATTGAATTTTTAGATAGACCATCTCGCAAGTAGAATCCCTAGCAATCACTCCTCTGGGATTCTAAATACATCATGAGGAGAAATACAGATCTTACTTTAGTCTAATCAGAATTATCCTGCCAGAATTCCCCAGTACCTACCCAATAAAGGATGTAGCCTCAAACATTAAATTTCTTAGCCTATTTCTAATGCTTTTACTTCTAACCATATTAATCTGTCACCAAGTCTTATTGACGATTTTTCTGCTGCATAACATAATTGTTGCTTTACTTCTACTCCTACTAGCATCACCCTAATCCAAATCTTTATCACCTTCACCTTAATACTGTGGTCCCCTGGCCAGCTTTCTGAAATCCATCCTGCCAGATTTATTGTCTTAGAAACAGTTTTCAGCACTCCAGCCCCATTTTTAATAAACTTCACTGGCTTATTATGTTGAATATTCTCAGAATAGCATTTAATAAAATCCTCAGTCAACAAGACTTAGATTATCTGTAATGCATCACCTTTCACCATTTCCTAATATAGTTGCCTCCACTCCTATCAATTTTTCCTTCCTTATTTTTTATTTTAGAATTTATTATCAAATATAATACAAACACATTATTCAGCACTAAAAAATAAAGGAGCTATCAAGCTATGAAAAGACATACAGGAACCTTAAATGCATATTACTAAGTGAAAGAAACCAATCTGAAAAGGCTACATACTCTATGATTCCAATTATATGACATTCTAGAAAAGCCAAAACAATGGAAACAGTAAAAAGATCAGTGGTTGCCAGGTGTTGGAAAATGAATAAGCAGAGAACAGGTTTTTAGGGCACTGAAAATACTCTGTATGACACTATGATGGATACATATCATTGTACAGTTGTTCAACCCCATAGAATGTACACCAAAAGTGAACCCTAATGTAAACTACAGTTTTTAAGTGATTGATCAATTGTAACAAAGGTACCACTCTATTTGGGGGGATGTTGATTAAGGAGGCTATGCATGATGGATGGAAGGGATATATGGGAATTCTCTGTATTTTCCTCTCAAGTATACTGTGAACCTAAAATTAGTCTTAAAAATAGTCTTTAAAGAAATCAATAAAATATATATTTTTAAAAATAATCTTTAAAAATATATAGATATAAATACTACATAGAAAATAACAAACAGAAATCACAGCTAAATAAACTTGGCGCCACCACACCAATCAGTAGAAAGAACCATGTCAGCCACTACAGAAGCCCTCCAAGTACCCCTCTGCCAATCACAAAACCCTCCATCCATCCCCCTCTACTCCTCATCCCAACCAAAAGAAACCACTCTACTGCCTTTTGTGGTAATCACTTCCTTACTTTTATTTATGATTTTATTACCGAAATGAATATACATAAATGCCATGAGGCAGGGGGTCCCGCAGGGGTGAGGCTCACAGAGTCCTAACGAAGCATGCCCGACTCCGGAGACCAGGTTCGATACGCAGATCTGATCTTATTGTGTAAGTGCAGCAACATATATAACATTCCAGACCAATCAGAAGTTTACACCATCCTTAGGGCAACCAATGGTAGGAAAGATAGGGTACTATGTAGGGGCTCTAGGCGGGCGCTGCCACTTCCTGGTGTGCCAAGGAAGCTTGTATTGGCGGAGTGCGCTCACACCATTGCATCTGCCACTGCACTAAGATAAATCTCCTGAGCTATTCCCACATCGCCATAGGTTAATTTTCCTTTTTAAATGTATATAAATTCCCTAGGCATCTTTTTTTTCCTTTGCAATCTGTTGAATATATTGGATCATCTGTCCTATAGTTTCCCACAGACTGAATTTTCTTGATAGCATCTCCACAGTGTAGTGTACCATGTTCCACTATCTTCTATACTTCCTATACATTAGTAGTTGTATGTAGGCAGTTTCATTAGGTTCAGGTTTAATATTTTTGGTAAGATCATTCATTAGGTGGTAGAATACTTATAATACATGTATGATTTTCTCTTAGTGCTGCTAGCAACCACTGAAACAATTTCAAAATCCAATAAAATGATGACTGCAAAATGCCGATACTGTAATTCAATCATTTTGTCTTTATTTGTGTAGCATACAAAATTTCTCTACTAAAAAAAAAAAAACACAACTTTACCCCATCTACTATTTGTTTAGCCAGTGGTAATAATCATACAGAAAAGTAAGGATAAATACTTGATTCTTTTGCATGGTTTATCAGTTTTTAAAATTAAAAACTGCTTTCCTAATATCCACCAAAGATGAACAATTAGTTGGTTTTGTTTCAGCTATCATTATGAACTCAAAGATTTAAGCATAATAAAGGATGCCAATCCATTGTAGCTCTTATCGTTATAGAATGCTCACACTGTCCCACTTTTGGCCCGTCTGAGCCTCTTAAGGTGATCAAACGTACAGATCTCGTGGGAGATTGAGAGGTTTCCTGGGACACAGAACTTTCAATTCTAAAACTTGGAGAGTTGGTCATCCTAGAGCAGAGGTGGGGAACATTCAGTCGGAAATCATTTGGTCTGGCCCGGTCAAGGCACTGGGGGTGAGTTAATTAAATGGCTGACCAAATATAGCGGGCTGATTTTTAAGCTGATAATTTTGTATGGCCTCGAATGATGTTATAAGTATCCAAATGGCCCTTGGCAGAAAGAAAGATTCCCCGGCCCTACCCTAGAGCCTAGTCAAGTTGGCTGCTGAATCCTCTTCTTTTTTTTTTCTTCTGAATTGGGATTCTCTTTTTTTTAAAGAGAGAGGAGAGACGGAGGGAGGGAGGGAGGGGGAGAAACATCGATGTGAGAGCACAAAATTGATGGGCTGCCTCCTGTATGCCCCCGACCAGGGACTGAGCCTGAAACCTGGACACATGCCCTGACCAGGAATCCAACCAGCAACCTTTTGGTCCATGGCAGGACGCCCAACCAACTAAGCCACACTGACCAGGATGGCTGCCGAATCCTTTTGTCATGATCTCTAGTTAGTAGTTGGTGGTGTAAAAATATTCCAGGATCATTTCATATAGTCCATGTCCCAGACCTGGAATGAATGATTTACCAAAGGAGCCCTGGTTCCTTTTAAAAATCAACAGCATGTCAAGACCACATTCTGGGAATATAGATTTTCATTCCTGGGACTTTTCAATAGATATATATAGGAAATGTTAGAATTAAAATATTACATCAATATTCATTTTCTTTATTCCACAATACACATAAAAATTCTCAGATTAACATTATACATATACATTTGTACAAAAATAGTATATACATCTATAATGTACATACCATTTTAAGATAAAATGAGTTCATACTGATACTTTTGATTAAAAATCAAGAACACAGGGTGTGTATTTAATCTTCCAACGTATTTCTTCTACACAAGGACTCTTGACTCTCAGGACAGGAAATAACAGAATTAGAATAATTTAAAATTATTCCTTAGCTTTGTTTCACAATGCACAGAAAACATTATCTTAATACAAAACCAACACTACAAAAATATAATTGCTGAAGATAGTTTTTAAAAATTGTTTTGTGCCCTGGCCGGGTAGCTCAGTTGGTTAGAGCAGCAGTTGCCAACCAGTGGTCTGCGGACCACTGAGCCACACTGACCAGGACGGCTGCTGAATCCTTTTGTCATGATCTCTAGTTAGTAGTTGGTGGTATAAAAATATTCCAGGATCATTTTATATAGTCCATGTCCCAGACCTGGAAAGAATGATTTATCAAAGGAGCCCTGGTTCCTTTTAAAAGGAACCGCGGACCACTGGTGATCCGTGAGGTCCAAAAAGTTGGCGACTACTGGGTTAGGGCATTGCCCCCGATATGCTAAGGTTCCAAGTTTGATTCCAGGTCAGGGCGCATACAAGAATCAACCAAAAAATGGATAAATAAGTGAAACAACAAATTGATGTTTCTTTTTCTCTCTCTTCCTCTCCCTCTCTATAAAAATTGTTTTGCACTTGGCTCTCCCACATTTTTCTATAATTAGATTTCATTACTTTGCCAAAATATACAGCTAATTAAGTAAGTCAGAGAAAAAGATATACTGTAAGATTTCACTTATATGTGGAATCTGAAGAGCAATATAAATGAACAAACAAAACACAAACAGACTCAAAGAGAATAGACTGATAGTTGCCAGAAGGAAAGTGGGTTGAAGGACTGGGTGAAAAAGGTTAATGGCCGTAACTGGTTGGGCTCAGTGGATAGAGCGTCGGCCTGCGGACTCAAGAGTCATAGGTTCAATTCCGATCAAGGGCATGTACCTTGGTTGCGGGTATATAACCAGTGGGGGGTGTGCAGGAGGCGGCTGGTTGATGTTTCTCCCTCATCGATGTTTCTAACTATCTATCTCTCTCCCTTCCTCTCTGTAAAAAATCAATAAAATATATTTAAAAAATAAATAAATAAG
>NW_006299390.1:933812-934976 GCF_000327345.1 Myotis davidii | reverse complement strand
GGAACACAAACACATAGAAACCTGCATCCTTATATGTGGATAGCAATCTCTATACTTGAAAGTCAGTTTGGCTGGTATATCAATTTCTATTGCTGCACAAGAAACCAACCCAAAACTTAGTGGCTTAAAATGACCTGTTATTCCTCACAATTCTGTAAGTCAGGTATTTAGGCAGGGTTGAACTGCTCCATGCGGTATGACCTGGGATTACTCACTGTGCTGCACTCAGTTAACAAGGCTCATCTGGATGATATAAGAAGGCTTCACTCATGGGTCTGGTGCCTCAGTGCTTCTCTGCCTGTCATGTCCATGTGGCTAGCTTAGGCTTCCTCACAGCATGATGGTGTCAAGGTATTTAGATTTCTTACATGGACAGTGGCCTTTCCAAAACGGAAACAAAAGTTGCTGTGCTCCTTGAAGGTAGGCTGAAAACTAGCACAGCATCACTGTCACCGGAATGAGTTCCTTGGTTTTGCTATCCTAGTAGCTCTCTATGTTTTACAATGTTTAGGGACAGTGGCATTTTATGCTGCTGTTGTCATCCTCCCTCTTTATTCCTTCAATTCCTTCACTTGTTTGGTGGACAGTTATAAAGCCAGTATAATGAGTCATCATTCCATATTAATAATACAGACAAAATTATTTGATATCATATCAATTGAAAACTAAAAAGACTCCTACAAAAATATAAAATGGAAACCATGTACATAGAAAACATATTGAAAAGATAAAAGGTTTGATGGATGATTTCCTCCTTCATTCCAACATTTTCTTAAACATTCTTACTTATACAATTTCAAAGTTAAAAAAGTAAATAAAAAACTTTTACATGAAAAGCTAATGTATATTTATAACCTAAAATATTTAGAGATGAAATGTAGTTAAAAAAATAAGTTAAAATGATTTTAAAAAAACTTATATAATAGGTGTGTGAATTATCTCAATATAGCCGCTATATTTTTAAAAACATGATTAAAAGTATTTAAAAACTTACAAGATATTTATCCTCGGGTGAGGATTAAAAAAAAACTTACAAGATTTGAAGTTAAAAACTCATTTTCTTATATAATTTTAAGATAAAAAACTTAAAAATCCTATGTAAGGAATAATAGACTCCTCAAAATTTATTTCTGAAAGAATGTTACTAAAATGAGCTAGGATAGA
>NW_006299390.1:924396-933585 GCF_000327345.1 Myotis davidii | reverse complement strand
TTCATTTTCCTTTTACTCTCTTCTCTCTTCCTTCCCTTATAATAATTTGACCAAATTCAACTTGATTATCCCTGTAGTGTAATATTTTTTAGAGTAAGAGCACAAAATTAGGGCTAATAGTTAATAACAATAAAAATAAAAAGTGCTTATCTTAGTCACAATCTTAACCTCTCATACTTACATCACCATAAAAAATAAAAACATCCATAAAAGTAACTCTCACAGCTTCACAGAATCATAGCATTTTAGAGCTAGAAAATTCACAAATCCAGCCCACTCTCATTGTAACAATGTACTATACCATCACCACTACAACAAAAATGATAATTATGTGAGGTAAAGAACGTTTTAACTAACCATGTTATTAAATCATTTCACAATATATCCACATGTCAAATCATCAAGTTATACACCTTAAACTTATAGAATGTTACATGTCAATTATATCTCAATAAAGATGGGGATAGAAAGACACTAAAGTTTGTTCATCATTGTGCAACTAGTGATAAAGAGTAGCAGTCAGAGCTCATAACTCCTAAGCTGTGCTCTTCATCTATACTTTATGAACCCAGATTTGTTGGGGGTTTTTTTGGTGTGTGTGTGTTGTTTTTTAATGCCTTTATAGATTTTTAGAGGGAGAGGAAGGGGAAGGGAAAGAAACATCGATGAGAGAGAAACATCAATCAGCTGCCTCCTGCATGTTCCCTATGGGGGATCGAGCCCACAACCTGGCATGTGCTCTGATGTGAATCAGACCTTGACCTCCTGGTTCATAGGTTGATGCCCAACCACTTGGTAACACTGGCCAGGCACAGGAGTGTTTATTTATTAGCAGAACTATTTAGCACTGTTAGTCCTTATGTGTATCATAGAATGTTGTCTTGATTATAGATTGTTTAAATTTAGGCAATGAATTAAAATTTAGTTAGTTAAATTAAAATTTTAGTTTCTGTTCACTTCTCTGCTTTCAACTCCAGGTCTTAAACATGTCGGAATCATGTTTCTTTTTTTTCTCCCTTGTTCAATACAGTTTTTTGAAAGTAAGTTTGAAGAATCTTATTTTTGTCACCTACCTAGGTATTAGTGATAAAAAAAAATTTTATGTTTATGCAGGATTTTATAATGTAAGAAAAATTTCAAGTATTCTAAATCATTCCATTTTTATAATAATTACTAGGGGCCCAGTGCACAAATTCGTGCACCTTGAAAGGAACGATAGGCCACAAGGCTGCAATGGGCACAGGGGCAAGTCTCAACTCATCCTCTGTGCTCCCGTCCAGCCCCTCCCACCACAGCCCCCAGGTCCTGTCTGTCGGCAGCCCTGCTACAGCCACCGCCACTCCTAAATGCTGACGGTGTGGAGCGATTGGGGCCAATGCGTCAGCAGGTGCATACAGCGGCTGCTGCCCCAATTGCCCCTCATGAGCAGGGGTAGCTAGAGAAGCCCTCAGGGGTGATCGGGGCTGGCTGCCACTGCTTGCACCCTCTGACGGTGCCGAGCAATAGGGACCAGCACCGGCCTGGCAGCAGTTGCGAGCAGGGCCATCGCCAGCAGCAGGTGCAAGAGGTGGCTGCCAGCCCAGATTGCCCCTCAGGAGCAGGGGGAGGTAGAGAAACCCTGAGGGGTTATTGGGGTCGACAGCCGCCACTCACACCCACTGACATCGCCAAGCAATTGCAGTCAGTGTAGGCAAGGGCAGTGGGTGTGAGCGGTGGCTCCAGCGCCAGCAGCAGGTGCACATGCCCAGATGGACCACGGCGCGTGGGAGCAAAGAATTTTCAGTAACCACCAGAGGCTGGCCTTGGTCTGGCACCCCTGCTCACCTGCTCCACCAACCCACCATGGCCAATACCCGCCATGTTCCGCACTCTGCCACCTGCTGCTGACACCTGCCATGTTCCACACGCACCCCCTGGTGGTCAGCGTTGATGATAGCAACTGGTTGTTTGGTTGTTCTGCCGTTCAGTCTATTTGCATATTAGGGTTTTATATATATAAATGTTTAGAGGCTACAAAGCTCATCATTTTATTGGTGAATAAACCAGGGTTCTGAAGTTCCTACAGCCAGTATGCAGCAGCATTAAGACTGTGAAACAGATTTCTTTCTCTAAATTTAGTATTCTTTGCTTCTGATTCTGTAGAATATGTAAAAAAGTAGAAAATATAGTTTCTGTTTTTCGGAAACTTTTTGTAGGTAAAAAATACACAAAACAAATCTGGCCCATAGCGCATCGTCCCAATACACCAAGGTTTTGGTCAGGACACATACAAGCGGCAACCAATGAATGCATAAATAGTGGAACAAAAAAACACGATGTTTTCTCTCTCTCTCTCTCTCTCTCTGTTTCTCTCTCTCTCTCTCTCCTTCCCCCCCCCTCCTCTCTGAAAACAATAAAAATATATTAGAAAAGACATGAAAACTGAAAACCTACCTGAAGTCTTGCTAGTTGTGCAGTACGGGATACTATTTTATTATATGGCTCAAAAATTTTTGCTTTCATCCTAAAGGAAAAATAAAGAGAGAAGTGATAATAAAATCATCTTCAAAATATCAACAGGTGACAATCCTTCCATTCCAATTATTTACAAAATGAATAACAGTACCTATCAACAGCTCCCTGTAATGCCCCAATTCTTGTCTGCATCATCTGAAGAACACCTAGGAAAACATAACAGCTTACATTACTTTACAAATTTACAAGGGCTCAAATTGGGTAAAATATTAAATTAAAAGAAATATATATACATATACACATATATAGAGAATATTTCAAGTTTTTCTGCCACCATTGTAATCTAAGCGACCAATACCTTTTACCTGCACTACTGTAAAAGCCTCTGTCTCCCCCTCCAATCCTTGTTCTGTTGTAGACAGTTAGACAGACATGGGCACAGCAAGGACAATAGGCCAGATACAGAAGAGAAGGCTCCAGGTGCCTAGCAAGGTACAATGTAGTAGCAAATGACAATTGTAAGGTGGGGACCACCCCCAGGGTGACTTTTCCTCCCCTAGCATATCACCGGTCAGGTTTGGACCCCTTGACCTTTCCTCCCCAGAGATAATATCCAGGCCTCAATTGTATTTCAGCTCCAGACCCAGATAAGCAACAAAACCAGCCTTGTACCAGATGCATGGAATAATGACCCCCTGCCCTGACTGGTGCTGGCCAATCAATCAGTGGAGACAACAACCCTGAAAGGGCACATCTGGAAAACTGCTGAATATTCTACTGAGATCTTCTCCTGGGAGCACCCCTAAAATCTTCACCCTCAGGAGCAGGGGGAAATAAGACAGAGGACCTTAGGACAGAGGACCCAGTGCACTCTGCCTTCTGGAAGCACACCAGTGCCTTTCCCTTCCCCTCCCTGCCCCAGGCACGTTACCATTAGCTTCCTCACTCCCAAGCTCCAAGGGCCCTCCCTTCCTTTACCTACATAACTCGTTTCCTAAGCCTATTTCCTCTAGGAATTACTTCTTCTACCTCTGTGATTTACCAACTAATGTTCTTATACAGTCTGGGTCTTGGCTCTGAATTCTTTCCCAGCCAGAACCCAAGTACCAAGGTTGCTGAATCTGGAATCTAACCAATTCTCAATATGAAAATGAATAAATGAACAAAAATAAACAGGAGGTAACTTTTAATAAAATAGGTTTGATAAATGCATCTCCAAACTACTTATATGGCAAATATTAAACTATATTAGAAAAGACATGGGAGAAAAAGCAGATGAAGTACAAGTTGGGGTAATATTCCTTTTCAAATACATATCACACTTTCAGCATCTCAAAATAATATCCTAAAAGGGGTCAGAATACACATCATGCGAAATGAATATAACTAATTCATACTTTGACTTTTTATGTTCAAATAATCTGGAGAATATTCTTAGGTAATCATCGGAATTCAGAGAAGCCAGCCTCTGTACTCTATGCAACAGGGTGGGAACGACCAGCCTGAGGACTGAATAAGACCCGTGGTAACATTTGATCCTGCCAAGGCATTAGGGGTGAGCTAATTAAATGTTTGACCAAATATAGCAGACTAATTTTTAAGTTGATAAATTTGTATGGCCCATGAATGTTAAAAATATTCAAATGGCCCTTTGCAGAAAAAAGTTCCCCACCCCTGATATACAATCATGGAACAAATAGCTATTCTAACTCAATCCAACAGTATATTTTAAATATTGTAATTAGTGAAAAGCATTCTGGGAAAAACAAGCACATTACAGTACTAAACACATATAAGAAAACCACAATTTTTGTTGTGATAATTCATATATACACACATACATTCATATATGCACTCAGAATCATTGTACTACCATGCCATCCTTATGGATCTTACAGATGAGAAAATCATTTAACATTTGTTTTAAAAAAAGAATTACCACTAAAACAGGATATTACTTACTTGCTTCCAGAAAACATACAAAATATTTGGAGATTTTAAAAAAACGTAATTAATCTCCAGTAGTAAGTCAGGACTTAGAGCCTAGTATTTATGAACATGGGCTGATACACATCCTTAATATTAAAATAGCAGACAAACTATTATTTCTGAAAATACTAAGTTCTTCATCAAGATGTCTTAGAAACAGTGTACAAGCTGAGAACAATACCTCTGAGTTTATAAGAAACACTGGGGAAAGCATTAAAGAATATTGCATCACAATAGCAATATCATTCCTCAAGAATTTCATCAACACGGAAAAAGATCACTTAGCATTCTTTTGATGTACAGTGATTAATAATAGTAATTACAACACAAGCAATAACATAAAACACTATATTAACATTTCATATTTATGATACAGTTTAATCAAGAGGGAACAAAAATTCATAAATATTAGTCAAACAAAAATAAGATTTATAAAAATAAAAACACAATGTATTGTTATTCTACTATACTTCCATTGAAAAGCATTTTAAAGAAAGCCAAAAATAAAAAAAATCAAGCTTACTTCCACTACAAACCACTCTGGTGTTGCTGATGTTTTAGCTGTTTTAATTAACTAACAGTTAATAGAAGTACTAAATGTGTACCAGAAATTGTTTTAAGCATTTTGGTAACTCATTTGATCCTCAGAGTAACACCATGTTCATACATATTAATACTTTTCTCCTGTATAGATAAAACTGAGGCACAGAAATATTAAATAACTTGTCTAAAGTCACACATCTAGTAACTGGCAAAGCAAGAATTGGAACCCAGATAGTTAGCTCAGGGTTCAGCAAAGCTTTATTAAAGCTTTATTAGAGCATAGCCAGACACATTCATTTGAATATTTTCTGGCTTCTTTCACTCTGCAATGGCAACAGAGACAGTATGGCTTGCAAAGTCTAAAATATTGATTATCTGACCCTAACAGAAAAAGGTTGCCAATCCCTGTTCTAGCTCTGTATAATCTGTAATAGTTAATGGAAATATACCTTCCAAAGACTCAATCCCAGTTGCTTGTGCCAATAAATCTTCATGTCTTGCAACAACCTGAAAATCAAAAATGAATAATCAGCATATGCTCAAAGTATAAGGTATTTTTCATTGTGATCGCCATGTAACCATACAGGAAGGATGCAAACATTAACATGAAAAAAAAATGCAGGTGCTTAAGATGCATTATTAGCAGGAGCACAAACACACTTATAGTTCAACATAGAGGGGGGGAAAAATACAGCGTTTTCACTAGCCCCTCACTTTCCCAAAGCGATGTGCAAGTGGAGTTATGCCAAAACTTAAAAATAAAAAACAGCTAATTCTTGCCATGCTAATATATGCTTTCACTTTAAAGAATGTTTTCAAACATCAGATTCTCTTAGTTCTTGAACTTAATTCAGCATAATCAAGACCACATAATTCACCCAACCACTGTAGCTCAGTGGTTGAGTGTCAACCTATGAACCAAGAGGTCATGGTTCAATTCCCAGTCAGGGCATATGCCTGGGTTGCTGGCTCAATTCCCAGTAGGGGGCATGCAGGAGGCAGCCAATCAATGATTCTCTCTCATCACTGATGTTTCTATCTCTCTCTTCCTTCCTCTCTAAAATCAATAAAAACATATTCTAAAAAATAACAAAAATAAAATTTAAAAAATGTTTAAATAAATTTTTAAAAAATAAAAAAATTATAGAATTGTAGTTGAGACAGGAACCTTCAAGATTTTCTACTACAATCTCCTCTTCCTTATTCACTCCCCACTTGATAGATTTTTTTTTAAAGCAAGAATCAAAGGCATTAAATGATATCAATGGCAACAACACAGCTGAGATTAGGAACCATCTCCTAAGTCCCTATATTGTGTTCTATCCACCACAAATTGATCAGCTTTCTGTAATTTCACCAATTGTTATACTTTGTGCTCATAATATGTGAACTGCCAATGTGAACATTCCAATTTTTCTTATTCACGTTTGAATGTTCTACTTTCAAATTCCATTTTCTTTATCAAAGTCATCTTATTCTTTGCCCACCTATATTCACTGCACATCAGTTAAGGTGGTGAAAACAAAGTATGAATAATATATTTTGAACAGATCAGTATATTAGTTTTTCAACTAACAAAAAGTAGTTTACAAAAAACTTTGCCAAAGTATACTTTGAAAAGTAATCCACACTAATAATTATACATTTGTTTTGTAAATATTCCTTTAGACTAAATAATAAAAGGATTATAAAAATTATAAATTATCACTTTAGGCTGAAAAATCTGCATGATCCAGAAGACTGGAATTACCTGTAGGTGTAGTTCTTTATCCAACTGACTGATTCCTTGGGCAAGTTTTGCTAGTTGTTCAGCAATTACAGCTTGATGAATAGATTGGGAAGTATAAGTCTTTACATCAAAATCTTCATTTAAAAAATCATTATAACACTCTGAAAAAAAAATAAGAAAAAGTCTTTTTTAAGTACACTGTACTAAACCACAAATAATAAACAATAGAACAATTACAATCATAATTAACATATTTTGAGGTCTTTCTAAAACTGCTATAAATATTTTCCTTCTTTAAAATATATATTTATTGACTAGTAGCCCGGTGCAAAAATTTGTGCACTCGGGGGTGAGGGTGAGGAGTGGGGCCAGACCCCTCAGCCCGACCTGCACCCTCTGTCATGTTCCAGGACCCCAGCCATTCCTGGCCTAGGCACAGGCCTACAGGCTTGGGCAGCCTGGCCCCCGAGGCCCCATTTTATCAAGAGAACAAAGTCAGAGTTAGTTGCAGCCCTCAAGAACCAGTGCAGGTGGTTCTAGAAGGAATGAAATTTAAAAAAATATCAGTGCCTTGACTTATATTGTGCTGAATGAATGAGTGAGTGAGTGAGTGAGTGAGTGAATGAGTGAATGAGTGAATGAGTGAATGAGTGAGTGAATGAGTGAATGAATGAGTAAATGAATGAGCAAGCAGCTAAGGGGCGGGATCTTCTGCCAAGTTGGCAACTTGGCAGAAGTTCCTGCCCTATTCTGTGAGTGAATGAGTGAATGGATGAGTAAATGAATGAGCAAGCAGCTAAGGGGCGGGATCTTCTGCCAAGTTGGCAACTTGGCAGAAGTTCCCGCCCTATTCTGGGCTCCCTGAAGCCCAACCCAGGAAAGTTCCCCCCTGCTCCCAGCGTCCTGGTGCCCCTCTCCTGGCTGCATACTGAATTACTAACATCTTGAGGACATAGCTCTATCTTACCCTGCTTCAACTTCAGTGCCTGGCCTGGTGCCATGGACCTAAGTGGGTTTGCTGAGTGAGTGAGTGAATAATGAGTGAGTGAATGAATGAGGAGTAAGTGAATGAGCAAGCAGCTACCAGCGGGGATAGTTCTCACTCTGCTCTGAGCTGCCTGACACCAACCCTGGGAAGTTCCCACCCTGCTCCCAGCGGCCCCACTCCCCTCTCCCGGCTGTATAGTTCATGCAGGGCAAAGGCTGTCCGGGTGTGCGTTTTGGCAAATCAGTGAGTGCATTAGCACCTGCCAGCCTCGGATCCCAGCTAAGGGCCATTTGTGGGCATGGCCAGTGGCATATCGGTGCATTAGTACCAGTCAGCCGGGGATCCCCCTGGGGGGCCGTTTGTGGGTGTGACCAGTGGCAGATCAGTGCATTAGCACCTGTCCAGGGATACCCGATAGAGGGCCGTTTGTGGGTGTGGCCAGTGGCCAATCACTGGGGTTCCACACCAGCCCTGGGTCTGTTCCCATACGGGCCACCTGCCACCCAGGTCGCAAATAGCAGGCCCCAATGGCAGTGGGGCAGGCAGGATGGCGCTGTCCCACCCTGCCTCCAGTATGCAAATTAGCTTCCATCTTTGTTGGCGGTTAACCGCCATCTTGGCTGGTGGTTAATTTGCATATCTTGCTGATTAGCCAATGGGAAGGGTAGTGAAGTTATGGTTAATTACCATGTTTCTCTATTACTAGATAGGATTTCAGAGAGGAAGGGAGAGAGAGAGAGATAGAAACTTCAATGATGGGAGAGAGAATCATTGATCGGCTGCCTCCTGTACGCCCCACACTGGGGATTGAACCCTGGTTCATAGATTGATGCTCAACCACTGAGCCATGCCCGCCAAACTGTAAATATTTTATGTGGTAAATAAGGAGGAGGTAACAGCAAAAGAGAGTGGTAATTTTCACTGGCAGGTTACTATGTGCCAGGCATTGATCTAAGCACTTTACAAGTATTAACTCATTCAATCTTCACACAATCTTGTTTGAACTATCATTTTCCCCATTTCATAGATAAAGAGACAGCCACACACACAGCAAGCAGCTTGTCTAACCTGTCTGAGATTTAAATCCAGGCAGTCTAGCTGGCCCATACTCTGAACCACTATGCTAAAAGCTTACTTTTATCAGTGAGCCAATAAGAAAATTGAGTAAAATATTAACTACTCAACATTGCCTTCAATGCATTAAAACAAGGTCACTGACAATGACAACAGAAAAATTGACTATATTTTATATTTATGGTCTCTGACATCTCTAGTTCAGTGGTCCCAACCTTTTTTTTTATATTAGTTAAGGTATTACGAATGTGTCCTCATCCCCCCCCAACCTCCCCCCCACACACACACACTCATGTTCCCATCCCCCTGTTGTCCATGTCCATTGGTTTGGCTTATATACATGTATACAAGTCCTTCGGTTGATCTCTTCCCCTTACCCTCGCCCATCTCTATTCTTAAGAAACTGTTTTTT
>NW_006299390.1:922440-924052 GCF_000327345.1 Myotis davidii | reverse complement strand
TAATATAAAATGATATGAAAAAATAGCAAATAAAGTTTCAAAACATATAATAGAGAACTAAAATGCATAAATATGTCACAATATATATTTATATACTGTATATCAGCGGCCGCCAACCAGTGGTCTGTGGACCACTGGTGGTCCGTGAGGTCCGAAAGGTTGGCAACCACTGTTACATATGAGGCCCTAGAACCATAAGAAATGCAAAAAAAATCACTATTAATAACTCATTCTTGAACTGACCCCCTTAAAAACCAAACTGCTGAGAACCACTGCTCTAGGTCAATGTACAGATACTGTTATCATACAGTGAATCTGAAATTTTAATAGAAATAGGCAAACACAAACTTATGGCTGAAGGATTTATGGCTGAAGGATTAAATGGAAAAAGGAACTGTTCAATGTAGACTCTTAATAGATAAGAAAAAAGTGATGCTAGCTGTTAACATATCTTTCTGTATAGAAATCCCCAAACCTGTGAATGAAAGAAAAAAAATGGAGAGAATTATGAGTTAAAAATAGATACATAGAAGTGAGTTCAATGTAGGTATAAACCACTATATCCTAATCATAGTGTAGATATAGTTAAGTCTGCCCTGACAGACTATGAGATAAGCAAAATATAGTACTTATGAAAACACTTCAATTGTCTATATCCACTATATGTATGTACACACATATATACACACACACACACACACACACACCATATATGGTGCTACATGAGGGCAAGATCTTTATTTACTACCACATCCCTAGAGCCTGAACAATGCCTGACACATGTCAGGTACTCAATATTGGTTGAAAGAATTAATTTATTAATCAGCTGGAAGTATCATTCTGCATTCTTGACTACTTTCAAAGTAGAGTTGAGTAAAATAAGGAGACTTCTACTTTGGCCTTAATTCTGAGACACATTTCCTTCCAGTTTAAGTAGTTCTCAGAATTAAGAGTGTGCCATGCAGACAAGTGGAGGGCCATTCCAAGAAGAGGGACGGTTTAGAGGGCAGCACATACCATGGCACATGTTCAAAAACAAGGGGAATACTGACTTCAGTATGTCTAGACCACAGAGTGTGTGTTGGCCAGAAAATGTTAATAATAATAGGAGTTGTGGTTCCATAGGAAGGTTGGGGGAGGGAGGTCAGTTTAAAAAGAGGACAGTAAGACATCCAAATGTTCAAACTATATTGGTTTTAAAGCCAATAAAGAGCACTATCAGGTTTGTTTTAATAACAGTTTCTAGCCGGGCCAGTGTGGCAAAGTGGTTGAGCATCGACCTATGAACCAGGAAGTCCCAGTTCAATTCCCAGTCAGGGCATGTGCCCAGAAGGGGGCATGCAGGAGGTAATGGATCAATTATTCTATCTCATCATTGATGTTTCTAGTTCTCTCTCCTTCTCCCTTCCTCTCTTATATCCATAAAAATATTTTTTAAGAATCCTATCTAATAATAGACAAAGATTGAAATTACCTGTACCTCCGCGACGCTGCCCATTGGCTAATCAGCAAGATATGCAAATTAACCGCCAACCAAGATGGCGGCCTGCAGCCATGTAGCTGAAGCAAGCGGGAGGCTTGCTTGCTCCAGTGATGGAGGAAGCAAAGCTTC
>NW_006299390.1:915896-922424 GCF_000327345.1 Myotis davidii | reverse complement strand
GATAGGTTTCTTGCTTGCTCCCTTCCCTTCACCCTTTCCCTTTACTCTTCTGCATCTTTCTCTCCCCTTCCTTCCCTTTTGAATGATGACAGCAATTTCTTCCTTTAGGGCAAACCAGTGCCAAAGAATAGGATGACCAAGGTGGAGGAGAAGACACTGGTGACCCACTGCTTCAGGATCTAACATGATCTCTTCAGACCACAACAAAGTGGAGTGAATTCTTAAGAACAGGAAGGACTAGTGAGTCTAGAACCCAAGTTTTACAAGATCTAAAAAGCTTATCCTAAATAATAAAAGGGTAATATGCAAATTGATCCTAACAGCAGAACCACCAGGAATAACCGGTTGCTATGATGCACATTGACCATGAGGGGGCAGACGCTCAACACAGGAGCTGCCCTCTGGTGGTCAGTGTACTCCCACGTGGGGGAGCTCTGCTCAGCCACAAGCCAGGCTGACGGCTCCAGTACAGCAGTGGTGGTGGAAGCCTCTCCTGTCTCCTCAGCAGCACTAAGGATGTCCGACTGCAATTTAGGTCTGCTCCCTGCTGGCAAGTGGACATCCCCCGAGCGCTGCCGGGCTGCCAGAGGGATGTCTGATTGCCATCTTAGGCCCAATCCCCACGGGGAGCAGGCCGAAACCAGCATGTGATCATCCTCCAAGGGGTCCAAGACTGCGAGAGGGCACAGGCCGGGCTGAGGGACCTCCCGCCACCACCACCCCCGAGTGCACAAAGTTTTGTGCACTGGGCCTCTAGTAATAAATAAATAAGAATAGTTCTAGCAGCAGTATAGAGGATGAGTGAAAAGGGATTAGTCACACAGTGGTATTTTGCAGCTGGTTCATAGTGGCTCCTGAGAGTTAACTGTTGAATTTTCAGGAACTGTGTGAACCAGCTGACATCACATGCACCTTAAAATTGATCACAGTGAGAGGATTTACATCATCAAAATTGGCATACCCTACAATATCAGGGCTTTTCCTATTTCCCAGAAAGCTGATTTATCATCACACTCATGGAACAGAGCCATAGAGTCCAGTAAGGTGCTAATTAACAGCCCAAGTGGCACTAAAAATATCAAAGAAATTACAAATTTGACAAATATTCAGATATTGTAATGTGTAGGATTTAAGAGTCAAACTGAAAATAGATGACTAGGTAGAACAAGGATGATTCCTAAGATCCTTGATTAAATAACTGACATAGGGAATTCAGCTTTGCATTAAGCCAGACCACTAGGCATCCTATATAATAAAAGCCTAATATGCTAAGTGTCCAGTCAACCGGTCAGCCGTTCAACCAATGAAAGCGTAATATGCTAATAATATACTAAGACCACCCAACTGCTCGGTATGACATGCACTGACAACCATGGGGCAGACAGTCGACCAGTCAACCAGTTGCTATGATGTGCACTGACCACCAGGAGGCAGATGCTCCGACTGGTAAGTTAGCTTGCTGCTGGGGTCCAGCCAATCAGGACTGAGTGAGATGGGCCAGACACCCCCTGGAGCCCTCCCGCGGTCCCTCCCTTGTTGGGGGCCAGATGTAAGCTGGCAAGGTCCTTGCACCAGTAGGAGCTAGCAAGCCTGGGACCCTTACCCACAGTTTTCCCAGACTTGTTTGGATGGCGATTATCAGTAGAATGGGAGTAACATTTGTAGAATGAGAACAGCCTTTCATAGCTTGCCCAGAAGTCTGTAACTATTTACTGAGATATGCTGTGCTTTCGTGTCTTTCTTTTCTCAATTCCCACCTCCCTGCCTCAGCCCGGCTCAACCTTGTCAGGCTGGCCCTGACACTCCCTGGCTGGCCAACCTCCTGTGTCTCTCCCCAGCTCCGACTGTGCACCAGTGGGGGACTGTGGCCTGGCCTGCGCCCTCTCACAATCCAAGACCTCTTGGGGGATGTCAGAGAGCCGGTTTCTGCCCAATCCCACACGGGGAGCACTGCTCAGCCAGAAGCCGGGCTTAGGGCTAGCAAGTGCAGCAGTGGTGGCAGGAGTTTCTCTTGCCTCTGCAGCAGCATTAAGAATGTCTGACTGATGGCTTAGGCCCACTCCCTGGGAGTGGGCCTAAGCCGAGAGTTGGACATCCCCCAAGGACTCCGGGACTATAAGAGGGCACAGGCCCAGCTGAGGGACCATGCCCCCCAAGTGCACAAATTTCATGCACTAGGCCTCTAGTTTTTATATAAAGATGAATATGAACATACTTTAAGGATAATGCTTATTAACATCAAGAATTATTTTAAAGTTTGTGTATGACAGATAATGTTTCTCTCTCTCTCTCTCTAAGTATGACCTCAGATGCAGATTAGGAAAAAAAGTGTCCATTTAAAAAAAATTTTTTTTTAATCTATTGGGGTGACACTGCTCAATAAAACTAAACAGATTTCAAATGTATAACTCTATAACATATCATCTGCATACTGTATCGTGCACTCACTTCCCAAAGTAAAGTCTCTTACTGCCACCATTTATCCCTCTTTGCTCTCTTCCACCTCCCCCCACCTCCTTTTCCCTCTGGCAATCACCATACTGTTGTCTATATCTACGTGGTTTTTTTCCTTCTTAATCTCATCACCTTTTTCACCCAGCCTCCAATCCCCCTCCCCTCTGACAGCTGTCAGGCTGTTCTATGTTATCTATGATTCTGTTTCTAGTTTGTTAGTTTATTTTGTTAATTAGATTCCACATGTAAGTGAAATCATAAGGTGTTTTCTGACTGGCTTACTTCACTTAGCATAATATCCTCCAGGTCTATCCATGCTGTCACAAAAGATACGATCTCCCTGTTTTTTCATAGCCGAGTAGTATTCCATTGTGTAAATGTACCATAGCTTTTTTACAAAATTGTTTATTGATTTTTAGAGAGAGAGAAAAATAAGAGAGAAGCATCAATGTGAGAGAGAACCATCCATCCGCTGCTTCCCACACATGCCCCAACCAGGGATTGAACCCACGAGGGCATGTGCCCTGACAGGGAACCAAACCAGCAACCTTTCGGTACACGGGACCATGCCCAACCAACTGAACCATACCAGCCAGGGCTACCACAGCTTTTTTATCCACTCATCTACTAATGGGTATTTGGGCTACTTCCAGATCTTGGCTGCTATAAGTAACAGTGTCCATTTGATTTATCTACAAGGGAGTCATTGGAGACCTGGGGAAAGCGATTTCAAAGGCATAGCAGGAGGGTGACTGGGTCCCTGAGCAGACAAAAAGAAAATCTAGAGCACAAGAGGAGGGCAGTCCTTAGTTAGGAGCAGAGACTTCACTTCTGTTGTAATTGAAAGTATGAGAGGAAAGGGAAGAAAAGATGACTGCAGGTTCAGGTT
Source organism: Myotis davidii (assembly GCF_000327345.1). Taxonomy (NCBI): domain Eukaryota; kingdom Metazoa; phylum Chordata; class Mammalia; order Chiroptera; family Vespertilionidae; genus Myotis; species Myotis davidii. The sequence continues at coordinate 919,081 of NW_006299390.1, read as the reverse complement.
TAGCTTATAGGTTTGATGGCAAGAAGTGGAGAAAGCTCACATCTGGTAGATTCCTTCTCACTCTCTCTTTTTTTTTTTTAAACTCACCCGAGGATATGTTGAGAGAGAGAGAGAGAGAAATGTGAGGGAGAAGCATGGATTAGTTACCTCCTGTACAAGCCCCAACCTAGGTATGTGCTCTAACCAGGAAACGAACCTGCAACTTTTGATGTATTGGATGCTCCTCCAACCAAATGACTGACCCAGACAGGGCTTCTTCTTTTTTTTTTTTAAAGGGAAGTTGAAAGTCTTTGTTAAGTTTCAAGGGATAGGTTTGAAAAGAGTAAAGAAGATTTAAATAACCACTATGGAAGATGGGTAAGAGAACTAAACAGGAAAATATAAAAGGCATAATTGAGTAATATTTAACCTCCCAAAACTGATTACAGTTTCTGGAATGCATCCTACTGAAATATATACCTATGTCTGACGTGTTGTTTCTTCCACTTCTTCTGGGGAGTTCTATTTACACTTAAAAAAACAACTCTATCTAGACTTTCCTGACACTCCCCTAACCACTCCCCATTATCAACCTCCTCTGTACATATTAATGTTTTACTTTGTACACAATTTACTACTACCCTTACAACCCTATTACAGTGGCTATCTTTATAGCTCTATAAGACTATTTCCCCTAATAAAATGGTGAGCTACTTGAGGGTGGGAACTGCCCATATATCAGGAACTCAAAATTTCACTCAACTGAATTTAAATTAAGATACAAAGATACATTAGACAGAATCCAACCTACAGAATCTAACAAAATCTAGTTCAGAAAACACCACCATTAGCGTTGGCTGGTGTGGCTCAGTTGGTTGGGCATCATTCTGTGCACCAAAGGGTCACCATTTGGATTCCTGGTCCAGAGCATATGCCCAGGCTATGGGTTCCATCTCCTGTCGGGGTGTGTGTGGCAGGCAACCAATCCATATTTTTTCTCTTACATGGATGTTTCTCTTTCACTCTCCCTTCCTCTTTCTAAAAATCAAAAACCTATTTTTTTAAAAAAGGAAAACAAAACCATTAGTTAAGTTTTGACAAAAGTATATATGTTATGAGAAGCCAAGTAATTGCCCTAGCTGGTTTGGCTCAGTGGACAGAGCATAGGCCTGTGGACTGAAGGATCTGTGTTCGATTCCAGTCAAGGGTACTTGTCTGATTTGGGGGCTCCATCCCCAGTAGGGGGCATGCAGGAGGCAGCTCATCGATGATTCTCTCTCATCATTGATGTTTCTATCTCTCTCTCACTCTCCTTTCCTCTCTGAAATCAATAAAAATAAGCCAACTAATTGAGGGCAATAAGAACATATACAACAGTCAGAGAAAACAATTCAGAACTGTCAGATGTAAGAAACACCCAAATCCTGTAAGAATTTTCATGTGTTTGAGCCAAACTGATGACAACTGCCAGGAAGCCAAACCTCAATGGATTTGAGAAAATGTTCCAGAGAAGATGTAAGGGGTTACGTGAAATCCATTGGTGGTAGATTAGGGAGGCGGAAGAAAGCAAAGCTAGGAAATCTCTAAGATTGGATAAAGAATAAAATGAAAAGACAAATACTTCTTTTATGCAGGGAGTGGCTATATGATTAAGCCTCGGACTGACCTGTTGGCAAAGCCACAAACAAGTCCCAGCTTAGAGGGCCCAGTCCTCTTAGCATAATTAGGCTTGACCTTATAACTGCTCCCTAGATCTTACCTGGGCAGCTAATGGGTGGAGGGAGATGCAGCAAGTGCTGCCAAAAGGAGTGAAACTCACAAGAACACTGTAACTATGGTGACCACTACCTTGTTTACCTCTGGCTATAAAATAAAGGCTCAGCTTGCCTCTGGATCTCTCTCTGTGGCCTCAGCCAGGCACAGGAAGATCCATCTACCCAGCTTATTCTCTTTGTCTTTTCTTCAACCATTCGCTGCCCTCTGGCTCCGCACACTTTTACATTGGTGGGTACTGGATAGGTAACAAGTAACACAGCAAATAGAGATGGTATGTGGGAGAACAAGATAGCAATGAGGGGGTTCTGTGGTCCAGTGTTCTGGTGGGAGATTGTGCCCTGAAGGGTATGGCAAAAGGGAGTTACTCTGACATTCCAATGATATGTTATTGGAGATGCAACAAGACAGTAGACAGGCTCAGTTAAAGATTGAGCTTTGTCAAGAAAGACACCAGCCTAGGACATGACTAACCATCCCAATTCGTTTTCAGTTAGTAAGTTTTCATTGCAGACCATCCTATGTGTTACTTTAGGTCTCTGAGTTTGTATGGCTTACCAGGCAGGCCTCCCCTGAGCTTGTCAGGTTTAGTATGTGGCCCCTTTTTCATCCACAGAACTTTCATTTATAATCTATTATGGTCTCCAGATGTTTGCATATGATTCTTGCTGTGATGTTCAATTCTGCACCTACTATATGCAAGGTGATGCTATTAACAAACACTGTGGAATACAAATAGTGGTTTTACCATGAGGTAGAAAAGATTAAATTATCAAGTTATCTTAATACATGGTCGAATGTGACGACAATTCAGGAAGAAAATGAAGAACAGATTAGAAGGGTCTTAGGAAGCTGAACTTTATTCTGAAGAATAAGAGATGTGGGGCATGTTGACTGAAGTAATACAACTTAACGTGCTTCTCAAATGTATTCAGTTGAGCTTATCTTCTAATATCTAGCAATTTCTATCCAAAACTGTCAATAAGCCTGACTATTGCATTCAATTCCTATCGTTCATCCCAGCCTGAACGAATGCTCCAAACCCTCTCCCACGGCTGTGGATAAACGCCTTTAAGGAAACAAGCGAGCCTGCAGGGGATGCCACCTGTGCGGCCCCAGAATGTAACAGAGGGGACGTCCTTAAACATAAGTCCCTCTTTCTCAGGCGCCGGCCGTCTGCTCTCGTCCGACACTTTTCACGGGATGAGACGCTTCCCCCTTCGGCCAAGACCCGCGGCCCCGGCCAGGGGCGCCCAACACGAGTCCCCGTCCCGGGTCCCAGGACTTCAGGGAAGCCCCGGGCGCGGCGAGGGCGGAGCTGCCGTGAGGAGCCCCCAGAAGCCAGCTGTCCCAGGGCACCAGCTGGCAAGGCCGGCACCAGCTGGCAAGGCCAGCACCCGGGCGCCGGGGGCCGGGCGGAGGGGAGTGGTCCC
>NW_006299390.1:901909-915665 GCF_000327345.1 Myotis davidii | reverse complement strand
CCCACTCCCACCGCCACCCGCTCCGCCCCGCCCACGGCTCCGGACCTGCGGGGTGAGTTGGCTCCATCGGCCGCAGCTGGACGGGTCCTTCCGGGAGCCTGCGGGTCCCAGCGCAGCCGGGAAGCCGGAGCCCGCGGACAGCGCCCCCCGCGAGGGCTGTTGTGGTTCCCGGGCCGCAGAGAAGGTGGGCGCCGGGACGTGGCCGCAGCGCTTATCGCTAAAGCAAGTATTTAACCTCAGAACGAGGGCCCCTTGGAGGCCGGAGAGGAGAGCGGGGGTTTGTGGGAGCCCTGCCGGCTTTCCCCGGGCACAGCTGGCGGAGCCCTGCCGGCTTTCCCCGGGCACACCTGGCGGGAGTTAGAGATTAGTTACCCAGCTTTCTCTGTCCCACGCCCCGATTCTCAGCCCTGAGCTAAGGCAGACGGGAAAGGCCGGGAAGGCCAGCTGCCGGGGTGGGTAGTGAGAATTAGGGAGAGCCGGGAGTCGGTGCAGAAGGAGGACCGACCCAGGAAAGAACAAGTGCACTCGGTCTCTGTCCTCTCGCCCAGGAGATCAGACCTGCTTTTCTGCTTCCGCTCAGTTTCAGCCACGTGCTTTGAGCGATGCCAAACTTACTCATATTACAAACGGATGGGCTCTCCGTATCTCAACCAACAGTGCTGAAGCTGTAAAATCCAGTTAGTTCTCTTGCCCTGGACGGTTTGGCGCGTCGTGGATGGAGCGTCGGCCTGGGGACTGAAGGGTCCCGGGTTCGATTGTGGTCAGGGGCACATGCCCGGGTTGGGGGCTAGATCACAATTGAGGGGGCATGCCAGAGGCACCCAATCGGTGGCTCTCTCTCATCATTGATGCTTCTATCGCTCTCTCCTCCCTTCCTCTCTGAAATCAATAAAAATATTTTTTTAAAAAAATCAAGTTCTCATCTCCGCTGCTACATCTGCATTAGTTATTCACCTAGATTTCTCCCAAGATAAATGCTGATAAATTAACAGAGCAATCAAGTATGTAAGAAGGTTAATTTAAACATCCTCCTATATAATAAAAGGCGAATATGCAAATTTTCCCGTCAACAGGGAGTTTGACTAAAAGAAGCTAAAAAGACTTCGAAGCCCACTGGCCTGATGAAAAATGTGTGTTCTTGGCAATTGAAATTGTTAGAATGATAGGAATTCATCTAATAAAAGTACCTTTTCTCTATGTAAATGGATTGTGGGGTTTTTTCCCCCAGATTTGAAACAAATTTGTGTTCATGAAGAATGACTGCATACAAACCACAATATGTCAAGAAAGAAAAAAGATCCAATAGAACTGTTTCATTCTGGGCAGCTGGTAAAAGTCTCCGCCCCAATGGTTCGATATTCAAAGTAAGTATTGTTACATGGTGATTTCCTTTTTATGCTCTTACTTTTTAAAAGTAAAGCCACCTCACCACATGTCATCTTCCAACACTTAGCTTTTGGATCATGATCAAGGCTTGAGTCCTGGTGTTACCACTTGCCTAATATGTGTATGGCACTGAGTAAACAGTTAACCTCTCCAAGCTCTACTGGCTGGTATTGCTCAGTTGGTTGAGTATCCTCCCATGCACCCAGAGGTTGCTGTTTCGATTCTAGTCAGGGCACATGCTCAGGCTTCGGGCTTGACCCCCAGTAGGAGGCATGCAGAAGGCAACCAATGTTGCTCCCTCTTACCATGTTTCTTTCTCCCTTCCTCTGTCAATAAAAACATTTTTTAAAAACAATAGTGCTTATAACTCCTACCTATAATGATATAATTGATAGTAAATGAATATAAATAAATATAAGCATTTCTGCACAGGTTTTTGTATGAACAGAAGTTTTTATTTATCCAGGACAAATCCCCAGGACTACAATTGCTGGGTCATATGGTAGTTATATGTTTAATTAGTTTAAGAAACTGCCAAACTTTTCTAGAGTGGCTGTATTGTTTTATGCTCCCACCAACAATGTATGAGGGATCTGGTTTCTCCTCCTCACCAACTTTTCATAATGTCACTGTTTTATTATTTTAGCCACTAGAAGCCTGTTGCACGAGATTCACGCAATAGGTCTTCCTTCCCCTGGCTGCTGGCTCTGGTTTTCCTCCGGCACCCGGAACCCAGGCCTTTGGTCTGGCCGCAGTGGAGAATCCAAGCCTCAAAGCTAGGCTTCTCCACTGCGGCCACAGCGAGGCTTGGCTTCAGTCTTCAGTCTTCAGTCTTCACTCCACACCTGTATATGCAAATTAACTGCCATCTTTGTTGGGTTAATTTGCATAGTCTCTCTGATTGGCTGGTGGGCATAACGTAGTGACACCAATTTGCATGTTTCTCTTTTATTAGTGTAGATTCTCATAGGTTTGCAGTGATATCTCATTTTGGTTTTGATTTCCATTTCTTGTGTGGCTGATGACATAGAACATCTTTTCATGTGCTTACTTGCCATTTGTATATTATTGAAGAAATGTTTCTTTATATCTTTCGCTAATATTCTAATTGGATTGTTTACTTTTTTATTATTGAGTTGTTTTTAATTTTCCAATTGTGATAAAATACAAACTTAAAATTTATCATTTTAAACATTTTTAAGTGTATGGTTCAGTTCAGAATAAGTAAACTCACATTGTACATCAATCTCTTTTCATCTTACAAAACTGAAATTTTATACCCATTAAACAATAAATTCCACATTCACTGTTTCCCCAGCTTCTGGCAACCACCATTCTTTCTCCCTTTATGAATTTGACTGGTCTATATATATCATATAAGTGGAATCATACCATATTTGTCTTTTTGAGACTAGCTTATTTCACTTAGCATAATATCAATGTTCATGCATGTTGTAGCATCCTATATAATAAAAGCCTAAAATGCTAAGTGTCCAGTCGGCCATTCAACCAATCAAAGCGTAATATGCTAATGATATGCTAAGGCCGCTCAACCAATCGCTGTGTCATGCACTGACCACCAGGGGGCAGACGCTCCAACCAGTAGGTTAGCTTGCTGCTGGAGTCCGGCCAATGGGGACTGAGCAAGATGGGCCAGACATGCCCTGGACCCCTCCCGTGGTCCCTCCCCAGCTGGCCAACCTCCCGTGTCCCTCCCTGGCCCCGATCGTGCACCGGTGGGGTCCCTCAGCCGGGCCTGCACCCTCTCGCAATCCGGGACCCTTGGAGGAATGTCAGAGAACCAGTTTGGGCCTGATCCGACAGGCCAGCCCGAGGGACCCCACTGGTGCACGAATTCATGCACCAGGCCTCTAGTATATCAGAATTTCCTTTTTAAGGCTGACTGACATTTCATTGTACATATATATCACATTTTGTTTATTCATTTATTAATTGATGACCACTTGATTGCTTCCATCTTTTGGTTATTGGGAATAATGCTGCTATCAACATGGATGTGTAAATATCTCTTTGAAAACCTGCTTTCATTTATTTTGGGCATATGCCCAGAAGTGGAATTGTGGGATCATATGATAATTCCATTTTTAGTTTTTTGAGAAAACTCCTTATTGTTTTTCATAGCATCTATACCGTTATACATTCCCATCTGCCATGCACAAGAGTTCTGATTTCTCAACATCCTCACCAACACTTGTTTCTGTTTGCCTTTTGTTTTGTTTTATTTTTTAGAATAGTTTATTGATTTTTAGAGAAAAAGGAAGGGAGAGGGGGATGAAGAGAGAGAAACATCGATGTGAGAGTGCACCATGGATCACTGCCTCCTTCATGCTCCCTGCCATGGATCAAACCCCCAACCAAGGCATGTGCCCTTGACCCGAAATTGAACCGTCAACCTCCTGGTGCATGGGACGACACCCAACCAACTGAGCCACACTAACTAAGGCATTTATTTGTTTGTTATTATAGCCATCCTAATGGATATAAAGCGCTATCCACTGTGGTTTTGATGTGTATTTCTGTAGCGATGTTGAGCTTCTTTTCATGTGCTTTTAGCTACATGTGTATCTTCTCTGGAGAAATGTTTTTTCAAGTCCTTTGCCCATTTTTGAATCAGGTTGTTTGTTCTTTTGTTGTTGAGTTTTTGTTTACTATTGAGTTTTGAGAGTTCTCTATGTATTCTAGGTACTACTCATCAGATTTATGGTTTGCAAATATCTTCTCCCAGTATACAGCTTATCTTTTCATCCTCTTAATGAACTGTCTTTTGCAAAGCAAAAGGTTTTTTTTAATAATTAAGTCTAATTTATCAGTTTCTTCTGTAAATTGTGCTTTTGGTGTGAAGTGTAAGACATCTTTGTGTAGCTCTGGATTCTACAGATTTTCTCCTATTTTTTTATCTAAAAGTCTTCTAGCTTTATGTTTTACACTTAAGTCCATGATCAATTTTGAGTTACTTTTTTGTAAGTGTGAGGCTTAGGTTAAGTTTTGTTTTGTTTTGTTTTGTTTTTGTTTTTTTACTGTAGATGTCTAATTATTTCAGCACAATTTATTGAAAAGGCTATTTTCCACTATTGAATTACTTTTGTATTTTGTCAAAAATTCATTGGGAGTATTTGTATGGCTCTTTATCTGGATTCTTTGTTCTGTTCCATTAATCTATGTGTCTATTCCTCCAACAATACCATACTATAGCTAGCTATATAATTAATCTTAAAATCAGGTAGACTGAGTTTTCCACTTTATTTTTCTTTTTCAAAATTGTTTAGCTATTCTAGGTCATTTGCTGTCCTAAGTAAATTTTATGATGAAGTTGTCTATATATACAAAATATCTAGTTGAATTTTCACAAGAATGACATTAAATATTCATATCAACTTTGAAAGAATTGAATTCCTTATTATGCTAAGTCACCCAACTCATGAACACAATATGTCAAGATTTATTTAGATCTTATTTGATTTCTTTCATCACTTTTGTGTTGTTTTCAGCATGTGAGTTCTGTATATGTCTTGTTAGATTTACACCCATTTATATCTCTCTTTTTGAGTGATTGTAAATAGTATTATACTTTTAATTTTGGTGTTCATGTGTTAATTGCTTGTACATAGATATAAAATTGATTTCGTATGTTAATCTTATATCCTGTAACTTGAACTCACTTTTTGTTCTAGGAGCGTTTTTTGATAAATTCTCTGGGATTATCTATGTAAACAGTTATGTCATCTGCAAATAGGGACAGTTTTCTTTCTTCCTTTCTATCATATGCCTTTGATCATGTCTTATTACAGTGACTAGAGGTTCCAGCACTGTGTTGAATAAGAATGATGAAAGCAGACATCTTTGCCTTGTTCTTAATCTAGGGGGAAAGTAATCTATCTTTTGCCTGTTAGTATAATGTTAGCTGTAGGACTTTTTGTGGGTGTTCTTTATCAAGTTGAGGAAGGTCTCCTATTTTACTGAGAGTTCTTTTTATGAATGAGTATTATTTTGTCAAGTGCTTTCTCTGCACTGATTAATACCATGATTTTTTTTCTTTAGCCTATTAAATGGTAGATTACATTGATTCTGAGTATTGAACCTTCTGTTTTAACTGTTGTTTTTCTGACACCACTACAGCAGGGAAAGATGAGGCACCACCTCATTACAATCAGATGGAGTTAGAAGTCCGGGTTCCCCATTTGGTCTCCTTTGACACTCTGAGGGCAAAGGGCTCCTCATTACTGCTGAGCAGCGGGGAGAGTTCCAGGTGCGCATGGAGTGGGTGACCTGGTAGCTCCTAGGCAGTGAGGAAAGTCCTGGTTCTGCTCTAAGCATGCTCTGATACTAATCCCTGTGGGGAGGGAGGAGGAAGTCCAGACTCCCCATGAGGTCCCCACTGATACCACCGAAGGCACCTTGTTACTTGCCAGCAAGGATTCAAGTCCCAGCTACCTGCCTGGCCTTTTCTGGTACTACCTTGGCGGGGTGTTGGAGAACCTTGTCACAGCCTTGGAAAGGTAGAAACCTAGGCTCCCCACTCAACCTTTGTGGAGGGGAAACCACAGTTGTTTGTTCTTGGTGTTTGGCTGGAGCTGAGCTGCTATTGTGTACAGTTTTCTGTCTTGCGAGGCTGATCCTTTCCTGGCTGTTTGGCTAGGGAGAGCAGACTTGTAGAGGCTCTTTTGTTTGCATATATTGGTATTTCCAAGTTGCCAACTTCTTCAACTCCAAGTCTGGGATATTTGAGGTAAAAAGAAAACCCAAGAAACTCACCATTGTTATTCCTCAGGTCCTGAGGTAACTAGCCTGCCTGTTTTCTTCTCTCCACCTTTGAGAAATTTTCTTTTTTTTTTTTTTACATATAAAATCCAGGGTTTTTAGTTATACTAAGCAGGAAGTACAGGGGAAAGTCCATCTCCATCTTCCAATACATAGACCTTTCCTCTAATAAATATTTAATAGTTAACTAAATGAAACTTGGAAGTACGTATGATTGGGGTGATTTCTAAATGTCTAATTAAAGTTTTATCCCTTTACAGGTTAGCTTTTAGAACACTGGTAAGAAAGTACAATTGTGATCTGTGCTACACACCAATGATAGTGGCTGCTGATTTTGTCAGATCCGAAAAAGCCAGAGACAGTGAATTTACCACAAACCAAGGTATGTGAAACTCAGAGTTTGTTGACTTGGTAAAACTTTAAAATCCCAATTCAGAGATTTTATTTTTGAATCTTTTAGTATTTAATGTTTTTTAGTAAGTCTTTGTAAAATACATTTTTACTGAGTGTCTTCAAACTGGATGGTATACAAAACACTAAGCCTTCCTTAGGGCCCACATTCTCTCACCGAGACTATTAGATTCCTCTCTCACCGCCCCCACTCTTGTCCCAATCTAAACTATCCTCCAAACAACCCAAAGTGACCTTTCTAAAATGTAAACTTGATCACTTCTCTTAAACCTCTTTTTGCCTAAAGCAGTGATTCTCAGAGTGTGATTCCCCAGACCAGCAAGATAAGCTGCATCTGGAAACTTGTTAGAAATGAAAATTCACTGCCTCCACTCCAGGCCTACTGAATCAGAAACTCTAAGCCTTCCGGATGATTCGAAGCTTGCTAAAGATTGAGACCCACTGGCCCAAAGAGTAAAATTCTAGCGCCTGTGAATAATATGTAACATTCTTCATGATCTAGCCTCTGAATACATCCTCAGCTTTCTTTATTTTCCATTAGTTTTTCTCCAGAGCCCACTGACTTTATTACTCACAAATGCTAAATTATTTTAAGGCCCATGCTCTATTCTCTCACACTTCTCTACCTAGAATCTCCTTCTCAGCCATGCTTATCCTTTATATCCCTATTTCTCTGGCAAACAACAGTTTACGCTTCTTAATGTAGCTCTGGAATTTTGTGGCTAAGGTACTTTCCTAATCACCCTCCACTCGTATTATTTCTTTGAAGCACAGTCTTTAAATGTTGCACTTAATCCTACTGTGTTATACTTTCCTCTTTGAATACCTATGTCTCCTCCTGGACTGTGGGCTCCCTGAGACCTGGAACTGTTTCTTACTGATTCGTATCCACAGTTTCTAGTGCAGTGTTGAAAATATATTAGAACCATAAGAAAATGTTTAAGTGAAGTTCTATAACTCTCTTGAGTTACAAAGGGGAAAGCACCCTACATCCTCAGGAAAAGGCAAATTTTCTGATCGCAAGATAACACTGTAAATTAGTGGAACTAGGGTGATACCCAGAAATCTGCATTTTTGGCAAACACCCAAGTAAATCTCAAACAGGTAGTCCTCAAAAAGTCTTTAGAAAAATTAAAATATATCTATGCAGAGTTTTAACACTAACCCAAAGATGAAAAAAATAATTGTCCTTTAAAACTTAGGAAAGTTCTGATGTATTTGGCTGTATTAAAATTTAAACTTTTATATGTAAGAAAATAGCACAAATATACTCAAAAAACAAACTAAAATTGGGAAAATGTTTATGATATTTTATATTTATGCTAGAGCTAATTTCATTATTTTATAAAAAAATTTAATAATGAAAAGGAATAACTAAAAGAAAAATTGTGCATATAAAAATGTACAAAGAATATGGAAAGCCCAGAAAGAAAAATATACACTATTGGATATACAACATAGGATAAGTTATAAGAAAACAAGAATTTAATCCATATTGGTATGTATCTATGTTTGTTTTGGAACTCAGTTCCTTCATTCTGCTCCACTAGGCCAACTGTTGGGTCCAAGCCCCTCTGCCAGGGGCTGGACCTCCTTGAACGCCAGGTATTCGATGACAGAGAAGCCATGAGAAGTTGTGGGTATATAAAAGAGTCTTTATTGTGGGAGCCAGTGGTTAAGTAGCCATTGCTAACAAGGAGCCACTAAACAAAACAGTTCTTCAAAGCAAAGTCCCATACAGTAACCGTGCCCCAGCTAGGTAACAGTACATCTTTCCCACACAGCAGCAGTAGCCTCTGTACCTACAGCCATTAGCTGAGCATCCACATGCTGCCTGTTGGTCATTAACATTTTATACTATTTACACAAAAGAAGCTTCTTGCCAAATAGTGACCTCAGTCTTTTGGGTTATAGAAGGGCACACTTGTGCAGTGTACATACAGATTACTGTGGCCTTGCTCTTGCACCTGTGTATAGCATCTTAGCCTTGAACACTTGATTAAGATTCCCACACTCAGAATGGCCTTGAACATCCGGTGTAGTCTGAATAGGCCCTTCACACTCTAATTGACCTTGAGCATTTGAATAGGGTCCCCACAGTTGGTAAATTGTTTTGAAAGAAATTTTTGTAAGGTCTATCAAATGTTAGATGCTTGTCCAAAAGTTATACACCTAGGAATTTACCCTCTGAATGTACTCACAAAAGCATGTGAGAGTATCCTCATCACATTGTTTGCAATAGCCACAAACGAAAAACAATCTAGAAGTACACTATGTGGTTCATCTATATACAGTGGAATATGCCACTGAAAAGAAAATAAGTCTAAGTACAGCTCCCAGACACATCAGGTTAAAAAAAAAAAAAAAAGCATTGTAGCAATGTACATAGAATGTTCACATTGGTTAAAAATTTACAAGTACACATAAAATTGTTCTGGAATAATGCATGATCATGATTTATGGGGGGCCCTTGTCTGTGGGCCTCTCGTAGTGGACCCATGCCAGAGGAAGTTGCAGCCTCAAACCATTGCCCAGCCTCCTTACCCTTGGGCTGTGAGCACTGAAGGGGGCTGTACAGTATAAAAAAAAATTGTTCTGGAATACAGTAACTAATTCTCACCTTTGGAAAAGGGTCTGTTTGTCAACAGTATTGTACTTTCATTTTATCAAACCTTACACTTGAATTTGAACTAAACGTGAATTGCTTTTTATTTAAAATGTTTTAAATTATTTTAATGCTCCCTTGTTTGGACAGATACTTCTTAGGCTAAAAATAGTTATTTTATATTGGTATCTCGTGTGTGTATGTGGGTTTTTGTGAATTTTAATGTTGAGCTATTTGTTTTATCAGGTGATTGCCCATTAATTGTTCAGTTTGCTGCTAATGATGCAAGACTTTTATCTGATGCTGCTCGTTTAGTCTGTCCTTATGCGAATGGAATAGACATTAACTGTGGTTGCCCTCAGAGGTAAAGCTCAAAAGAAGTTGGAAGAATTTTCAAAAAGATTAGAAAAAACTATGTGAACATGGTAAACTATCTTTCTAGTTTTCCAATAATTAAAAAGTAAAGAAAATAGAGTTAAAGCACTTAGGCTCTGAGAAGAAAAAAACAGGGAAAGATTATTTAGGAACATACATGCAGAGATATTTTCTGATGGCTAAAACAATGTATAGAAACCCTTGACAGCTGTTTTATCTTACCTCACCACTAGAATTTTTTAAAGTATGGATCTGCCTTGAACCTCATGCATAAGTAGTTATATGAGACACTGATGTTTATAGCAAATTCTAAAATGTATTTTTACTGTCATGTCAGACATATGTGCTCTAGAAACTATGGTTCTATGATTTGGGAGCTTACCACTTATTTTCTCCTAATTAATTTTCTTTATAAGAATACCTTCTTATAATTACCTTTCTTTCCCCTATACCACAATTATTTGATTGGTTCTAAATAACTGTGTATTTGTAGGATGTACTTAATTTGACAATATCCCTATGTTTCTGACACTGTTCTAGATTATCTGACAATAATTCAAAATGTGTCCAAATAATAAAATCAAGTTTTTAAATACAGCATAATCCAAATCAGATTAGACATATTTGTACACTCATTAGGAGAGTTAAATAAGCTATTTAGTGGTGTTGGAATGCTATAAGCCAAACATCTCTCTACTATTAAGACTAATAAAACCTCTTATGTATAATAAACATCAAATTTGGAATTTAAAAAATCTGAAATAATTGAAATTAATTACAAGTACTTAAATCTGTTTTGGTTGAATGGATAGTAATTTAACTCTCTGACTTGCCAATGAAAACTATTTCCTAAGTACTTTTTGATCTGGGAACCTGTTTTCCTCATCTTAAATTGGTCCACTTAGAAATGTTGGGTCTATGAATTGTAAAAATTTGATTCCATTCAAGATTTGCTAGATAGAGAAATAGTAGATGCACTTACAGTGCCTTTAGAAATGTATCTTCTTTTTCAACTACAGTTTATTTGTTGTTGTGTTTGCTTCATAAAGGTGGGCAATGGCTGACGGTTATGGAGCTTGCTTAATAAACAAGCCAGAGCTTGTTCAAGATATGGTGAAACAAGTAAGAAATCAAGTGGAAAATCCCAGATTTTCAGTATCTATTAAAATAAGGTAAAAATATTTTAATCTGTTGACAGATAGTTCTTTACTTAGGAAATAAAAGAATATTCCTCTGTTTGGGGCTGCAGGGTTGTCTTTCTATCCTTAACTTATAGGTGGTGTATAGAAATGTTGAAACAAGATATTTAGTAAATGGATATATACAGTATTTATATATATAATCCAGAGCAACTTCCTCTTTGTATTGTTTAACAGAAATGAAAACATCCCTTTATTATTAAAAACTTTTTTTCTAGCCTGGCCAGTGTGGCTCAGTTGGTTGAGCGCCATTGCATGCACCAGGAGGTCACCAGTTAAGTTCCTGGTCAGGGACATGCTCAGGTTTCGGGCTTGATCCCCGGTGTGGGGCATGCAGGAGGCAGCTGATTGATGTTTCTCTCTCATCAATGTTTCTATCTCTCTCTCCCTTTTTTTGAAATCAATTTTGTAAAAAAATTTAAAAACTTTCCTCAAAAAGAAACCCTTAACTTTTTCTATGTACTACTTAATTAATGCTAAGATACAATCCTGGTACCAAGAGTAGATAGAAAATAGGAATGGTATTTGCATTAAAATTTCACAATGAAAATAAAATAAACCAGGAATCAGTTTGTTGGTGATAGGTTAAAAACATATTTCAAGATAAATGAGTATTATATTCTCCCACTTGAGGAATGGGCATACACAAGCAAATATTAGGATAGCATCTTTCAATTCATGTGTGTAGTATTTGGCTGACATTTTCAGTTTCGAAAGCCAAAGGGGAGGAGCACTAGGTAAGATAAAACTTGTCATCTTATTGTTGCCAATAGTGAAATAGCTACATTTGAAATCTTAAATTGGAACTGATCCCTGAGCAAAAGAACCCTTACTGATAGTGGCGTATAGTGATAATATGATGTAGAAAAATTACATAATGTCTTATATGAAATATTATTTAGTTATTAATTTTAGCTTTGATTTGTGCTATAAAAAGATGGCTATAATTTTGAAATTATAGGATCCATGATGATCTTGCAAGAACTGTGGATCTTTGTCGAAAGGCTGAAGCAACGGGAGTTTCCTGGATTACAGTCCATGGAAGAACTGTTGAAGAAAGACATCAGCCAGTTCACTATGAAGCCATTAAAATAATTAAGGAAAATATGTCTATACCTGTTATTGCTAATGGAGACATCAGAAGCTTAAAAGAAGCAGAAAAAGTGTGCCATATTACTGGGACAGATGGTAAGAAAGAAGTACTTGAATTTTTGTCTTTTTGACTAGCAAAAAAAGTAGGGGTGGGAGAATAATGTTAATGTTTTCATTATTTTTCTTTAAATTGGAACTATATTTTTCTCTTGTGTTGGTTAAAGCTAAGCAATTTATTAAAATGATGCTTAGAAACAGTAGATTAGTTGAGGTAAAGTCATTCTTGTTACTGCCACCATCATATCCAGTGAAAGACTAGTTAAGAATTTTACAGATAGCCTATTAGTAAAATAGAACACTAGACTAGAACTGAGAGTGAGCGAACACAAGAGTAGTCAAAGGAACCAAAAGAACCTCAGCCTTCTAGGCAGTTTCATTATCCCCTTAAATTACTGGCAGACCAAACCCTGTGATACCTACTGCTAGGTGGGAGAATGCAGATAAAACTTAACTTCAAGCAAGCCCAATTTATGACAGTTTGGATTTACCCTTAACAGAAAACCTAAAGATTAATTGCTTAATGTAGAAGTCTTAATAAAATAAAAAATATCTGTAACTGCCTTTAAACTTATAGAAACTTCAAAAAATTGTATTATAATTGAATTATACAGACTAATATCAGGGTATTGTGAAACCTTGTAATATACTTTATTTTTTAATATTCTAGGTTTGTTTGGGTGTGACCTTGTAACTATGAGTTCTTAATATGTGGATAAATGTTCTATGCTTTAATTTGCAGGTGTGATGGTTGCAAGAGGACTCTTAGCAAACCCAGCCATGTTTGCTGGATATGAGGAAACCCCCCTGAAATGTATCTGGGATTGGGTTGACCTTGCTCTTGAACTTGGAACTCCGTACATGTGTTTCCATCAACATTTAATGTACATGATGGAAAAGATAACTTCAAGGCAAGAAAAAAGAGTATTTAATGCTTTGTCAAGCACATCAGCAGTCTTAGATTACCTTACGGACCATTATGGGATGTGATTGGACTTCCTAAGTTGTTTTAATATGTACTTTAAAGGAATTGTGTTTTTAACATTTTTAAATAAATTTTTTTATTTTAATACTAAAAGTATGACTCATTATCTGTAAGTTAACATGAAGTATGTTTTTAATAAGAAAAAGTGCAGAGAAATGACAAAACAAATGCCAACCTCTGTAAAATGAAAAGGAACAAGACATTCTATATAGAATGCATTCAGGGCTTAGATTAAAAGTTCAAATTGAAAATTCAAAGTGTACTTCCTGAGATTTATATGGATGGTCACTTATTTAATGTCTCATTATGGGTGTACACTGGAAACTAATACAATATTGTATGTCAACTGTAACTGAAAAATTTAAAAATAATAAATACATAACATTTTAAAATACAAGTATAATGTAATCCTGGGACATGGTCATAGGAAGAAAATGCCCATGCCTACATTGTTTCCCTTTCCTATCAGTCTGCAAGCACCCTAAAGTTGATTGCCTCTTCCCAGCCCAGGGACAAGCGCAGTAAAACACAGAGTAGGTCTTCACTCTAATATTCCGCAGTCTCAGAAGAACAAAACGTTGCTCAGCTACCCAATCCCGACCCTTCTATTTACTGGTTATTTCGGGACAGTGAAACCGGTTCTATCCTAAAAGGGCCTGAACAGAAAAGGAGTCCGTTTCGAACGCGTCTGCAGAACCTGCACCCCCTATCGAGCCCTCCCCTCCGCGCCCTTTCCTCCCGCCGGGCCCCAGGAAGCGCCATCAGAAAACTCCATTAAGGACGCCTGCCACCCAAACCACAGTTTCAGGAATTGGAAGTCGGCACTCGGGAGCCCGAAGCACCGGTCAAAGAGGCTGATTCCTCCAA
>NW_006299390.1:891148-901662 GCF_000327345.1 Myotis davidii | reverse complement strand
CGCCCGGGCTAACGCCGGCCGCCTCCGGGTAGGGGAGGGTCGGCACCCTCCATTCCCTGGGCGGAACCGTGCGCCCTGGGGGCCGGGCACCCTGTTCTCGTGGAAAGGCAGCCAGTAAAATGAGTGATCCTCTATTTAGGTGTGAAGAGGAAGAATGACCCTCCAGTGGACGGCAGTGGCAACCTTTCTTTATGCTGAAATAGGAATCATTTTGCTCTTCTGTCTACCTTTCATTCCTCCCCAGAGGTAGGGGAACCTCTCCCTTGTAACAATAATAAATACGTGTGTAGCCCCCGTAGGCTGTTTAGTGTGATACGGGAACATTTTTTTTTTCTTAAGATTTAAAAGTTTTGAGTGCTGATTGTATAAAAGGTATACTTCAAAATAAACTCGAAAGCAGTGGTTCTCAACCTTCCTAATGCCGCGACCCTTTAATACAGTTCCTCATGTTGTGGTGCCCCCCAATTTCATTGTTACAAATTGAACACAATTAAAGCAGAGTGATTAATCACAAAAACAACATGTAATTATGTGTTTTCTGATGGCCTTAGGCGAGCACTGTGAAGGGGTCGCGACCCACAGGTTGAGAGTAAAGGAACAAATTATAAATATAGAATGGCAATATTAAAACATCACTCGATGAAACTCTTTGTTAAACCTACGAATGAATTAACTGTCCCACCTCCCTTCTAAAAGGAGAGGGGCAAGTCCTTTGGTTTCTGTTGATTTCAGATATAATAAAGGTCGTACTTTTACCACCTGTCCTGTCAGCAAGTTCCACTTTGTTTTATTGCCCCGAATTGGAAGAGTGGACTGAAGGAAGGCAGATGCGTAAAAGCTGTCTCACATGGGTGCAAAGTGTCTCACTGGGGCAGCCAAATGACAATGCAGAAACGACAGCCGATGCATGATGCTTAGTAACCCATAAATAGTTTTCCGTAATGTTTAATTGTAATTTCACTACTTTTCCCCACACACAGAATTGATGAATGTATGTGGAAAGTGCTGGTTATGCCCTAACCGGTTTGGCACAGTGGATAGAGCATATCGGCCTTCGGACTGAAAGGTCCCAGGTTCAATTCCGGTCAAGGGCATGTGCCTTGGTTGCGGGCACATCCCCAGTAGGGAGTGTGCAGAAGGCAGCTGATCGATGTTTCTCTCTCATTGATGTTTCTAACTCTCTATCCCTCTCCCTTCCTCTCTGTAAAAAATCAATAAAATATATATATATTTTTTAAAAGTGCTGGTTATGAAAAGTATCTGAGCCATTCGTTAGCATTAGTTCCTTAGGAAAGGACCTTCGGAGGCTTTTACGCACTGACTATTGTAAATGAAGCATTGCCTCCCTTTACCCTGTGATAATCCATCTGTTGGGAGTTCAGTTTTAGGTCCAGAAACTTGCTAGCATGAATGGTGAAATACACTTGTAATAAAAATGTTACAACACCTTTGTTCGTACTCGTGGCATAAAAGAAAATCTTGCATAAATGAAATCCTAGAGATGACCCGCTGGAGTTTTTAGTAAGATCCCATGACCGGGAGAGACGTAAGCAAGTTTTTACCTTGGCTCAGGGTTCAGGTAGCCTTTCACAACTCTTGTTTCTTACCTACCTGGCTTTCTACTCCAGTTTTAGCCAGTGATACCATCACTTTTTTCTTTCTTACTAAAGAAAAGAGATTGAATCATACTGTAGGAAAAGGCCTTAGGGATAATTGTATCCAACCCAGTTATCTGTGAGGAAGGTGGTCTAGCTGATCCATGGAAGATTCCAGACAAAAATCTAGCTTTCAGTCTAGTGCTCTTTCTGCTCCATCCTACGTACCTGTCATCATCCTGATTAGGTTTCTTTCTGTTTTTAATAAAGTTTTATTGATTTCAGAGAGGAAAGGAGAGAGAGAGAGAGAGAAACATCAATGATGAAAGAGAATCATTGATCGGCTGCCTCCTGCATGCCCTGCCTAGAGGATCGAGCCTGCAACCCAGGCATGTGCCCTGATGGGAATGGAACTGTGACCTTCTGGGTCATAGGTCGATGCTCAACCACTGAGCCATGCAGGCCGGGCTTGATTTGGTTTCTAATCCTCAATAACACCCTGTTGAGCTTTTTTGCTAATACTAACAAGGACTTGCAAAAAAGAATTTTTGTCAGTTTATCTTTTCTCCATCAAAATGGCCATAAATTATGGATCTTTTTCTTCCAAGTATAATTTTTTTCCCATCCTGATCAAGTAGCGATTTGATAGATGTGTGTATATATATATATACACACATTACATAAATATACCCTCTTATACATGAGAAAATATGGTATATTAGTGCACATGTCGTTTATAATATGTCCTTATTGTGTGTATCTCCATCTTTTTATCTTTTATATGTGTAACACCATAATCTCTTTTTAAAGATTATTATTGAGGTTTGGGGGTGGCAGGGAGAGAGAGAGATAGAGAGAGAAACAGCAATGTGAGAATGACATATCATTGGCTGCCTCCTGTATGTGCCTTTACCAGGAATCAAACCGGCAAACCGCTTGGTGCATGAGACGATGCCCAACCAACTGAGCCACACTGGCCAGGGCTCACCATAATCTTCAAAGGCTTCAGTCTTTATTTCATTTGGCTCTGTACTCTTTTCTCACATACCCAACTAGTTAGACATATGCTCAAAGGTCAGACTGCTTGGGTTTATATCCCAACTCTGCAAGTTATTCCATGATCTTGGGCAAGTGATTTACCATCCCTAGTCAGTTTCACCATTTGTAAAATGGAGGTAATACTGGTATCCACCTTATATAGTGGTTGTGGTGATAAAATTAGCTAAGACATGTAAAAATGCTTAGAACCATAGTATAGCAAGGACTCAATATATGGTAGTTATTATTAACTGTTCCTTGAATTCGATGTTAATATAAACTGCTAGTTGTTCCCTGTAGGGGTGTTTTGTGTGTTTCCTTTTAACACTGGCCCTTGAAATGTGAATTTACATTTGGACCTTGATCAAGGTGTTGCCACTTTATATTTTCTAAAAATAAAGTTTTTATCATGTAAAATTTAAATAGTCCTTGGAATTGAAAGCACAAAGACAAAAAAAACCCCAAAAAACACTTTAACTTATTTTTTTTTTAATTTTATTGATTTTTTACAGAGAGGAAGGGAGAGAGATAGAGAGTTAGAAACATCGATGAGAGAGAAACATCGATCAGCTGCCTCCTGCATATCCCCCACTGGGGATGTGCCCGCAACCAAGGTACATGCCCTTGACCGGAATTGAACCTGGGACCTTTCAGTCCGCAGGCCGACGCTCTATCCACTGAGCCAAACCGGTTTCGGCAAACCACTTTAACTTATATCAGTCTTCTTCTCCCCACCAACTTCAAGTTATTACTTAGAGTTGTTTTCAAAACTCATTAATTAACAATTTGTCATAACCTTTAAGTAAAACTTTTTAAAAGTTGTGTTTTATCTTTACTTAGGTGTTTATTTTATACACACACACACACATATTGTATGTATGTATTTATATATATACTAGAGGCCTGGTGCACGAATTCGGGCACAAGTGGGGTCCCTCAGCCTGGCCAGCAATCAGGGCCAGTCAGGGCCAGCTGGAATCATTAAATGTGTTATTCGTTTCAAATGCCCTTGTGCAAAGTTTGTTACCTTTTCAATTGTGTAATGTTACTTTGTCACTCTTTGTCATTTATAATCCATACATTCTTACCTCTATGTCTTTGTTTATACCTTTTAATTCGTCCATTCTAGACTATTTATCACCCCATTTTATTTCCTCTATGTTTAAATCTTGATTGTGGTAACTACATGGGTGTATTCATATATATGTGTGTATAGATTCATCAAGCCATATATTTAAAATTTTTGCACTTTGCTATGTGTATGTAATACCTCAATGATTATTGAAATTCCTGGTAAAAGTAGGGAAAGTCTTTTACTTGGCATAGTGTTAAATTGTACTCTGTAAAAATAGTTTAAAAAAATAAATAGTTTAGAGAGTTGGACCCCTCACTCCTCAAATGTTGCTAATTGTTGGACCAATATTTGTTATTTCCAAGTTATTACCCTGATTAGGGAAAAGATACAAAGTGGTAGCTTCTATCAGCAATATAACATTTTACTATAATAATTTCTTTTTGAGATTTTAATCATGTGTCTTGCCTTTAAGTTATTTTCACTGTACAATATTTAAGCTACCAGACAGAAGATAATCAAATGTCAGGTTATTAAATTTGAAAAAAGTTCTTTATTTTATGAGATGTTCTTATGAATTAATAATGCTCTGATATGACATAAAAATAAATTTCTGTTATTCTTTTTACTTACTAAATGATTACCAAAATGTCAATACAGTATTCAGAAAATATTTCAAAACATTCTTTTGATATTTTTATACCTAATGTAATTGTATTGCTTTACAGATGGCAGAAGATTTTTTCATTTAATGTCTGGGGTAAAATTGCAAGTTTTTGGAACAAGGCTTTTCTTTCTATTATAGTCCTGCTGATTGTTCTGTTTCTGGGTAAGTACTAGATTCTTCCTTTGAATAAGCTTACTCTAATTTTTATTAATGAATTCATTGTTTTTTAATGAAGTCGGTGTTGCTATTGATACACAGTTGACTTTGTATAGTATATTGACAATATAGAGAGCAGATATTGATATTTGTATATAGACAGTTAATAGATATTACTATTATCCATGCAGAAGCATAAATTTCAACGGAGTACAGTGGTCCTTGGCCTCTTTTAAGTTGTTTGAAGATTTAAGCATACCAATGTATAGCCCACTTTTCAGAGGTGCCAGCTGTACCACCCTGTCTAACTGTGGTGTCCTAGGCACCAGGGGCTTAGCTGTCAGGGATGCATAGAGGAATAGAATCTTCAGGCCCTCAAAAGAAGTCTTAGATGCAGATTGTGAATCTTGATTGGATCCTGGTTAAAAAACAGCTACAACATAGATATTTGGGGACTACTGCAAAAATTTGAATATGGACTGGTTGTTAGAGAATATTGGGGAATTTTTGTTAACCTTATTGTGATACCAGTGTTGTTATATAGCATAAGTCAGTAACCTACAGTCTGCAGAACAAATGCCAATTTTGAAAATTAAAGTTTTAGTGGAATATAACCTTGCCCATTTTTTATATATTGTCTATGCATGTTTCCCTGGACAACTACAGAGTGGAGAGTTGCAGCAGACACAGCACATGGCCAAAAGCATTCACTATCTGCCCCTTTACAGAAGTTTACCAACACCTGTTATAGGAATATGTCCTTATTTATAGAAGCTATATGCTAAAATATTACAAGTGTCATGAAATTTTCAACTTAATTTCAAATGGTTAAAACATTAAGACATAAAGCAAATGTGGGAAAAAGCAATTATTGAATCTAGGTGGTGGAAATATGGGTGTTTATTACACCAGCTTTTCAGCATGTTTGAAATTTTCATGATAACAGGTATCTTAGATATTAGATGTAAACCCTTAAGATTCTTGTCAAACCAGAAATTCCATGAGTCTAAATAATTACATTTTGTAGAAGAAGTAGCTGAGCTTAGAGGATTAAGTAACTTGTCTCACCACCCAGCTACTTCTTGGCACTTCAGTTTTTTTAAAAAAAAAAAAAAGTATTGATTACACATGTGCCCTGACCAGGGATCAAACCCACAATCTTGGCTTATGGGGATGATGCTCTAACCAACTGAGCTACCCGGCCAGGGCTGGCACTTCAGCTTTTCATATGCACTGCAGAGTATGCTTTCCCTCAGAATTCCCAAAGAGTGTTGTGTTTTAGGTTAAGTTTTACCAGGGCCAACCTGAACCATAACCACCATGTATGCCACTATTTTGTCAGGAAATGTTTCCTACATGCCATAACACCAACCTCTGAAATGGAATCCTTTTAATAAGCCTGGGACCAACTGAGAGGGTATGACTAGGTAATTGTATCAGGGTGTGAATGGATTTCTGCCTCATTCAAAAATGTCAGTATTTGTCTCATGGTACATTATTGTTAATGTTATCAATTTAATCTCCAGAGTGACACCAAGTGAGTAAGCAATAAGGAAAACAGGTCCCACTTTGCCACCAGCTAACTAAATGTCCTTTGGAATGGCATTTCCTCTGGATTTGGTTTATCTATTTGCAAAGTAAAGGGAGAGAAGAAGATGGTCTCTGCAGCTTTTACTAGCTCTAAAGTGTTTTGAGATCTAACTCTAAAATTATCGCAAGAATTTCTACTGAAAACTGCCACATACCCATATAAGGAAGGGGAGCTTTAGTCGTGGTTCTTTTGGTTACTTTTATCAGAAACCAGTTTGAACTCACTTGAGCAAGAAGGGGGAATTGATAATAAAATACGGGGTTGTTTCAGAACAAGCCAGGGAAGGGAGGAAGCCAGATTCTAGGTAGGAACTAGTAGGAACGGAAGTGACCTTGTGTCCCTGCGCTTCTCCCTGTTCTGCTGCATTTTTCCTCAGCTCCGCGGACTATTCCCAAAGCAGGAAATGGCCACCGCACAACTGCCAAGTGTTATCACTTGGCAGCCATTCTGAATCCCAAATCATGACTGTTGGCTGTAGCCCACATCGGTGGGCAGAGAATAGGGAAACCATGGACGGCAAAGGCGGGCAGATAGGGACTTGCCTTTTAAGCCTCAGTGTTTACGTCTGAGAATAGGGTAATAACATTTACTTCCCTGAAGGGTTGGAAGGTTTAAAGGCAGTAACGTAAGTAAAGTACATCATCCAGTGTTCTTATCACTAGAATGACAGTGGGGTAAATAATGCAAAACTGGTTACTCAAGCTTAATTTATATTTTACTTTGGAATTTATTTCATTTTTCTTGTTGCTTGTCTTCAGTAAGGTAATCATTACAAGGTATTTATTTATATTCCTAGAGCCAATACCAAGTCAAAAGAGTATGTGCGTCTATGTGTGTTTTCACAGTTGAGAATAGGCAGAAGGGAAGCAAAAAAACCAGGAATATGTTTAGTGTCAGTAGAAATTCATCCCAGGAATTTGAAAGTTTCCACAAATGACCCAAAAAAGACTGTCTCCACATGGTTTATAGAAAATTGACTATATACCACAACCTCACCTTATTGTGGCCCCCATTCTACTTTTCAGACATAGTCTCCTAGTTATTATACAGGTGATTTATTCTGTGGGTGGGTTTGTGTGACCATTCACATTTATAAATTTCTTTGACTTTATTTGTTAATTTTCAGCATTTCTGTGTAATGAATCCAGGATTATACTTCATTTAATTTTGGAGGAAGCTGAATCACAAGCATAATGGCCCTTGAAGTACCTTGGTTCCTCTGGCCAGCTCAGAATAATTCATAAATACTATTTTGTGTTTTTAGTTATATTGTAGTGGTTAGAATGCTCTTACTATATTATTGAGACAATCTGAAAAATGACAAAGGGAAATAACTATTAAAACCAAGGAAATTTTTTAAAGATAATTTAAAACTATTTTATATAGTTACTTATTTATTAGTTATTTATTAACTATTTATATAGTTATAGGCAAACAAATGGAAAACGTAAATAAAATGTGTAATTTTGCAGAAAAAATATAATTTACCAAATGAATCCTAATAGATCTATAAAATTTAAGACCAGTTTTCATAGAATTACAGGAAGTTATAACAAAGCTACCCCTTCCTGGCTGATACAGCTCCGTGGTTGACCCATGAACAAGGATGTCATGGTTTGATTCCCGGTCAGAGCACATGCCAGGGTTTCAGGCTCTATCCCCAATAAAGACATGTAGGAAGCAGCACATTGATGTTTCTCTCTCGTTGATATTTATATCTCTCCCTGTCCCTCTCTCTCTAAAAATCAATAAAAACATATTAAAAAAGAAATGTTAAACATAAAAAGAAAACACCCTGATGACTTCACACACAAAAACTGTTGGAACTAAAAATGAATTCAGTAAAATTGCCAGAAACAACATCATTATGCAGAAATTTACATTTGTATGCACTAATAACAAACTATCAGAGAAATTAAGGAAACCTCATTTATGCCAAGCTGGTGTGACTCAGTGGGTTAGAGCCTCATCCCATGCACTAGAAGGTCTCGGGTTTGATTCCTGGTCAGGGAATGTACCTGGTTGCATAAGGCAGCCAATTGATGTTTCTCTCTGTCTCTTTCTCTTATTTCCTTCTTCCCTTCCCCCTCTGCCTTCCTCCCTTCCATTCTCTCTGAAATCAATGGGGGAAAAAATATCTTTGGGTGAGGACAAAGAAAAAAACAACTCATTTATAATTGCATCAAAGAGAAAATACCATGGAATAAATTTAACCAAAAAGGTGGAAGACCTGTACACTGGAAACTATAAAACATTGATGAAAAAAATTGAATAAATAAATGAAAAGATTCCATGCTCATAGGTTGTAAAATTAATATTATTAAATGTTCATACTACCCAAGGTAATTTTCAGATTCAATACAATATCAAAATCCCAATGGCATTTTTTACAGAAATAGGACAAACAATGCTAAAATTTGTATGGAACCACAAAAGAACCCAAATAGCCAAACCAGTCTTGAGAAAGAACAAAGCTGGAGCCATCATGGCCCAGGCTGGATAGTTCAGTTGGTTAAACCATCATCCCGGTATGCCAAGGTTGCAAGTTCCATCCCTGGTCAGGACATATACAAGAATGCATAAATAAGTGGAATAACAAGTCAATGTTTCTTTCTCTCTCTCTTTCTCTCTCAAATAAATAAAAAATAAAAAAGTATTATGCTCCCTGATTTCGAACTATATTACCAAGCTATAGTAATAATCAAGACATTATGGTATTAGCATAAAAACAGACACATAGATCAATGGAACAGAACAGAGAGCCCCAAAATAAACCCACACATATATGTTCAATTAATTTACAACAAAAGAGCCAAGAATATGCAATGGGGAGAGGCCAGTCTCTTAATAAATGATGTTGGGAAAACTGGAACATTCTCTTACACCATATGAAAATTATTTTAATGTACACCTGAAACTAATACAAAATCATATTAAATGTAACCTGTAATTGAAAAATAAAATTTTAAAAATTAACTCAAAATGTATTAAAGACTTGAACTTAAGACCTGAGACCATAAAAGTCCTAGAAGAAAGCATAGGTAGTAAGTGTCTTGGCAGTGGTTTTTTGGATTTGACGCCAAGAGCAAAGGCAACAAAAGCGAAAATCAACAAGTGGGACTACATGAAACTAAAAAGCTTCTGCACAGCAAAGGAAACCATTAACAAAATGACATCATAAAATGCTAGTACAGTAAGAGAAGTAGGATAGTCGCAGAATTGATTGTAGTGGGATATGACCTATATGTTATTGTCAATAGATTAAAATTTAGTGAACCATTAGGTATAGAAAGAATAAAGGATAATAGTTTTCAGTGTAGCTAGAGATGAGAGATGGTACAATGATGATGAGTCCTAGATGAATAGTAAAAAATAAAAATGCTGTTACATTCAAGAATTACCACTAGTATCCACATACAGATCATCTGTTTTGAGCATGGTACCCTCCCAAGTATGTAGAGAAAAAGAAAAAACAGCCCTACCTGAAGTCCATCATTTAGAAGTTAGGTTAGTTATTCTAAAACTGCTTCCTATTTTTTTATAATTTTATATTCCTTTATTTTTTTAAATATGTTTCATTGATTTTTTTTGTTTGTTTTTTGAGAGAGAGAGAGAGAGAGAGAGAGAGAGAGAGAGAGAGAGAGGATGGGAGAGGGAGAGAAACATAGATTGATGGCAGCCTCCTACATGCCTCCTACTGGGGATGGAGCCTGCAACCCAGGCATGTGTCCTGACTGGGAATCGCACTAGTGATCTGTCAGTGCATGGGATGATACTCAACCAACTGAGTCACACCGGCAAAGGTTAATTTTATATTGTTAAAAGTAATGTTTTCTCTTCTTCTCTAATAGATGCTGTGAGAGAAGTAAGGAAATATTCCTCTACTACTGTCATTGAAAAGAGCTCACCTAGCAGACCTGGTGCCCATGAACATACACAGATGAAACTTTTTAGGTCTCAAAGAAATCTTTACATTTCTGGATTTTGCTTATTTTTTTGGCTGTAAGTAAAAAAAAAAACAACAACAAAAAACCAGAAAAAATTTAAAAACATAATTTATGTTTCTCATTTTTTAACCAACACAATAGGTTTTTTTCTATAATATTTAGTATACTAACATCTTCATAAAAGAATTCAGACTATATACCCAAGTAAATAACAAGCAATAGTTATAGCTTGTAGGTTTGAAAGGTTAGTAAGCCCCACATGATCTGGCCCCTCTTCTCTCTGGAGCCTTGTCTCAAACTGTTCTCTGACATGTACACCACATTCCTCCCACACTGACCTCCAGTGTTCATTCATTCATTCTTGCAACGAATATTTATTGAGTTACTAATAATGTCCCCAGTTCCTTCCTACTTCAGGGTCTTCACACCTGCTTTTCCTTTTTCTCTT
>NW_006299390.1:881707-891129 GCF_000327345.1 Myotis davidii | reverse complement strand
TCCCTGGCTAACTTTTCATCCTTCAGTCTCTTTCTAAAGGAAGCCTCTGTGACCACCACTTCCCCCAAAGTAAGTAGGTCTCCTCTTGCACACTCCCATAGAATGTATATATACTTTTCTTTGGAATATCATTCATTCATTTTAACTCTTGCTTCTCCACATAGAACCTTTTGAGAACAGG
The DNA here is from genome assembly GCF_000327345.1 of Myotis davidii. NCBI lineage: Eukaryota > Metazoa > Chordata > Mammalia > Chiroptera > Vespertilionidae > Myotis > Myotis davidii. The sequence continues at coordinate 890,948 of NW_006299390.1, read as the reverse complement.
GACTTTGTCTCAGTTCTTGCTATGTTCCCAGGGCCTAAAGCAGTGCTTAACACTTAGCAGTTCCTGAGGAAATGTCTGTTGAGTGAATAATTAGAGATATTAGTTACTACTTCTAACAATGAGAGTTACCCATAAATGTGAATGAGCAGTTTGGGGGCATGACCAGCCTCATACAATGTTCTTCAAATAGCAAATTTTGAAAGGGGAGGGGTGGGGGGAGGACTTCTAACTGGCCCTGCCACACTGTCTGAAATCCTGTTTCTGCTACTCCTCCTGCCTAGAGGCCTCTACAAAGAAAATTATTAAATTACTAAGTACTATTGAATCTATATTCCAAATGCTAGTCTTCTAACAAAGATTCTAAATGAATGAGACACAGGCGTGTTTTGACTGGAAGACTTGGATTTTTTTTTAATATGTCCTCTTTAACCATCATCTCTCTCTACCACTATACCTAAATAAGAGTTGTTTGACCAAGACTATTTATTTTAACATTTTTATTTTTATTTTCTTAGAGTATTGAGACGTCTGGTTACCCTTATTACTCAGCTGGCAAATGAAATGTCAAACAAAGGAGAACTTAAAAATCAAGCAGAAAGTACTAACGAGGCTGCCAGAAAATTCATGAAAGAGAATGAAAAACTGAAACAGGTATTTAAATATTCTTTTTAAAAATTTGTGTAAATGTTAATATTCTCAAGGGGTGGTATATTGTTTTTCAAAAAGAGCATTTGCTTGCTCTGGCCATGTGTTTCCCACTAGTTAGAGCACTGCCTGTGGACTGAAGGGTCCCAGGTTCGATTCCAGTCAAGGGCACTTGCCTGGATTGTGGGCTCGATCTTGTTTCCCACTAGTTAGAGCACTGCCTGTGGACTGAAGGGTCCCAGGTTCGATTCCAGTCAAGGGTACTTGCCTGGATTGTGGGCTCGATCCCCAGTAGGGGCTATGCAGGAGGCATCCAGTCAGTGATACTCTCTCATTATTGATGTGTCTATGTCTCTCTCCCTCTCCCTTCCTCTCTGAAATCAATAAAAATGTATATTTTTTAAAAAGAACCAGTTAGATGGGAAAGGAGAACATCTCCATGTCCAGGACCCCTGAACACTCCCTCTGAGGCCAAGGAGCTTGTGGGGTGGGGAATGTGGAGGGAGAAACAGAAGAACAAATGGAAAAAAGGAAAGATACAAAATTACTTTGGGCATTTTTTTTTCTTAATTTTAAAATTTAGAACTCAGATCTCACATGTAAGTGGTTTTCTGTTCAGATTAATCCCCATGTTTTGCTAATTCTGCTTTTCAATAAAAAGAATCAGTGGAACCAATCAGATGCAAAACAGATTTTCTCAAAGAAAGCATTCCTAAAATAATGCAATAAGATTATTTCCCTATTGTAGATTAATGAAATGCAAACAATCAATTATATGTTAGACCAAGTTGTATTTATGTAAAAAGTCTGACAGAGAATTCAAATCCTTATCCAAGTCCTAAAGCCTAGCCTCTTATAGAAAGAACTATAAGCACCACCTTTCATCAAATCTAAATGAGTTAGGTATTGCAGAGTACAATATAAAACTTCCTAAAACCTATTAAATAAGTCAAAACTCATTTCAAAAAATTCTGCTTGGTGCTGCAGTGTCATGGTCACCTACTCAAAACCCTCTTTTACATTTGTTGATGTCTACCTTATTTTCACTACAACAGAAAGGTATATAATTTTTTGTTTTTTTTAATTGATTTTTGAGAGAGAGAGATCAGTGTGAGAGTAAAATATCAATTGGTTGCCTCTTGGACGCACCCGAACTGGGGACTGAATCCAAAACCTAGGTTTGTGCCCTGACTAGGAATTGAACTCACAACTTTTTGGTGTATGGGAAGACACTCCAACCAATTGAGCCACACCAACCAGGGTCAAAAAGGTATTTTTATCGAAATAGAATTAAAAAGTGTTTCTTAGTTGTATCCAGCATCTTTAAAGGAAACTTTTAGAGAATAAGCATTAGTTTATTTTTTACTCTGTTTTGTTCTATTTTAAAAGGCACTGATTCACAGAAGTCATGTAAATTTCCCTTTGTAGTAAATACAGGTCTGGGAAGTCAAGCTGTTGATTTTTCTGAATATAAAAGCAAGCTATCGGTTATTTTTGCCTTTTTGGGAGAGACTGTTTCAGCAACAGAATGAGCCTCATGTTGTACCTTAATATTATTTGCTTCATTTTCTATCATTTGATCTTATTTCCCAGTGGTAAAAAGAAAACAAAATCCTCAAAGTTTTAGTTAATATGAAGGCTGACCTCACAGCACGCAGCCTTGTCTTTGTCGTCTAACCGTGTGCCTATCTTGATTTAACATTATGCCCATCATGTCAGATTGATGAGTGGTAGCTACTCCTCCTATCCTTTAGTTATTTTCTTCCTACTCTTCAGCTCTAAGGAAATGTAAAGTGTTTTTGTAAAGTTTTGGTACTATTATTTTTCTTATATACATCATAATTAATGTAGTTAAATTAGTCTTGTCCTTCAAAGAAAGCATCTTCCTCAAAACATTTTTGGAATTGTTTGCAGACCCAGTTACTATTGCAAGGAAGTTTATTTTATGACTACTGATTCTTTGATCCTCCACAATTTTTTTCTTCTGTTGTTTTTCTTACTTTTGGTTCCATGCTGTCCTGGTTCCCTGCTTCCTGCGTATCTCTGACCCAATCAGTGGTATTAGATCATTAGAGATACACAGGTATGCTGGGCTGAAATCAGTACACAGTGGAGAGAAAGTCTGTGAACTGGACATAAACTCTGTCAGTGCCCAAAGTGCATCTAAGTGACCAAGAAAGGCCTTAGGTCAGAATGTCAAAGATGACTTTTATTTCAAGATATTTCATTCAAATAGGTTTTTAAATACTAGTTAAAGAAGGATAAAATTGCTAAAACACCTCTTCACTCTCTATCAGAGACACATTACCTAATGGAAAATATATTACCCTGGGATCTAAGAGACTTAGGTACTAGTCCCAACTCTACCAAATAATGAGCATTGTTACTTAGGGCAAGTCACCTCATGTGTTCTGGGCCTCAAGGTCATAAGTAATAGCTAACGGGTGCCAGGTATCACTTCAAATGCTTTACAGTGCGGTATTAACTCTTAATTTGTTCAATAACCCCATGAGGTTGATACTGTTATTATGTGCATTTTACACATGAGGAAGTGGTGGCACAAAAATGTTAAGTGGCTTGCACAAAATCATTCCACTAAGTGATAAAACTAAGAATCCACTCTTAACTAAGTTGTTTTGTCCCTTCGCTTGGATGCTAGCCTATTATGTACCTTTTGATGGTGCCTGAGACCCTTCTGTGTTCTGATATTCAGTTAATTAAATGAAATAATTATGAAAGACCAATTAATTTTTAATTGCTTTAAAATAACAACAGTGATGGAGCTTCTGACCAGTTTTTTTTTTTTCAAGTCCCTTACCAAGATGGGATAAGGTATGTAGGACAGTGAATACATGCGTGATTGTAGCTGGTAGCTGTTGAATTTCATATTTCAGTTTCTCCAGCATCAAGTCACACATAATAGATTCGGACAAGTTTACAGGTGCAGTAATGAAAGCTTATTTACAAGACCAGCACAAATCCAACTTTTCCAAGTAAATGGCATAATAATTTAAGCAGTCAGTGTAATAAACATTCCTACAACTCCATGGTTCCCTTCCAATTACTGGAGACTCTGTGACCTAAAAGCAGTGAAGCAACAATGAGGATTGTTTAGAATTTGAATATGGGCAACAAATTCATAGAGATTTGAAGAAAAAATTTTTGGTCTTATTTTTGCTCTTTAATTTAAATTTTTTTTTTTTAATTTTGTAAGTAAAAGTCCTCTTCAGTTGTGTGTATTTCAGTCTTCTTATCTCCTAAAAACAATTTACTGGGCTTATATAATATACTTAGTAGAGTTTTAATTCCTCCTGAGCTGCCTAATCTCTCTTATAACACAAAAGTACTGTATTTGATCTTGTGCTACAGTATGCTCTTGTCTCATCCTTTTCACTAAATTGAAGTTACCTGAGAGCAGGGATCATATTTCTTTTACATGTTTATCCTTTATAACCCAACTATTGTAAAAATTTGCATGTAGTCAGTGCTCAGTAGAACATTTTGTTTGTTGAATATACCAGCTTACATTAGAAAAGGAACCATCTGCAATAGAAATTCTTTTCTATGTCAGTCTGTTTAAAATTGTCCTAATGTTGCTTTTTCACTTATGGACTGTGTCAGTATCAGGTTGTTGCACTTCAGTTAAATAATCCATGACAGTGTATACATATTTTATTTTTCAAATACTAATTTCCCCTCTCAGTAACTTAAATTTCTTAAAATTTCTTTACAATGTCAACTTCTTAGTCTATTAACAATGGTAGTTTCCATCCAGACATACAGATCATGACATTTTACTCCCTTATGTTTTTATTTTATTTATTTTTTTAAGGTTTTTAAATTTTTTATATTTATCTTTATTGTTGAGAGTATTACAGATGTTCCCCATTCTCCCCCCCCCACCCCCCCCTTGTATCCCTCTACCTGGTTCTCACCCCACCCCAGGCTTTCACCACAATTATGTTTTATTTTAGTCAGATATTTTACCATACTGTTCAGATTTTAATTTTTCTTGCCTAGAAAGGATAAGCTAGAAACATAAACATTTTAAAAGCCAGAATAGATTTTAAAATATGAAGCGCATCATAAAGAATTAACTGAATAAAATTAATTTGGAGACTGGTCAATGAAAATTAGATAGAATTTTCCAAGCATAGAGATGTCCTTTAGATTTTCTACTTACTCACTTCCCCCTGACAACATTATATTCTTCTCTTACAAATCCACCTTTATAAACGTAGTCTGTGCCTGGGGTGTGGGGCAGGGCGGGCTATAAGGGGTCAATGAGGGGTAAAAAGGGAGACATATGTAATACTTTGAACAATAAAGATTTTTTGAAAATAGTCTGAGTAACCCAGGTTGCAGCTCTGTAACTGGAATATAATGATCTCCTTATTAATAGCCTTAGAACTGTGTTTTTTTAACTTGGATTTTCATTACATTTAGTTGATAAAAATATATGCACGTTATTTACCTAAATACTTTTGAAAATACGACTTTAATCATAGCCCAACCAGAACCTCTTATTTTCATTTGAGATTTTAACCACTGTAAGGAGAAATTTATTTGTGTTTGCCAAATATCACTTTATGTTAGCAGAATTCCATTGTAGAAAATTATAAAATACGAAAAAGACAAAGCATAAAATAAAGACCAATAATTTTAAATACATTACTCAGACCATTTCCTGGAAGAATGTCTGACTATTGCAATCTAAGCTCACTTCTATAACTCTCTTTTCTGATAGCTCTTGAAAAGCTATAACAAGGAAGAGGAACACATTTTGGAAGCAGAAAATAAAAAACTGGTAGAAGACAAGGAAAAACTGAAAACTGAACTAAAGAAGACTTCAGATGGTAACTTTGTGTGCATGTGCCAAAGCAAAAAGAACATGATATTTTATGCTGTTACACTTCACTGTTTTCCCTAAAACAAATCTAATGGCTAAATAGTTCTTTTGACTGAAATACCACGAGCGACCTATTTATAAATTCCTGCTCAAATATGAAGATAAAACATTGTTTCAGCCAAGAGAAACATGCTGTGTTATACAGAAAAACATGTAGGTGTTTCAGATCTGTGTTGTAAATACAGATGTTCTTACCTTAGCAAAAGAGCTATGTTCCTAAAAAGTTGCTTGTGAACACATTATTGGAAAATAAATCACATTCTTCCATTACAGTATATTGCTCCTTTAAAAGAAGTGATCACAGGTGGACAGTTTGGTTATAAGAAAGTATATTGCTGCCCTGGTTCTGGGTGTCCAGTGGGTTGGAGGGTCATCCTGTACACCAAAAAGTTGCGGGTTTGATTCTTGATCAGGGCACATACCCAGGTTGCAGTTTGGTCCCAGTCTGGGCATGTACAAGAAGCAGCTGATGAGTGTTTCTCACATTGATGTTTCTCTCTCTCTAAAAATTAATAACATATCCTTGGGTGAGGATTAAAAAATTTTTTTTAAAGAAAGTATATTGCTAATCTCAAGCCCTAATATTTCCTATCTGCCAGAAATAAGGAAAGCATTCCTTGAAAAAGATAGGTTGGCATAGAGAAAGAAAAATCTGGATGTCAGCTGAGAATTTGAATTTGTCATTTCTAAATACATGGCAATGAGGACTTGGGTAAAGCATCCCAACTTCTTTTTTCTCAAGGCAGCTATCCTGAGGAAGAGAGAAGGAGAGAGAGATAGAAACATCAATGCCTCGACATGGATCAACTGCCTCCTGCATGTCCCCTGCTGGGATTCAGCATGTGCCCTGACTGGAAATCGAACCTGTGACCTTTTGGTGCATGGGTTAATGCTCAACCACTGAGCCACATGGCTGGGTCATTTTTTGTTTTGTTTTTGTTTTTTTTAATAGTTCCAATAGTATTTTCTTCTTTTTAGTCAAATTATTATTGCCTGCAATCACATAGCACAGAAAACTGGATACCCCAACTCCAATGTCATACCAGGAAATTCTGTTTAAAAGTTTGTGGCTTGATCCCAGTGAACATTTCTGCATAAAAGTTATTCCCTGATGTTATCCAGACATTGGGGAACCTCTCAGTCATTCAGAGCTAAAGTAATGATCAATGTATAGGCCTTCTCCAATTTTAAGTCTCTTCCATTACTTTATGTTGGAGATAAATTGGAAAATGTTCAGTGACTGAATGAAGGACCTACTTTATGCCATTTGTAAATTTAGATTTTTAAAATAGGCCTAAGTATAATAGAAATTCTCTGTAATATAACTTGCAAATTGATTATGCATTTATATTCTTTGTGTAGAGTTTTCTTCATCAAGATATTTTGTGGTTTTTTAAATATATATATAGGTATTTTTATTTCAGAGAGGAAGGGAGAGGGAGAGAGAGACAGAAACATCAATGATGAGAGAGAATCATCAATTGGCTGCCTCCTGCATGCCCCCTACTGGGAATCAAGCTCACAACTGGGCATGTGCCCTGACCAGGAATTGAACTGTGACCTCTGGGTCAATCACTGAGCCATACCAGCCGGGCCTTTGAATTTGAGATGGAAAAATCTGAAGGGAAAAGCTAATTCCATTAAAAAAAATCAATAGGATATTTAATACAATATTGAAAATGTAATAACTTTCCTACTTCTTATTTAAAGTTTAGAAAGTAAATCAGAAAATTCTTTAGAGGCAGTAAGTTAAAAAATAAGTTACTCCTCTGGTCAAGGTGGTATAATATATGGTAGGAGAAGTATAGCCCTAATTTCAAAATCTTGTCATAGCTGCTACTGTTGGCTCTTCTGCAATTCCAAAAGATTTTGAACATGATCAAGAAGTTTTAATATTTGTATAAAAATAAATTTAGTAATCACCTACCTTCTACATTAAACATTTCAGAACAGAAACTGTGTTCTTCTTTAACCCAACACAAAATATTGCTGCTAATCCTTCTGAAGAATGCAAAGGACTATTTTCAAAATACCTTTTATTAGTTTAAAAAATTATTTTAAAATCTTGCTTTTTTTTCACATCTGCCAACAATCCTTTTTCTGATGTTGTTAGTAGGATAGTATAAAAATGAAAGACAGACGGGAATAGGTTGTGTGCCCTGCTACACCTCTCAACCCTGAGCTTAACTTCACAAGTCTGAGATGTAACTCTCTAAACTCAATATTATTTTAGGTTAACATAAAGAAACACAATATTTCTTTAAGAGACATTTCAGATGTTTGGAGAATATTAACTCTTCGATAATATAGGCATTGTATTTATAATCTGATAACAGGAGATGCCAGCTCCTGTGTTTGAAGTGTAGACTGCACAGCTACTTTCAACGTGAATCAGTGTTGAGGTAAAAGCAGATTTTACCTGTTTGAGTACGTCCTATTTGGTTTCTGCAAGGTGTGTAGTATTTTATGAATACATTTTACTTACCCAAAGTTATTATTTTAGATAATAACCTTGAGAAGATCAAAGTTTCATTTCTAAAGGAGGTATATCCTTGGCTATGTTCTCTTGACCTAAACCAGCCAAATTTATGAAGGCTAGAATTAAGAAATTACATAAACAAGTAGTACCAGATTTGGATGAATTTAGAAGCACCATTCTTTGGACGTAGTAGCATTCAAAAATATTCACTGATTTCTAAAGATTGAGAATATAAAGGCTGGCAGTGCTTAACAAATGTTTCAGAAAGTTATTTTATACTTGACAATTGAGTAGGAAAGTAATGTGGCTTATTATCTTTTTTAAATACATGTTTATTGATTTCAAAGAGGAAGGGAGAGGAAGAGAGAGAGAAACATCAATGATGAGAGAGAATCATCAATCAGCTGCCTCCGGCATGCCCCCTACTGGGGATCAAGCCCACAGCCCTGGCATACGCTCTGACCAGGAATCAAACTGTTAACCTCCTGGTTCATAGGTCAACACTCAGCCACTAAGCCACACCAGGTAGGCTTGTCTATTTTTTAATAGGGGTAAAATGATTTGTCTTACCCTTGGTATTTCTTTAATCTAAGTAAAACATTTTCACCAAAGTGTATTAGTAAAAATAAAGCATAGATATAAATATTTCTTTAAGCTGGTCCGCCCCAAATTGGAAAACTAGCATTCCAAAAACAGGTATTAGGAACACTCTCTCCGTAGTACCAATTCAGATTTTGCTCAGAGTTAGTAAATTACTTGTGCTTCAGTGAAGTAATAGGACCCTAGTGTGTGCATGTCCCAAAACACCTAATTTACTAAGTTAGTCAGGTGAAAGGACCTGCCTGATCGGTCAATTTTAATGATCTGCTTAACAATAAAACTGATGTCCCAGTGTGTGGAGTAATTGGGGAAGGGCACTAGCATGCAAAATGAGAACTGAAGCTTTGAAGAATTTACAAAGCTCACAAGCTTTCATAATAAAATAGATCTTGTATGAGTGGAAAACCTTCTGATGTTCAAGGACATTGACTTCAAAGGAGTCTTTTAGGATCGCTGCAGTACTTATTCTTATAAATAAATACCTCCTCAGTGTTATTCTTATTATGGGAAGATATATGTACCATTTAATCATTGCATGTATCCAGGCAGTGGTAAAAGTAAATATGATTTTAAAAATGATTGTACTACATGTGGAATTCCCATTCCTT
>NW_006299390.1:863413-881680 GCF_000327345.1 Myotis davidii | reverse complement strand
CAGGAATGTGTCTGTAACATGCTACATTAACAGAGTTCTAGGACTGCCCTTTTAGTAGAGGTTGAGCAGTAGTATATTTCTCCTACAAAAAAGGGAAAAGAAAAAGAAGAAAATACAAAAAAGTGATTAGGGCAGTCATTGATCCTGCCTTTATTCTTTCTCTCTTTCTCCTTTCCGTCCTCCTACCCTCACCTTCCCCTTCCTGTCCTTCCTTTCCTTACTTCCCTTTCTTCCCTCTTACCCACCATCCCTTCCTTCCTTCATTTTCATCTGTTTCTATGAATAGTTTGTGTGTGTGTGTGTGTGTGTGTGTGTGTGTGTGTGTGTGTGTGATTTCAGAGAGGGAGAAAGAGGGGGAGGAATAGGGGGAGAGAGATAGAAACATCAATGATGAGAGAGAATCATTGATTGGCTGCTTCCTGCACGCCCCCCACTGGGGATTGAGCCCCGTAAGCTGGGCATGTGCCCTTGACTGGAATTGAACCTGGGACCCTTCAGTCCATAGGCCGACGCTCTGTCCACGAAGCCAAACCGGCTAGGGCTATCAACAGTTTTTCTTAAAGAACTTTTCAAATAATTAATTTATTGCAAGATTTCTTTAAAAGGTTTTCTATTGACATTTAGAGAGAGAGAAAGGGAAAGGAAAAAAGAGAAACAGTGGTGCTGGAGCATCTATCTGCCTCCTCCTGCACACCCCCCACAGGGGTTTGAGCTCCCAACCCAGTCAACCTGGGAATGTGCCTTGACTGGAAATCAAACCAGCAACCTTTCAGTGCACTGGACAAGGCCCAACCAGCTGAGCCACACCGGCCAGGGCTATTGCAAGATTAGTTAACATGGAACATAATTAAAACTGTTCTTGAGAAGCATACCTGTAGAGGATAAAGCAAATTTTTAATGTAGAAACTGAATGTAAAAGCCCATTCTAGGTACCTGAGTGTTGACAGAATTTAACAAGGACCTTATATTTGGACCAAAAAACAGAACCTTCTTGTCCTTTTTAATCTTGATTTTGTTAATTCAACTCTCTTCCTAGGCAAATACTTCCATATCACCGTGACTTACCTTGAAAAGAACTAACATTTCCTTTTATAGACCAACTTCACTACCCTGGAAGATGTTAGAGTAAAAATATATATATATAGTCATTATCTTTTAATGCCAGTAAAACGTCATACTAACATAGGATAAGGGAGTGAAAATGTTGAAGTGCTTTTTAGGAGAAATTGAAGGTCAAGACAAGAGAGAAAATTACAAGGAAATTGCTATTCTATTTATCAGTAACCCTAACTGAATTCCTGCCTCTTGAGTCTTAAGTCTCAAGAAAAAGATATAATTTAAAACTTGGAGATTTTCCAATTCCCTAAAGAGGAACGGTGTGAGCCATCTATCTATCTAAAAATAAATTCCCAAAGTCCAACCTAAACATGTTTTACAGTTGTAAATTCTCGTGGGCATGAACTGAACTGTCTTTTTCTTGCTGTTATTTCAAAGCCGTCATCTTACTTTAAAATTATTAATGCTCTTAAAAATATGGTAGTTTTGATCATACTATATTTTTACTTTTATTTCCTTCTAATGAATTTTTATTATTTAAATAAAAAAATACATGTTTTTCACCCTCCCTGGTTTGGCTCAGTGGATAGAGCATTGGCCTGCAGACCGAAGTTTCCTGGGTTTGATTCCGGTCAAGGGCACATGCCTGGGTTGAGGGCTCGAATCCAGTAGGGGGTGAATAGGAGGCAGCTGATCAGTGATTTTCTCTCATCATTGATGTTTCTTTCTATCTCACTTTCTCCCTTCCTCTCTGAAATTAAGTAAAAAATATTTTTTAAAAAATAAGGCACAAGTTGATAAGCCAAAATAAAGGTCTAGTAGCACAGAGGAGAGAGTGATTGTTACTACTGGCAGAGTCTAGGAAAAAATTCATAGGGATGGTATCATTTGAGCTGAGGCTTAGGGATGAGAGGGATTTCGGAAGCTGAAATGGGAGAGTCCTTCCCTAGCCTCAGGAAGGCACACAGACCAACGATGAAAGGCCGTGATGACTAGATTATGGTTGATGTATGGCAGGGTGAGTGGGAAAGCCAAGAGCTGGAGGCTCATGAGTTCCATGTTTAGAGGTCCAAAATTTATTCTAAAATAAATACAGAGGCAGCAGTAGATTTTTAGCAAGAAAAAAATATAGAGCCAAAAAAAACCTTTTGTCGCATAATTTGTGGACAGGGATTTAGATTCCAGAAGAAAGAATAAAACAACTGAAATGTTTCCATCTATTGAATAATTCTTTTTATTTGTTCAAAGGTACTATGAAAGCGTCTAAATAGCATTTGGGAGTGTGAAATTTAGTCACTCAGATTTAGTGTTAACTGACTTTTACTTTGGGGAAGTTAGACGATAGCTCTTCACAGAATAGTTGTATACACAAATGGCCCAGTGCATTGTCTATGTTAAAAATGAATAAGTTAATAGATATTATTGTTACTTCTATCAAAAAAACTTTACAAGTTAAATAGGGAATGACTGAAAGAAGAAAGAAATTTTTTTTCATTTAGATTTTAACTATCAACCTAAAATAACATTGTCAAAAGTAATTTAAAACATTTTTTTTCAAGTTTAGGAATGATTTTTTTTCTGACACTATTTTACTTCCCAAATCCATTTGTCTTTTTTATATATCATAATAAAAAGTTGTCAAATTTAAGGTGAAGTCTTTTATAAATAAGCTTCTAAATTGGAAAAGATAAAAATACCTCTCAAAGCCTGATCAAGGGTAAACTATGCAGTGTTAGAGGTTTGATATGTTCATTTGCTAATTAAATCTGAGGTTGATTTATAAAACCATTGCATAATAATAGCACTGTTCTTTTCTGTGGGTGTCTTGGAAGTGTTTAAAAGTGCTAAACACCGCCGAAACGGGTTTGGCTCAGTGGATAGAGCATTGGCCTGCGGACTGAAAGGTCCCGGATTCGATTCCAGTCAAGGGCATGTACCTGGGTTGTAGGCACATCCCAGTAGGAGATGTGCAGGAGGCAACTGATCGATGTTTCTCTCTCATTGATGTTTCTAACTCTCTATTCCTTTCCCTTCCTCTCTGTAAAAAAATCAATAAAATATATTTTTTAAAAAAAGAAGTGCTAAACTCCAATGAGATGAATTAGTTTTGGTTTAAAAGCTGAAGCATGAATTTTTGCTTTAGAAATTGCCTGATGGGGCATTTCCATGTGCAAATTTAACCAGTCTCAGATCAACTTACCCAGAATTGAACTTACCATCTTCATGTTCAAATTGTCCCCGCTTGGTACCTGATTCAGTCACTTTTGAAATGGATAAAAAGCAATCACCTAGGAAAATGAGCTGAAAAATTAAAGAAAGAAAAACCTTTTTAAAAAAACATATTTAATTGATTTTTTTACAGAGAGGAACAGAGAGTTAGAAACATCGATGAGTGGGAAACATTGATCAGCTGCCTCCTGCACACCCCCCACTGGGGATGTGCCCGCAATCAAGGTACATGCCCTTGACTGGAATCAAACCTGGGACCCTTTAATCCGCAGGCCGACGCTCTATCCACTGAGCCAAACCGGTTAGGGCGAAAAACCTCTTTTTTTCCTAAAACTAAATCTCATTGCAACATCCCCTATCTGTGTAGATTTTGTTCTTTCTATAAGGAAAATTGATAGAGCTAAAATAGGAAACTTTTTAGGAGGTTCCTTGAAATTTTCAGTACAATTTGGATCCTCTTCTCATATTCTGATACTTTATTTTTTAGTTATTTTCAGTAAATTTATAACTTAAGAAAAACTGATAAAACTTACAAGTGCTATTTTAGAACAGGGGTCAGCAAAGTATGACCATGGGCCAAACCCAGCCTGCTGCCTTGTTTTTAAAAATTAAGTTTTGTTGGGACAAAGCCACAATCATTCGTTTACATGTTTTCTGTGACTGCAGAGTTGAATAGACTGTACAGAATCTGCATGGCATAGAAAGCTAAAAACATTTACTATCTGGTCCTTTACAGAATTAGTTTACTGACCTCTATTTAGGGTCTTCAAATAAAGAAGAGTACCTTTTTCAGTATAAATGAGGATGGTGATAATATTTTTTCTGCTATTGTTAAAAATTTGCTGTGCACCTGTGCTTCTTGATCAGATAATTTAAGAAATTTTATAGTAAAATTAGTTCTTTGTAAATTGACTCCTTCAATTCTCACATGATAGGTTGATAATTCTTATAGATTCCACTTATTGCTTTTGCTTACACATGAACTTGCTTTATAAAACATACCCTTTTCAAAGCAATCACTTATAATCTATACTTATGCAGTGCTTTGCCTTAAACATACATCTGTTTTTTAAGTGCAAAGCTACCATATTAATATAATTTATAATTATTCTTCAGTAAGTACAGAACCAAAATTGTTTTTTTAAATATATTACTTAGCAACCTAACTAAAATTAATAAAGGAAGTCTTTATGCAAGTATTGATATTTCCTATGTCAATAGCATACACAGTGTGGCTTATTTTATTTATTAAATTGGAAAGCATATTTATCAGTTCCCTGGCCCTGAGTACCAGTAATCATTATAAGTATAAGCATTCTTTAAATCCATGTCTTTTCTAAACCCAAAAGCACTTTACCCATAAACCTCGTTCATATTCCCAGTACCCTAGAAGGTATGGGTAGGCACTAGTATACCTAGTGATGGTTAGAGAAACTGAGAGACCCTCCCCCAAAAAAACATTAATGTTTTCTTTGTTCTTTGCATGTGAGAAAGCTATTTTTGGTTTTACTCAATGTTTACTCTGTATTAAATTACTTGTGCAGCTTTATTTCCATTCCAAAAATTCTTGATGCTCCTCTTGCAAAGCAAGCGGTCTCCTAAAGCATGTCCCACTTTAATCTCTCTGCTTCTTCACATTGCCACCAGCAGTTTTCAACACCATGTCTCCGACTATGCCTCTGTACTATTTCAAAGTCTTTATTGGTTTCTATCACCTTTGCAACTTTTCAAGATGGCACCTGGTCCCCACCGTCATCTCTAGCTTTATCTCCCACCCTTGTCCAATATAAGTTTTGTACTCCTACTTTATTAAATATTGTAGTTTGTAGTTCTGACAGTAGTCTTTCATTACTTTTTGCCTTTGCCCAGGACTGTAATGCCCTTTTTCCTCCACTCTTCTCTATAGACTATGTTCATCTTTCAGCTTCAGCGTTGCCACGCCTAGGAAGCCTCCCCGAAACTGTCTCCCTTCATGCTTGGTTGAGTGGCCTGACTGCAGATTGCACCCTCAACCTTGGCATATCGGGACAGTGCTCTAACCAACTGAGCTACCCGGTCAGGGCTGGACTTACTGCTTTTTTATAATAAACTTTTTATGTTAGGACAGTTTCAGTTTATTGAAAGATAAGCAAGATAATACAGCAAATTCCCATATGTCCTGTACTGTTCCTTTTTTTTTTTAAAGAATGCCTTACATTAATTTGGTACATTTATACAATTGATGAACCAATAAGGAGACATTATTATTGGCTAAGGTTTATAGTTTATTCAGATTTCCTTAGTTTTCATCTGATGTCTTTTTTCTGTTACAGGATCTCATTCAGCACACCACGTTACCTTTAGTATTCTTGTCTCAGGCTCCTCTTGGCTATAATAATTTCTCAGACTTTCCTTATTTTTTATGACCTTGACAATTTTAAGAAGTATTGGTTAGCTATTTTCTGAAATGTTTCTCTATTGTAATTCATCACATAACATCAAGAGTACATAGCAACATGATTTATTATTGTTGATGTTGACCTGGCTGAGGTAGTATTTGTCAGATTTCTCTATGATATCATGTTACTTTTTTTACTCCTCTTTGAAAGGAAGTCACTATTCGAAGTGCATACTTAAGAAGTGAGGAATTAGGTTCCACCTCCTGAAGGTCGAGTATCTACATAAATTATTTGGAACTTCACAGATTTGTCTATTCTCCTCTACTTATTTCTTTATGTGTTTCAATATGGACTCATGGGTGTTCATTTTGTACTTTGAGTTATAATTTAATATTAATGTATTTTGTTGCTCAAGTTGTCCAAGCTTTGGCTATTGGGAATCTTTTAGTTGGCTCCTGTGTCCCTTTTACGTATCCTCATCATTGTGGATTTTTTTTGGTGGCGGGGGGGGGCTTTATTTTTATTTTTTTAGTACTTTCCTATTTTCTTACTTGTCTTGCATATATCTCTCCCCAGTCCCAGAATGAGTGTTTTATGTGTTTTTTTATTTTTATTTTATTGAACTGTATTCTGTAATACTATTTGTTTGGTTTTTGTTTGTAATTCTGAATTAACATGAGATATTTGTAACATGATTATATTTTTATCAAAATATCTCAAGAATGGTCTGTTTGCTTTGTGACTGTCCAGTTATCCTGAATATTTTGTTTTTTGATTAATGATATAACTGTTTTTAGTTGGAACCAAGATTCCTATCAGGTGACTAAAGTGACACCTCATTATTTACCTGGCATTTATTTTATTTTTAGGAGATGAACTAGTTTTACACAAGTGAAGTTTTTAGGTGCCTAAAACGTAAACTTTTTATGTATCCATTCTTCCTTTAAGGAACATATTTAAGCACCTACTATGTGCTAGGCATAGTGCTGGGTGCCCAAGGCAGATACAACTGTTTCTTGAGTAGACCATAGTTTAGTGGGACATGGTTATACTTCAGCATGGTAGGTGCTGTAATAAAGGTTAGCTCAAGATGAAGCAGAGCCAACAGCAGAGATCCAGGGCAGTCTGTTGACATTTTGAAGGTTGAATCTTAATTAGCCAGATTAAATGGGGGAGAATGAGAAAAGCAGGGAGGTTAAGGGAGATGGGCAAGAATGTTTTCACAAAATGAACAGCATGTAACTGAAAGAGCATAGCATTTTCTAAGTACCACAAAGAGCTCAGTGTGACTGGAACATAAAGTGGAGGCAGTGGTGAGAGTTGAGCAGTAAGCCTAAAATCCATCATGAAGGGCCTCATATGCCTTATTTATATGCTAACATTCTGGGGGGGGGTGCGCCCTGTTAGAGAGTTTTTAGGCAGAGGAGCAATCACTTTGATGATAATGTGGACAGTGAATTAGAGTAGCCAGGAAACTAGGTGAGGAATCCATTCCAATAATCTAAACTGGAAATGAGGACAGTGGTAACAAATGGAGTAGATTGATTGGTGAGATATAATGGAAGTATGGATAGGAGGTTAAAAGGTGACCAAAGTGATGTCTAAAACAGACGTCATCTACATGTACCTGGTAATATAGGCATGGGCAAAAACAACCACAATGAAAACCACAATTTATGTTTCTTACTTAACAAATGTCTGTGAGTCTACTTTCCAAGTATCTTGAAAACAGTTCTGTAGGTAAATGGTCTAGTATTTGATCACTGATAAAGGAATAGTACATGTGAGGTTTAAGTACTGAATAGCTCCAGTATATCACACTCTGACGCTCTCAAAAATAGAAGCAAATAAACTGAAAAGAAACCAACACTAGATGTATAGAAATTTATCTAGAAATGTTTCCTCTGGCACAATCCTTACAGCTCTTGTACCACAGTCAACTTTAGCTGTCATGCCAATGCCTTCAAAATCTTTTCCATTTTCTGGCAAAGCTTAGCCATTAGTGTCTGTTATCTCAGGTAGAAATCATAGTGACACAATACATTTACACAGTGTGTTAGTTCCACCCACTCCTCCCACTGTGCAAACAGCTCCATTAATGTAAGTTTGGCAGTTTAAAAACCACAAGTATTTTTGGCCTGCTTGCATGTCATTGTACACAAACATTTTGGCATACTATGTATCACTATAACATTAGTTGGGGTTACTCTCTATATCAATAAATGATTCATGTGCCCCCAAAAGTGACTAGAACATAACCTAGTCTTTATTTGAATCTGGCCAGTGGTGTCATGAAATATCTCAGCATTTCCTTAAAGCCACTGTCAAGTGATATCAACTCATATTTGCAGATGAGAAAATTGAAAGTGAGTTTGATGTATCACCTCAAGCCTCCTTGTCTAATAATATCTTCCCTATATATGCTGTTTCCAAAATAATATGGTTCAAAATAAAACAAGCATATTAAAATGTCAGATAACAAGTTTATATAATCCCTTAGTCACAAAAGCAGTTCCAGAAGGAGGTAGAAGGCATACAAAACAGGATATTATAATTCTTGTAAAAAGAGAAATAGATAAAGGACTGGAAAACAATCCAAAATGCTCCGAGGCAATAACAGCCTTTACTTATTGGAGTATGTTCAATAAGATAGTAATCGTTAGGTTTCTTAATATTCACTAAAATACAAAACAAAATACTAGTAAACACAGTTTATACGTTGGCTTGATAAGTGCCCCCAAGAAGCAGGATTATTCTATAGTTGTTTTATTATAGATTCATTCTAGAAGTGATCCGAAAAAAACTTCTGAATAAACAGTACAAGTGGTTCTCTAGCTTTTTCAAAAATTAAATTTATTGGGGTGATATTAGTTAATAAAATTATATAGGGTTCGCCGAAACCGATTTGGCTCAGTGGATAGAGCGTTGGCCTGCGGACTGAAAGGTCCCAGGTTCGATTCCGGTCAAGGGCATGTACCTGGGTTGCGGGCACATCCCCAGTGGGAGATGTGCAGGAGGCGGCTGATCGATGTTTCTCTCCCATAGATGTTTCTAACTCTCTATCTCTTTCTCCCTTCCTCTCTGTAAAAAATCAATAAAATATATTTTAAAAAAAATAAAATTATATAGGGGTCAAGTGTACATCATCTGTACATTGCATGTGTTTACCACCCAATCTCAATTCTCCTTCCATCACCATATCTTTGACACTCTTTGCCACTTCCCCACCCCCTTCCCTGTGGTAATCACCATACTGTTGTTTGTGTCTGTGCGTGTTTATGGGTTTTTTTGTTCATTTATTGTTTTCAGTTTTATATCCCACATATGAGTGAAATCATAAGTTCTTAACTTTTTCTGTCTCACTTAATATACTTAGCAAGATATTCTCAACATCCATCTTTGTCAAAAATGGCAGTATTTCATCTTTTCTGATGGCTGAGTAGTATTCCATTGTATATACATACTGTATCTTTTTCCAATCAACCATCGAAGAACAATTCCATTGCTTCCATGTCTTGGCCATTATGAATAATGCTGCAGTGAACATAGGGGGTGCATATATCTTTGCAAATAAAAATTTTCAAATTTTGGGGGTTGATGCTCAGGCTGAGTAGCTCATTTGGTTAGAGCATCGTCCTGGATATGCCAAATTTCAGGTTCGATCCCTGGTCAGGGCTCATACAGAAAGAAACCAATGAGTGAACAACAAATCAATGTTTCTCTCTCTCTGTCTCTCTCTCTCTCTCTCTCTCTCTCTCTCTCTCTCTCTCATCTATAAATAGAAAAAATTTTAATTTGGGAGGTTGATAACCAGGGAAGGGGTTACTAGGGTATATGATAATTCTATTCTTACTTTTTGGAGGAACCTCTATACTGTTTTCCATAGTGGTTGTACCAGTTTATATTCCCACCAGTAGTGAATGAGGGTTCCTTTTTCTCCACAACCTCTTCAACACTTGGTATTACTTGTCTTGTCGATAATAGCCATTCTAATTGGTATGAGGTGGTACCTCATTGTAATTTTGCTTTGCATTTCCCTAATAGCTAGGGAAGTTGAGCATCTTTTCATATATCTCATGGCTATTTGTATGTCTTCTTGGAAAAAGTGTCTGTTCAGATCCTCTACCCATTTTTCAATTGGGCGGGCTATTGAGTTTCTTTTGCTGTGCAGAAGTCTTTTAGTTTGATAAAGTGCCATTCATTTATTTTTGCTTTTCCTTCCTTTGCCTTTGAGGTTAAATTCATAAAGTCCTCCTTAAGACCAAGATCCATAAATTTACTTCCTATGTTTTCTTCTATGCAATTAATTGTTTTAAGTCTTATATTTAGATCTTTGATCCATTTTGAGTTACTTTTTGTGTATGGTGATAAACAGCAGTCTAGTTTTATTCTTTTACATGTGGTTTTCCAATTTACCCAGCATCATTTATTGAAGAGGCTTTCTTTTCTCTTTTGTATGTTTTTGGCTCCTTTGTCAAAATATTATTTTGCCCATAAATGTGTGTTTATTTCTGGGCTCTCAATTCTGTTCCATTAATCTGTGTGTGTTTCATGGCAGTGCCATGCTGTTTTGATTGTGGTTGCTCTGTAGTATAATTTGAAATCAGAGAATTCACTACTTCCAGCTTCTTTTTTCTCAGGATTCATTTGCTATTTGGGGTCTTTTGTGGTTCTATACAAATCTGATGATTTCTTCTATTTCTTTAAAAAATGCCATTGGGGTTTTTATGGGGATTGCATTAAATCTGTATATTGCTTTGGTAATATGGCCATTTTAACTATGTTGATTCTTCTAATCCATAAACATGGAATATCTTTCTATATCTTTATGTCTTACAGTTTTCAGTGTATAGGTTCATCTCATCCTTTGTTAAATTTATTCCTAAGTATTTTATTCTTTTGCAAAAGGAATTGTGTTTCTTTGTTGTTTTTGTTTTCATTTTTTTCTGAAATTTCATTGTTAGAATATAGGAATGCAGTTAATTTTTGTACATTGATTTTGTAATTTGCAACTTTAGTCTATTTATTTACTGTTTCTAATAGGTTTTTGGTGGAGTTTTTAGGGGTTTCTATATAAAGAACTATGTTGTCTGCAAAAAGTGACAATTTTATTTCTTCATTGCCAATTTAAATGCCTTTTATTTATTTCTTTTGCCTGATTGCTCTGGCTAGGACTTCCAATACTATGTTGAATAACAGTGGCGAGAGTGGGTATCCTGGTCTTGTTTCTGATCTGAAAGGAAAAGCTTTCAGTTTTTCACCATTGAGTATGATATTACCTGAGGGTTTGTCATATGTGCCCTTTATTATGTTGAGGTACTTTTCTTCTATACCCATCCTATTGAGTGTTTTATTCATAAATGAATACTAGCAAGTTGAATACAACAATACATTAAAGAGATAATATATCAGGATCAAGTGGTGTTCATTCTAGGGGCACAGGAATGGTTCCGCATATGCAAATTGATCGTGATATACCACGATCAATGTGATATACCACATTAACAAAACAAAGGATAAAAATCCTATCAGTAGATACAGAAAAAGTATTTGACAATATAAAACACCCATTTATAATTAAAACTCTTGCTGCTTTTACAGATTCATAAAACTCATTCATCTAACAATTCATGGGAAAATGGTATCTTTTAATAAGGTACTAATGAGTTGATAGCTAAGATTTATGATATTTCCTAAGTAATTTATTCCTGCCAGTAATTTAAATGTGAATCACTTTTAACATTAAGACCAACCTCTGTTTAATATAAGGCCCTGACCAGTATTTTTAAAACCACCGTTATAGGCTAGTCAGACACTATTGGGTGTAGAATCTTCTTAGCTTTTTATGTGCTGGAAATTTAGCCTCTTAAACATTTTTAGTAAGGTCCTGAAGAGAACAACATGTTTCACATTTGCATATATCCTCTAGGAAATGCCCTGTAGAATCCAGATTAAAAATGAATGTGTAAATCTTTATGCTGTGGCTGTGGTTCCAGCGAAATCTAACCACTACCAAAAGTCTTCTTCCATGCCTAACTCATACCTTTACCAAGTGACACATTAAACTTGTCAGATTCAATCTTCAATACCTAATTTAGATTTATGAATCTATAGAAGTAATGTAGAAGAAATTATAAAGCCGTGCTATTTTAATCAAACTTTAAATTAATTAAAAGTAAATAAAATTTAAGATTCAGTTCTTCAGTTGCAACAGCCACATTTAAAGTACTTAATAGCCACCTGTAACTAGTGGCTGCCATATTGGACAACACAGATGTAGAACATTTATTGGACAATGCAGATATAGAACAGTGCAGAAAGTTTAATTCAATAACATTGTTTAGAAAGTACTGGCACTTTAATTGATAGTGACATATATTTATATACAAAAATGCCCATGTGATGACTTCTCAAGAGGAAAAGCAACCAGATTGTTTATAAATAGGATCTATAATTTCATTTATTGTCCAAAAAAAGTGCCCTTTAAATTTATAAATTCCACTTTCTTTCCTCAAACTCTTACCCTAGCCCAGCCAGCATGGCTCAGTAGTTGAGCATTGATCTATGAACCAGGAGGTCATGGTTCAATTCCCAGTCAGGGCATGGGCTTAATCCCCAGAGGGGGCATGCAGAAGGCAGCTGATAAATGATTCTCTTTCATCATTGATGTTTCTAGTTCTCTCTTCCTCTCCCTTCCTCTCTGAAATCAACAAAAATGCATTTTTTTAAAATAGTTCCCCAAAAAGAAAGGAAGGCTCTTCTTTATAGTAGAGTGCTTACTGATAAATGTGGATGGATTGGTGAAGCTGGAAAATCACCATATCACAATAAAGATTGGTTTAGGCAAGAATTATCAGTGGATGCTAAAAATAAGGGCAAAGTTTATCGAGGAACAGGATGCTTACATAGTTGAAGCGTCTTCTCACATACTGCTTCTAAGTTACAAGGAAGAAAATAATTATAAAATGGAAAGCTATTGAGAGGCTGATGGGTCTCTGGATGTGATACCTTGAAAGACATTCAAAAACACAAATATGAAATAAATGTTTGTATGTAAGTGGGAGACATAAGCTGAATTTAATCATGAGGAAACATCAGACAAAACCAAAATGAAAAACATTCCATTTTTTAAAGTGGCCTGCATTTTTAAAAATTTCAGTGTCACAAAAGATGGGGGAGAGAAGGGCAGGCAAGACTGAAGAACTAGCCGGGCCAGTATTGCTCAGTTGCTGAGGGTCCACCAATGAACCAGGTGGTCACCATTCAATTCCTAGTAGGGCACATGCCCAGGTGGCTCAATCCCTGGTAGAGGGCATCAGGAGGCAGCTAGCTGATCAATGATTCTCATTATTGATGTTTCTATCTCTTCCTCCCTCTCCCTCCCTCCCTGAAATTAATAAGCATATCTTTTTTTAAAAAACTGATGAACTATTTCAGATTAAAGGAAACTACAGATATGACAACTTAAAGCAAAAGTTGGTCTATGACTGGATCCTGAACTAGAGGTGAAAAGAAAAATAATAAAAAGGACATAATTGGAACATTTGCCATGATTGGGATATGAATAGTAGATTAGAAAAAGTATTGTATTGATGTTAAATTTCCTAAATTTGGTAATTATACTATGATTATGTTAGAGAATACCTTTGTTCTTAGGAAATACACAGTGAAGTATTAAGGAGTAAAGGAGCATGATGCCTGTAACTTATTCTCAAATGGTTCAAGAAAATAATTGTGTGTGTGTGGAGAGGAAGAATACAATAACAAATGTACTACATCATTAAGAGTTGGTGAATTTGCATAAAGGCTACAAAGAAGTTCTCTATTCAAGTCTTGCAAATTTTCTGTAAATTTGAAATTACTTTAAAAATTTTAAATTCTATTCAATGTTTTCTAGCCCTTTCAAAGGCACAAAATGACATAATGGCAATGAAGATGCAAGCAGAGAGTCTTTCAAAAGAATATGACCGACTCCTAAAAGAACACTCAGAACTTCAGGTGGGTGACATCCTTGTTACAGGCTTATATATATATTTTTAATATATTTTATTGATTTTTTACAGAGAGGAAGGGAGAGAGATAGATAGTCAGAAACATCGATGAGAGAGAAACATCGATCAGCTGCCTCCTGCACGTCCCCCACTGGGGATGTGCCCGCAACCCAGGTACATGCCCCTGACCGGAATCGAACCCGGGACCCTTCAGTCCGCAGGCCGACGCTCTATCCACTGAGCCAAACCGGTTTCGGCAAGGCTTATATTTTTTGAAAGTGTAATTAATTAAGTCAACTATTTGTGTTATTTGCCCTTCCCAAATCAAGAGGTTGTACTTAATCCCGGTTTTATTGAGTAATTAAGGAACCCAGAATTTACCTAGAGCAGTGGTTGGCAAACTGCGGCTCGCGAGCCACATGCGGCTCTTTGGCCCCTTGAGTGTGGCTCTTCCAAAAAATACCGACTTCTGCGCATGGGCCATTAAGTTTCAATCACACTGTACATGCGCGCCCGCACATGGTCTTTTGTGGAAGAGCCACACTCAAGGTGCCAAAGAGCCTCATGTGGCTCACGAGCTGCAGTTTGCCGACCACTGACCCAGAGGGTGAAGATTAGGACATTGCATGAAAATACAAGATAATCATATTCACCTTCCAAATCCTACTTAAGAATCAAAAGATTGCTGTGGACCATCTACAGTAAAAAGCTGTTTCTAATTGTCCTTTATGAATTTCACTTCTGTTGTCAAACCTTAAAAATTGCATTGTATCCTCAAGTTCTTTGGGAAACTTAACTTTCTCAATTTTATATAGGTCATTTACTTTAAATAAAATAATCAGAAAATAAGGGACTATAAAATATTAAGGAAACAAAGGTGGGAGAGGGGAAAGCTGATTTCCTTACCATAAGCAAATCCTACTTTGCAGCTTTTAAACCCATTTGGATTTCCCCTTCTGGTCCCCTTCCTGTTAAAGTTACTAAATAAATATTAGAAAACAGTCCCTTCAAAATATGTAGTCCTTGCCTTTCCTTGTTTGCACTTGTGCTCTTCTAGAAAAGAAAAAAACAGAACTAACCAAGGGTCATTGGCAGTATAAAAGCATGAGCACCTGCAAATTTATAACTTTCGCTTTAGAAAATCACCCTTTACTTAAGGGACTTATCCAGAATAACTGCTCCATTCAAGCTGTGATTTTTATCTAAAGTAGTAAGATATATATAACCTGTTTTCTCTAATCCTGTCTTCTGATTGGTTGCTTAAAGTTAATGTTATTAAAGTTATTCTGAAAGCATCAACGCTCAGCCTAAATAAGCTTTTTTTAAAAAAATATATTTTATTGATATTTTTACAGAGAGGAAGTGAGAGGGATGGAGAGCCAGAAACATCAATGAGAGAGAAACATGGACCAGCTGCCTCCTGCACATCTGCTGGGGTTGTGCCTGCAACCCAGGTACATGCCCTTGACCGGAATGGAACCTGGGACCTTTCAGTCCGCAGGCCGATGCTCTATCCACTGAGCCAAACCGGTCCTGGCCTGAATAAGCTTTAGATGAACTTCCCATGTATAAGCAATAACACTACAACTCCATTTTATGAAATTTTTTCCCTCAGGGTAGACTTTTACCTTCTTGGAGCAAGATTTCTTAAGATTATTTCTACCCCATTTTCTTCCAATTTTAAATAATACATTATAGTCATCTTTTAACATGATCAGTAAAGGGTATAATTTGAGAAGCTAGTTCTATTGGCAAGTATCTGAAGAACAACAAAAAAGGCCACCCCATCTGGTTTTTGTGGTTCCCTTCATTCTTTCTCTGCCAAAAAGTCTTAATTGGGTTTGCAAGAGGGGAATAGAAATTTTGTTTTCTGGATATAACTGTGAAGCTAAGGAAAAATAGATTAAGACGGGGGAGAAAAAGAACTTAACAAGAGTTTTATTTTCCCCTCTAGACATCTTTTCTAGTAAAACCCACCAATTTTGTAGTTTTTAAAATTTGAGACCTTCTTAATCCATATTTCACAGTTGATTACTCTTACAATTAATAACTATACACAGAAAAGAGAATTTTTTTAAGTCCATGTCTTATCTATGAATCTGTTTCTCACTCTTTGCTGTACTACTTAAGTCCATTTTTTCTTGCAGGATCGTTTACCAAAAGACAACAAGAAAAGCCTGTGAACTGTCAGAAAGAAGAGCGTGGCATACCATGTCAGGATGATAAATTTGCTATCATGTTAGTCTCTCAGAAATTTAAAATTCAGTTCAGAAAAATGTACTATGACTGGCCAATATTTTTTTAAATGCCATACATAAGCTGTTATTATAATGACATTATCACAATATTTGATGATGTTTCACATATATTGTAAAGTCTATATTCTGTCTCTTAAGTAAAATATAAGCATGTTAAAAACATTTAGATACTCATAGTAACAGTGGTGTATGGTGGCTATTTACCAATAGGAACAAAAATTCATTAGCCAGTTACTTCCAAAATTAGATTTTTAAGTTGCATGAAACCATTAATAGCCTTTAAAAGCTTTGATGAGTTTCTACTAATAATAATCTATTTAATCAGATGATGACAATGATTATGTATTTGAATATAGTATCCATCATCAGCAAATTTGTTCATGGGAAGATTAAATAAGGATAAATGATCAGAATTTGCCACTATATTAATAGGGAAGAGTCAGAGCAAAAAATAAAAATAGTGACCTTAAAGCCTGATGACACATACTATGGTTTAGTCTCATAAGACAACTGTTTTAATAATTATATTTTTGTTACTGTGCTTCTACATCTATTGGACTGTTTTTGTTGACATTTGTGTCAATGACACGTAATTAGTAAGTGGTCAATCTTTTTAAAGTCCATCTGGCAGTGGAGTTTACATCTATTTGTACAACTGTCACAGCACTGAACTAAAATTATTTTGCAACAATTTGGAATTCTTGACTCAGAGAGTAAGTATTTCCCATTACTGTGAGATTATATAGTTATAATACATATATTACCTCTAGTATACATACACTGGTATCACAGTTCCTCTGAGATGTTTATGTATTCTGAAAACTAAATATTAAATACTATTTTTCCATTCAAATATTCATTTAGTGTTTTCTTTAGAAAATGATAATGATTATTGCATTAATATGATTTAGGTTGTTCCCAGTGTTTAGACGTGGAAATTATCTTCCTTGTCTCATAAAAACCTAAATATAAAAGAAAATGGAAAATAATTACTAGAGTTTTTATTTTCTTCATATTTGTTTTATCCTTTGTTGTTTATTATCCTTTTAGCATCAACTTCACACATATTTAATTTTTTTCATTGCAAAATGGGTGAAATGAGCAAGTATGTAAGACTTTTTTTCAGATAAAAGTCAAGAGTTACTGCTAGAAAACAGACACGTAGGAGACATTTAACAGGAGTAAGAAATGAGAGTTAGACCATCTGGACTGACAGCACCATAAATAACAAGAGGGAGGGAGTGCTGAAACAAGACAGAACTCCAAGTATCAACTGAAAAATATCCAAGTTAGAGCTACATGGGTAATACCTAGTGAGTTGAGTGATTTTGGCCTGCTATACAGAAATCAAGTCTAGTACAGAATAACATAGAGAAAATTAGGAAGTACACACCTGTAGAATTGGCAGAATTTAAATCTAGTCCCAGCCTCACAATAATTTAGCCATGTGATTTGAACAAATTTTTTAACCCTCTAGACTTACATTTCCTCATCTTCAAAATGGGAGCAATAACGTTTAGGTCAGGATTACTCTGTATACTAAGGTAATACTGTGATTCTCAAAGTTGTTCAGCCTGTCTGGCAAAGTCTGGGTGCTCTTTGAAGAGCACAAGGATTTAAAGACTTCCCAAGATCACTTTACAGTTTACATTTAAGTCCTCCTCAATCTCAGCCTTCAGTTTTACAGATGGGCAGCCTGAGGCCTCAAACCTCTGAGCCGTTTTCTCATGGTAACATGATACTGGATGGATTCGGGGCCAGGATCTGAAATAGAATTCAGGTGTTCAGATATTACGCTAGTCTTTATAAACACAAACTATCATTTGCTGAACAAAGTATTGCCATGATTTATCCAAGGTTTGAACGAGGAACTTTTGCTTCAGACTCTGTATACTTTACCACGACACCAAATTGCCCCTCAAACAATACTTGTTAGTTATGCTCTCCTTGCCAATGATGGAGTTGAACAAAAAATAAACGTGTATTCCGGATTTGGTCACACTGCGTATTGTTTCTTTCTATTGTCTGTAATGACTTCTTTATGTTTTAAAAGGGCTAGGCTGTATTACGGATTTAAACACAGGAGTGTCATTCTTATCTTTTTCTGTCAGAGTTACATAGTTTTGTCACACTCTCTTCCCCACTTACAAATCTACCTTGAGGTCCTGGACTCTAGGAAGGAGCATTTAAGAAGTTGAAGCCAAGTACTCATTGCTTATCAGGCTATATCTTGGGCCCCAGTGCTGGTAAATAGAGTACCCTGAACCCCCAATCTGGAGCCTGGAGCTTAACTATTTCCTATTATACTATCCCAATGTCACCAGCCTGCCATGATCTCTAATTAAATCCCATGCT
>NW_006299390.1:852859-863106 GCF_000327345.1 Myotis davidii | reverse complement strand
GCTTCCTCCTTGGGCCTCCCAACCAGAGCCACTTGGATGTATCTCTCCTGTTTTACTCTACTTCTGTAGCTTAGCCTGGCCCTGCACTCCCATTCCATTGTTCACTGCCTTCTCACTACCCCTCCCATCCATGTCCCACCACAGCTGAACAGCCCATGCCCAGCACTACTGACACCTGTTACACCTTGTTTTTGAGTGCCCACTACGCAAGGTGTAAGGATAGTAGTCCTTTTAACATGGACTGTAACATCAAGAATGAAATGTCTAAAGCCCATGAGGCCCTTCTGAGTGTTTCTGTCTTTCAGCCTACTTTCCCCGGTATTCCTGAAAACCCGCTTCACAAAGGTTCCATTTTCTTTCTTTAACATTTCTTTCTCTAATCAATTTACTAAATGGCATTATTAACTTCATAGTGTTGCTTTCCACCTTGATCTCTAAACAAACATTACTCTTTCCTTCTATAGCCAAAAGTGATTTCAACATTGTAGAATTGAATAACAACCCCTCAAAAGATATCCATGTCCTAATCCTGGGAATATTCTCTTCTATGGCAAAAGAGTGAATATTAACTTTATATGGTAAACAACATGACTAAGTTAAGGATCTTGAGATGGAGAGATTATTCTGAATAATCTGGGTGGGCCCTAAATGCAAAGGAAGGTAATTACCACATAGAAGAGGAGACAGCACTGTGGCCTGAAGGCAGAAATTGGAGTGCCAGAGCTGCCAGAGCTGAAGAGACAAGAACAGATTCTTTGACCCTGTGGACACCAGTGAAACTTGACTTTGGACTTCTGGACTTAAGAGACATGAGACAATACATTTGTTGTTTTAAATCACCAAGTTTGTGATCATTTGTTAGCAGCACTAGGAAAGTAATGCAGGAACATACAGGTAATGGTGTGGACTGAATTTCACAATATGTGGAAACAGATATCCTATCTTAGTTCTTTTTCTCCACTCCTATTTTTAGTTCTTTTTCTCTTTCAGTGTTATTTCCATTCCCACTGCTACTATCAAATCATTTTTTTAAATCTTTATTTGGAGAGTATTACTGATGTCTCCCTTTTTCCCCCCTTTGCCTCCCTCCACCCCATTCCTGCCTTCACCACCCCATTGTCTGTGTCCATAGCTAATGCATATGTGCTATATAAGATTTTTGGTTAATTTTTTCCTGCCCCTCTCACCCCCTTTTCCTCTGAGATTCATCCATCTGTTCCATGTTTCCATGCCTCTGGTTCTATTTTATTCATCAGTTTATTTTGTTAATTAGATTACTTGTTTGTTTATTTTGATTTTTAGATTCAATTATTGATAGGTATATATTTATTACATTGTATTCATATTTTTTTCTTCTCCCGCCTCCTCCTCCTTTTCCCTCCTCTTCCTCCACCTCTCCTCCTCTTCCTCCTCCTCTTCTTTTTCCTCTTGCTCTTCTTAAAAAATACCCTTCAGCATTTCATATAATACTGATTTGGTGGTAATGAACTCACCCTTCAGCATTCTGTGAAGCTCTTTATCTGACCTTCAATTCTAAATGATACCTTTGCTGGGTAAAGTAATCTTGGTTGTAGGTTCTTGCTATTCATCACTTTGGTGCTCACTGAATCTGCCCCTTGAGTGTGTCAGTTGTAATCTGGTATGGTCTGAAGCTATACACTGGATGCACTGGCTCTGGGGCCACCCAGGTGGTGCAAAGTCAGCCACTGCCTGGGGCTACCTGGCAGGAGCTACAGAGTTACCTGCAGATGGCTGCTATTGTATTGGGCTTGGAAGTGCCCTGGTGAGGCCAAGCTGTGAAGCAAGGCAGGCTGGTGCTAGTGCTGGGTCTTGGGCCTCTTATTGATAGTTATGGGACACACTGATGCCAGCTGCTTCTTGTTTGAGAGATTTTTAGGAATGTCTGAAGCCTGAGCCAGGACAGCCCATTCATATGGAAGAGCTACTGTAGACAGTTTGGGTGGGGCTTCAAATTGGGTAGGGCATGGACCCAGGGAAACTCCAGGGTGGAGCCAACAGTGTGAGTCCGGTGATGGAAATTCAAATATGGCTGCCAGTCAGCTCTGCGACTGGGGAGGTCTCAGCATAGGAACAATGACTCCTGTGAGCACCCCGGTGTGGGAGAAAGCCACCCCCAGTACTTGTTCTGATGCTAGACAATCCAATTCCTCCTCGTATTTCCCTGAATCCCCCAAGAGCCATTGCCTCAGCGCTGGAGCCCAGAGGAACAAGTGCAAGTAGGCCCATGGGCCGGCTCTTTAAAAGTAACACCTGGGTCTCCAGCAACCTCAGTGTCACTCAGCCACAGTCCCTCCTGGCTTTTACAGCCCGAAATTACGGGGACTTCTCTTCCCAGCTCTGGAACCCTGGGCTGGAGGTTTGGTGTGGAGCTGGGACCCCCTTGCTCCTCATGGGAGGCCTCCGCAGTGGAGATATCCCTCCCAATTAAAAACACACCACACATGGGTGTCAGACCAGCTCTTTCTGCACCTCCACCCTGTGTAATGTTTGTTCCCCCACGTCCCGCGTGGTTCAGGGTTCAGGATCTGGAAGAGGAGCCGCACACAAATGAAAGAGAAGAGACGAGATAATTTGGAAATAGTGGGGGGCCAAGCAGCCAAGTCCAACTCAAAGGGAAGGACTTCCACCAGTGCTCAGGCCTCGCCAGCCTTTTCTTGGTTTGGGATACACCCATACCCTTAGGAAGGGAATTTCCAGTAACAGGCAGACTATCCCAACAGCAAGGATTTACATAGTAATAAATGGGGAAGTTGCTTCAGCTACCACTGTCTGGACTAACAGTGGGTGCACAGCTCTGACCTGTGCCAGGGCTTCAAGGATCACCAGCCTTCCAGGTTCCTTGTCCACACCTCTCTGCTAGTGAAGACAATAGGCAGCTTCCCACACCACCCCTCCTACCATCTCAATGTACTTTCTTCTTTCTCTAGTTGTAGAACTTCCATTCTGCCATCTTTCTGGTGGTTCTGAACTTTAGTTGTCATTTTGATGTGGTTGTAAGGAGGAGGCAAGTACTGGCGTTTTCCTACACCTCCATCTTGGTTCTCAAGCCATCATCATTTCTCACTGGACTACCAGGACAACTTCCTACTGGTCTCCTGCTTACTCTCTCATTCCTCTCCTACGTACCTGCTGTCATAAGTCATGTCATCCACTGCTTAAAGCCTTCCAACTATTCCCCATTGCGCTCAATATCAAACTCCCCAAACCTCACAGGCTCCCACCTACCCTACAGCCTCATCTCAGTCCACTTTGCCTGCCAACCACACCTGTACTCAGATTTTTCCTAGAACAAGCCAAGTCCTTTCCCCTCTTAGGGCTTTTGCATACATAGTACATCCTGCACCCTATCTTTCTGAAACACTTGTCACTGTCCAAAATTATCTCATTTATCATTTGGTTTTGTTTTCTGCCCAGTGATTATGCAATTTCTGTACACAGTAGAGGTTTCTCAACAGGGAGTGGGGAACATGTTCCTTAGAGACATTTAGCAATGTCTAGAGATGTTTTTTTGGTTGTCACTACTAAGGGGATGCTTTTGGTGGGTAAAGGCCAGGGGTGGTGCTAAACTTACTCTACAATGCACAGAATGTTCCCCCAAAATTATCTGACCCTAAATGTCAATATTGCCAAGGTTGAGATACCCTGGAATAAATGCTTATGATACAGGGTACTAGTTGTCCCCCAATATCCATTCTTCCATCTGTGGTAATAGACACCCTGATATTTTTATACCTAGCTGGCAAGCATAAAGACAATATTTCCCCACTTCATTACAGGCAGAAATAGGAAGGAATGTCACATGCTGGTCCTTGCTTTTGTTTTCTTTATTCTGCTGCCTGAAACACAGACACTGCCATTTTAGATCATGAGATTGAGACCATGAAAGCTAAATCAACAAGATAGAATGATGCATATCTGACGCTGCAGAATTCAATACCTCTCCTGAATTGCTTCTCAGTAAACAATTGAATAAATGAATGGCACCAGATATCCTTAATGCATTATTTCTCTTAATGGCCTACACAGGAATAAAAAGCCAAAAATTGCCCTGACTGGTTTGGCTCAGTGGATAGAGCATCAGCCTGTGGGCTGAAAGGTCCCAGGTTCGATTCCAGTCAAGGGCATATACCTTGGTTGTGGGAACATCCCCAGTGTGGGGTGTGCAGGAGGCAGCTGATTGATGTTTCTCTCTCATCGATGTTTCTAACTCACTATCCCTCTCCCTTCCACTCTGTAAAAACCAATAAAATATATTTTTTAAAAATTTTTAAAAAGCCAAAAATTTGTCCTATATAGCACAAAACCATCGGCCTACCTCCCTTCCTACTTGTAGGATCTCATCTTCCCTGCCTTTTGTTTTGTTTTGCTAATCCTCACCTGAGGATATTTTCCCACTGATTTTTAGAGAGAGTGGAAAGGAGGGAGAAAGAGAGAGAGAGAGAAACATCAATGTGAGAGAGACACATCCATTAGTTGCCTCCCAAACACGGTTCAATCTGGGCAGGGGATTGAACCTGCAACCCAGGTACGTACCCTTGACGGGGAATCGAAGCCTCAACCCTTTGGTGTCCAGGCTGACACTCTAACCACTGAGCACACCAGCCAGGGCCTTCCCTGCTTTTCTGTTAGGATCATGATTGTATAGTATATCCTCTACTTTCTCTGCACTTTCAGTTTTTATATCTGCAACATGCAGTGTGCCCATCTACATGCATTTCTCACCATTAGTGCTTATCAGAGAAGACCCCTGATGTCTTCTCCTTCCTTAGCTTTACTGTGACTTTTGCCTCAAGAACAAACACAAGAGCCTTTGTTTATATCATGTATACACACATCGTGCATGAGAGCTTGAGGTGTACTTGTGACAAAATTAGAAAAAGTACGTTCTTAAGGGTTTTGTTCTCAATGATCACTACTTTTCTTAACTGTGAGCAATGAATATAATTGAAGTTTTGGTTTGCTCCTACAAACCAGATGCCTCTCTGTTCAGCCAGGTTTCTCCAGAGATTTTATTGCTCCTTCAGAAATCTTGGTTCTCTCGGAAGCATGAGCAATTGCAAAGAACTTTTCTCATTCTTCCAAGGGCTGACAATTTCCCGAAGCACAAATGACTTCTAGATGTCCACTTACCAGCCAAGGGCTTCCTGAAATAACCCTCCATGGGGGTTTACTTCCTGAAAAGCATGGGGTGTTTTTTTGCGTGTGTCCTGAAACAAAATTGATATATAGATGATTTAGAAATTACAGAAAAAAATTGAAGTTTGAAGTTTGCAGTGTGGTTAATGTTCTTATACACATAGAAATCTTTACAAAAATGGGATCATATATATATGTGTGTGTGTGTGTATGTATATATTTCTGCTTTTATTCTCCTCACATCAATAAATATTATAGCCCGGCTGGCATGGCTCAGTGGTTGAACATTGACCTATGAACCAGGAGTTCACGGTTTGATTCCCAGTCAAGGAACATGCCTGGGTTGTGGGCTTGATCTCCAGTGTGGGGTGTGAGGAGGCAGCTGATTGATGATTCTTTCTCATCATCAATGTTTTTTTCCCCTCTGTCCCTCTCCCTTCCTCTCTGAAATCAACAAAAATATTTTTTAAAATCACTCCATAGGCCTTTTGAAGTGAGAGAGAGGCAACAAGCATTTACTGAGGTCAGTAAGAATTGCTATTTTGGAAGCACTGATTCAGGCAGAAGCCCAAATAATGTTCCAATTAGCAGGCAAAGGCAGTGGGTATTTATGAGAAGGGGAAGGGGAACAATTACATCAGTAGAAGTGAGGTATTTCAGTTGGTGCAGATAGCACAGTGATGTTAATTCTAAATAATGTTTTAAATTTTCAGTCCAGTAGTCATCAGTCTGGTAGTCATAATGACTGTTTGTTTTTTTCTAATTAAAGGCAGCTGCACAACTCTCCCAACACTGGGAAATATCAGATGTAGGATTTTCGCTTTAAGAAAACAGAATTGTAAAA
The DNA here is from genome assembly GCF_000327345.1 of Myotis davidii. Classification (NCBI taxonomy): domain Eukaryota; kingdom Metazoa; phylum Chordata; class Mammalia; order Chiroptera; family Vespertilionidae; genus Myotis; species Myotis davidii. Next base: position 857,105 of record NW_006299390.1, on the reverse strand, counting down.
GACGGCTGATTGGACGCACACTTTCTATTCTCTCCTAACCTGCACTAAAACCATAGTGAAAGGAGTTCAAAGGCATAACCTACAAGGATACAGTGTACACGGGAAGAGACAGCGTCAACTTTTTGGGAGCTGTGAAGTGGAAGAACAAGAGGTCCTGACTTAGTAGACCTGATGAAGAATGATTTCTCTTTCCTCAGGGGGGAAAGTCAAGAGCAAAGTCCATTTAAACTGCCAAGTAATTGTGGCTCAGGATTGAGTGGCACCAGCTCCTTCTGGTGGCAAGGGGTGGGGGTGGGGGGTTATGTGTTCACATTACGAAGGGTTGGTTGAAAACTGTTTGAGCAGCAGTTAGATTCCTAGATGTTCCTCTCTTTCTCCAGACTGCTGGGCAATGCCCTTCCTCAGCCAGCAGGAAACGGTGTCCTCTTTGAAGAGAATAAAGCAGAGGGTCTGTTTAATGAACAGAGGAGTTAAGTGAATGGTTTGTGCATACTAATTGCAGAACCTCTTCCTCAACCCACAATGACAACAGCCAGTCCCTTACTTCCAGGCCAAGGACTAGACAAGTGTTTTTTCTAGGGAGACTCAAGACACTGACATGGTGTTGATCGGAGGTTCCCCCAACAGATTTCCTGACAACTCACCCTACAGGTAGGATATCTCACTCACTCACTCAGAGCTTCCAAACAGCTCTCAAGGCCCCCACTTTTAAATATGAAGCAGGCAAGCAAACATGAGGATATGAAAAAAATAGAGACCAAAAAAAAACCGGGAAAACCTGTGATGCAAATAGAAAGTGTGCAGGAAGTAGAAAAGTACATTAAAAAATAGCTGCAACTAAACTCTTAATGTCTGCAGAGAAGTCATGGATTCCTGTTTTATTCACTATACCTGTGAAATCAGAAATCAAGGAACATTTTTTTCCAGAAAATAAAAATTCCTTAGGAAACATTGAAGGCGGGGCACCGAATACCCAGTACAGTGCCTTAAAATAGACCCTCAACAGTGAGCTAGGTTCAAAAAGAAGGTTCTATAAGTTCCCAGAGAGAACACACAACACAAAAAGGTTAAGGGATCCAAATGAATTCAGATTTCTCAAAAGGAGATAGAAGACAATGAAGAATACTTTCAAATTTATGAGGGGGAAATGTTTGCAACCAGGTAATCTATGCTCACTCAAGTTATAAACCAATAGACAGGGAATGAATAGACATTTTCAGGCTTGCAAGTTTTCAAAAAATGGTACCATCCTACACTGTCCTTACGGAGCTGGTAGATAGAGGATGTGCTCCACCTAAAGGATGAGTAAGCCAGAAAGAGGAAGACGGGGCCCAGGATAGAGGAATCCACAGGATGAGGTAAAGGGAAGCTTCTCACTGTGAAGCAACTCAGACAACTCTGGGAGAGGTGTTTTCAAGAGGATGAAGCTAATATGTAAATGAACATATTATACAAAATGAAAGTATTGAAAGGGAACTTTGATGATGCCGGAGGAGAGTTTGTACTTAAATAGTGATAAATATCAGTGGTCATAGAAAACTAAGCAAATATCACAAGGTAAACAAACAAACAAGAGACAAGACTCAAAAGAACACCCCCCCACACACACACATACACATACACACCACACCACACACACACACACACACACACACACACAAGTCCAGGAAATAAAAATTAGTAGTAACTTACCACATAGCTCCATTCTGAACAGAAAACAGAATTATAATAATGTGAATACTCATTATTTATCTAACCAAAATGATTACCTTGTATCAGGAGATGGAGAAATGGGGAGCGTGCAGAGATGTTGCAGGGGTGGGAACACAGAAAAGAGAACTAAATCCTCATCTCACATAGTAAGAAAACTGAAACATGAAACAGAACTGCATGGACATTATTTAGAGATGTGGGCATACATATCAGAGAATCACTTGAAAGTGGTCGCCCTTGGGACAGGAAAAAGCAGGAAGGGACTTACGATGGCTACATATTTTATTCGCCCATAGGGAACTATTTGATTCCTTAAATTTTAACAGTGATATAATGAAAATTTTGAAAAAGAAAGCAGTATTGCTGAGTTAGGTATTTTATTTTATTTTTCTGGTAATACTGATCACATTAAAGAGCTGTTTATAATACATTATGAGCTTTTTGAAAGGGAATAAAAAGCCATGTTTAGTTTTCTTTATATTGGCCCTCAGCTCATATTAGCATTCCAATTTGTTCCTAATGTAATCATGTTAACATTATGTTAACATATGACTTTGCCTTTTCCAGACTCTAATTAAGATTTTCAGTAAGTATGCTGGTGGGACTATCTCATTCACCCTTGTTAAACACCTTTCCTATTTGATTATAATTCCACTTATTAATTCCTTCTGGCTTTTGTCTTCCAAACAATTCTTGATTTCTATTACATGAATGAAGTTTGAACTGGTCCAGCAAATGGTTTACAAGGTCCAGGTGTAAGATAAATTGGCAAACTAAGTAGAAAAGAAGACAACCATTGGGTAGAAAACAGTGATCAAGGTTACCACAGCAGATCTGTTTATTAGAAGGACTACGCTATGAATTTTCTTCCAATTTATTTTAAGTATTTTTAGGCACCCACTCTACACTAAGCAGTATGATAATAACAGCCAACAGTCCAGTACTCACTGTGTGCAAAGTTCTAATTATTCCACCCACTCCTCATTTAATTATTGCAGAATGCTATGAGGTAAATACCCCAATATGCAGACAAGGAAAATGAGGTATGGAGAAAACAACTATGTTTCCTGAATTTCTTGGGAAATGGCGGAACAGAAGATAAAACCTATAGAGGAGACCACAAAAGCAAAGAAGAGAAAGAAATGAATGAATTAGTGAGGACTTTACTATAGTCTAGAAAGTTCTGTCACTGTATTTAGTTGTCACAACAATGTTGAGTGATTATTGTTTCCTTATACGTATGAGAGAGGTTAGGAGACTTGCAACAGAATTACAGAGATAAGAATCAAGAAACTTATTTCTCCAGGGAGTTAACATGAACCACAGGAACTGACATAACTACAGATGATAATCAAATGAGTAGCAGAAGTAACAGTTTAGTAAGATCTCCAAGGGAAGAACATTCATGCTAAGAGAGATGCTGGTGAGACTTCCCAGGCTTGATGTGTCCATTTGGATAGACAAAGAGGAGAGGTGAGCAGCATTGTTCCTGGTTATTGTTCTTGGCTGTACTTGCAATTTTTTCTCTTTTTGTAAATGTTTATTATTTTACAAAATATTGGCTTTCCTGTTCACACACACACAAAAAAATCATTTCTATATTCCCCTCTTTTTATAGAAATTTCAAAGCAGGGACAAATGCCTAAGCTTAGAAAAGGATAAGGCATGTGTATGGAAAAGCAGAATATGGGAACTCAATAGGAGGGAGGTTGCTCTTTTGAGGTTAGACAAAAGGAATGAGGGGGTAAATATTGGGAAATGAAGGGATGAAAGGAAAGAAAATTTTAAATATATTTATATTGCCCGGCTGATGTGGTTCAGTGGTTAAGAGTTCACCTATGAACCAGGAGGTCACAGTTTGATTCACAGTCAAGGTACATGCAGGTTTCCGACTTAACCCCCTGAGTGTGGGGTGTGCAGGAGGCAGCCAATCAAAGAGATTCTCTTTTATTAGTCATGTTTCTATCTCTCCCTCCCCCTTCCTCTCTAAAATCAACTTAAAAATGTATTTTAAAAAATTTAAAGACTGAGCCAGACCAGCCTGGCAGGAAAGAAAACTTAGAGTTCAGAAAAGAAAGTGAAATTCTTTGATGAGAGTCTCTTTTCAGAGAGGATTTGGAATCCAAGCCTTTGCGGCCCAGCCCACTGACCTGTATGGTCTTGGCGAGATTTTCATGAATAAGATGCTGCTGCCACTCTTTTTTTAAAATAATAATTTCAGAAGAGATTTCTGAGAAGAGAGGTTTCTCTCAGCCAAGACTTTTTAAGATAGTAATTACAAATATATGTGTTTTTATTGATTTTAGAGAGAGAGGAAGGGAGAGAAACATCGAAACCACCAATCCCTTCAACGAGAGAGAGAGAGAGAGAGAGAAACATTGATCAGTTGCCTCCCATACGCACCCCAACTGGGGACCAAACACATAACTGAGATATGTGCTCTGACCAGGAATCAAATCTGCAGACTTTTGGTGCACAGGGATACTCCAATGATGACATTCCAACTGACTGAACCACCCGGCCAGGGTTCCAC
>NW_006299390.1:849610-851924 GCF_000327345.1 Myotis davidii | reverse complement strand
GGACTGAAGGGTACCAGATTCGATTCCGGTCAAAGGCATATACCTTGGTTGTGTGCACATCCCCAGGAGTGGGTGTGCAGGAGGCAGCTGATTGATGTTTCTCTTTCTTCGATGTTTCTGAATCTCTATTCCTCTCCCCTCCTCTCTGTAAAAAATCAATAATATATATATATATATATTAAAAAATAATGTAATTGAAAGAACATAATTCCATTTTGACTGTATTGAGGTACTTATGTAACACACAAATACATAGGGGGGTCATTCTTTATTTTATAAAAGAATAACTCGTGTGAGTTATTTTAATCACCTAGTTCTCCTAAATTTTTCCAATAGAACTTTTTTTTTTTTTGCTTCTCGCTATCCACAACTATCAAGATATCCATGTACACATTTTATTTTTATGCTGCTGCCACTCTTTTTTTAAAATAATAATTTCAGAGGTGTCGGTGAGAAGAGAGGTTTCTCTCAGCCAAGACTTTTTAAGATAGTAATTACAAATATATGTGTTTTTATTGATTTTAGAGAGAGAGGAAGGGAGAGAAACATCGAAACCACCAATCCCTTCAACTGGCTGCCTCCTGCATGCCCCCTCCTGGAGATGGAGTCTGTACCCAGCGGAGGCAGGTGCCCTGACCAGAATCAGACCAGTGACCTTTTGATGTGAAGGTTGACCCTCAAGACACTCAATCGAGCTCCATCGGCCAGGGCTCAGCCGACACTCCTGCGGTTCCTGCAGCTCAGAGGCACGTCCTCTCTGTCTAAGGAAGTATTGCTGCTGCTTAGCACCTGGGATGAGCTCCATGGTGACAGCAATACGGGTTCCATCTACTTGGAAATAATTGCCTTTACATCTTCCATGGACTCTGCAGTGAAAATCAATTATAATCCCTTTTGGTGGGAGAAACTAAATTAGAAAGGAAAATGATTAGAAACAGAAGGCAGCTTGACGCTCGTGTGGCCAGATTTGTTCAACATGTGATTCAAAAGCCGCGGATAAGTTTTCCTGGCCGTTCTCCCAACTAACAGCCTTTAGCTTACTTAAAAGCCAAAATCCGTGACTCAAAAGAGCGTGCTAGAAGGAAATTTTGACAGATAAAATTAGCTATTTCTGGCAGAATCGAACAACATATATACATACACTCATGTACCTTTTTTTGAAGTGCAGCTCAAAATATCTCAAGATCTCACTCAAACTGCTCCCCAATGCTCCAAAATTCAACCATAATAGCTAATTTATTATTATTATTTTTATAGCTAACATTTTTCAAATGCTTCCTACGTGCCAGGCATTACATTTAAATCTAACACCGGTAATATGAGTTAGGTACTTACTATCACATACGCTTAATTTTTGTACATGATGAAATTGAATCAAAGGGACGCTAAATAGTTTCCCAAGGTCAAAAAGATAGAAAATGACAGAGCCAGGCCTGGAACTCAGACAAGATGACTATTACGCTCTTGATACAGTCCTTACCCTGAAGGAGTTTATAACCTAATACAGTAGTGGATTCAGACAAGTGCCCTTCAGGTTGGTAAGTATACATAATGAAAGTGATAAGGACCTACTAGGAAGACCATCTAACCTTGCCTTTGGCTGTTACGGTCAATGAAAGGGACAGCTAAACCAAGGCAGAAGCTCAGGATGGGGAAAGGGGGCAAGAATTCCAGCGATAAAAGGGAGCTCGGTCCCATGGGTGCTTGGAAGGAGAGGACTAATGCAATGGAGAGCCATTTTGGGACTTGAAGCTAAGGAGACCGGATTTGCATTTCTAAAACTGATTGTGGCTGGTTTGGAGAACGGCTTGTGAATAAAGTAAAAAAAGAAGCAGGGACATTTGTTAAGAGGCTATTGCCTAGGGCGTAAGGTGTAAACCAAGGCCGGCAGCAGCAGTGGAAATGGACAGAAGCAGAGGCACTGGAGAGTTAGTCACAGAGCAGGCATGACAGAAGGATCAAAGGCAACAAAGGAGTCAGAATCAAGGCTGGATTCTACATTTCTGCCTTGGGCAACCGGATGGATGAGATGCCATTCGCCAAGAGGGGAAATCCAGGAAACAGGTTCAAGAATGTAATTGAGCCCTAGCCAGTTTGCTCAACGATTAGAGCATTGGCCCTCAGACTGAAAATATGCTTGGGTGAGGAGGAGGAAAAAACAAAAACAGCCCTGACCGGTTTGGCTCAGTGGATAGAGCGTCAGCCTCAGACTCAAGGGTCCCGGGTTCGATTCCGGTCAGGGGCGTGTGCCTTGGTTGCGGGGAACATCCCCAGTGGGGAGTGTGCAGGAGGCAGCTGATCGATGTTTCTCTCT
>NW_006299390.1:838609-849304 GCF_000327345.1 Myotis davidii | reverse complement strand
GTCATTCTTTATTTTATAAAAGAATAACTCGTGTGAGTTATTTTAATCACCTAGTTCTCCTAAATTTTTCCAATAGAACTTTTTTTTTTTTTTGCTTCTCGCTATCCACAACTATCAAGATATCCATGTACACATTTTATTTTTATCACTAGGACATTTTTAAATAATAGAAAAACTAACATATGGACCTAGTAAAATAATAAACTCGAACAGTACAAAATACTGTACAATAAAGTAGGTCTCCTCATTAACATGAACGTACGTTTAACTTAATAGCTATAAGATGGAGCCCAGCTAGAGTGGATCGGTTGGTTGAGCATCCTCCTGTGCACTGAAGGGCTACCAGTTTGATTCTGGGTCAGGGCACAGGCCTGAGTTTCGGGTTTGGTCCCCGGTTGGGGCGCTGTATGGAAGGCAGCCCATGGATGTTTCTCTCTCACATCAATGTTTCTCTGTCTCTCCCTTCCTCTCTCTAAGCATGTCCTCAGGTGAGAATTTTTTTAAAAAGATATGATGGTTCCATATCGGAATATTATGTTTATGTACTTATTTCATTTTATATTATCTAAGCGATTATATAAAATTATTTCATAACACACACACACATATTTCTTTGTCCTATCAGCTCATACAGCCTGGAAGCCATGGCATTCCAATAGCAAAGAGCATACCTACTACCCGCATCTTGATTCCTAGCAAAATTCTCCAATAAAAGAAACAGGGTTCCTTGGAGAAATGGTTGATTCAAGGACCGGCACAGACAATATATAAAATAAGCCTGGAGCATCTTGTAGTGCCAGAAAGGAAGGAAGTGCACCCAGAACAAACAGCAAAACCGCCATACATTGATGAGGGCTGGTCACAAGGGCTCAGGAGCCAAACAAAGAAGCTCCCTGATGGCCAAAGCTAGACCGATTTGATCAACAAAATTAAATAGTATTGGGTCATGATGCAAAATATAAAATAAATACTCATAATTTCATATGACATAAATGATTGAACAAACAAATAAGTGGGGAGCAGGGGAGACAAATCTCTCTTGTAGAATTTCAAGTAACTTATGTAGATACTCTGCCCTCAAGGAGGTGGAGTTTAACGCCCCATTTTTCAAGTGTGGGCTACATAGAGCATAGAAAAGGGGGTGGGAGTCGGGGAGAGTGGCTTTCTAGAGGAGAAACCTCACAAACACGACCTCAGCCAGATGATCCAGGTCAGCGTCCCTCGTATGAGGTGATGGAAATGCCTCTGTGCTGTCCCTCCCAGAAACCCAGAACGCTAGTTTAACTATGAGTAAAACCAGACACATTCTCATAAAGAAACATCCTAAAAAATATTTGGCCGGTACTTCTCAAAACTGTCATGATCATCAAAACAAAGGAAGTCTGAGAAATTGTTACAGCTGAGAGGAACCTAAGAAAATATGCCAAGTAAATGTGATGCGGCATCCTGGAACGCAGGATACATTTATTGTACAACTTTTTAGTATCCGTAGTCCTCTTTTTCATTCCTGATATTGACAATTTGTGACTTCTCCCTTAAAAGGGATAATGAGGGCATGTGAGGAACAACCTCTGCCAATAAATGTATTGAGAAGGGACATCAGGTAAAAACTAAGGAAATCGGAACAAACTGTTGACTTTAGTGAATAATCATGCATCGCTGTTGTTTATTAAATTGTGGCAAATATACCATACAAGTTTAAGGTGCTCCTTAGTAGAGGAACCTGGGTATGAGATATATGTGAATGGTTTGTACTATCTTCTCAATTTTTCTATGAAGCTGTTCTAAAGATAAATTTTTTTAAGTCTCTTGTTTCCAGCAGAACCTAGTGTCTTGTGAATCTTTCCAGAAATACTTTATCTGTGGAGATAGTCTCCACTCACCCCTCCCTTTCCTCTCTGCTCTGTGCCTGAAGACTGGCTTTAAGGGCAATCAAGCGCCTTTGCTCGCAGGTTTCTTCCTGTGGAGTTTGGGCAATGGAGAATGGGAAAGTACCTACCAGCGTATCAGAGGTTGGAGGAAGAAAGCAGGGGTATTTATTTTCCCAGCTCCTTCCTGGAATTACCAGCGGTTCCATTCTTCTACTGAAGGGCACAGTTCCTGTTGGGCAGCCCTCTTCATCAGCACGCTGGGTTCTGGTAACAGCTCCCTCCCTCTGCCCCTCCTGCTAGGATTGCTGACAGCCTTCTCTGATGTGAGGTGACTGGACAGCTGAAAGCTCCCTGCAGCTCGCCCTGAGGTGCTCCACCATGCCTTGTTGGTTTTCTTTGGCCCTTTCCACACTTTTATAAAGAGTCCCTTCATTAACTTTATCTCGGTGTGTCATCTATTGTTTGCTAGGACTCTGATTAGTATAATTCACAAATTCATATTCCCTTCTATATACAAATATGAGCATATTATACTATTATACGTATTGTTTTGCACCTTACCATTTTTTCATCTATAATAGACTTGGGGTTAATTCCCATGTCCATATATGTCAATTCACTTAGTTAGCATCCCATTTTCTATGGATATCATGTTTTCATGTGTTACATAGAAAGAGAATTAAAAGCTGAACTTAGCAGAGGAACCCTGAGGCCTGGGTAAGAAGCAGTAAGATTGCCGAAACCGGTTTGGCTCAGTGGATAGAGCGTCGGCTTGTGGACTGAAGGGTCCCAGGTTCGATTCCGGTCAAGGGCATGTACCTGGGTTGCGGGCACATCCCCAGTGGGAGATGTGCAGGAGGCAGCTGATCGATGTCTCTCTCATCGATGTTTCTAGCTCTCTATCTCTGTCCCTTCCTCTCTGTAAAAAATCAATAAAATATATTAAAAAAAAAAGAAGCAGTAAGATTACCCATGAGTAATAAGATTGACTAGAAGTTCTGAAATAGTGGTGAGGTGAACTGAGGTTGCTAAAACCCCAGATAGTTTTGCAGAAGTTAAGAGAATGGGCTTTGGAATCAAACTGCTTGGGTTCATATTCCAGCTCAGCCCTACTGTGTGACCTTGGGCAAACTACTTAACCTTTCTGTGTGCATGTCCTCATCTGTAGAATGGGAATAACAATATTAATCTCAAGGTAATACTTGTGCTCAAAGGTTGTTTAGTTTTCAAGTCAGACCCCACTGGGCAACATGGTACATCCCAGTGAATATGCTATGAGCCTCCATCTGGGTCTCTCTCCCCATTCCCGATCCTTCAGTTCTTTCTCCTGAGTTCCCCTCAGCTTCTTCTTTTACTCTTTCTTCTCTGCTCATCTCACCCATCTGTCCCATTGTGCATGATAGCTTTTTTTTTTCTCTATTGAGATTTAAGGTTCATTTTTAAATGAAGAATTAGACAGTAGATTCTAGGGGTAACTGTGTGTTTACTAATGTATAGTTCAATAGAAGAGGTATGGATGAATTTTAAAAACATTTTCTTTAAAGCCAAGGAATTGTTAGCCAGCAAAAAGAGAAGACAAGCTGCCTCGAGTGACCTGCTGCTGCCTTCTACCAAAAGTGGTTAGTTTTCTTGCCTGAGCCAACTTCTGCTCAGGTCCCCATGAGTCACCTTGACTGAGAGAGCTTTCTGAGTGTCTGACACCCCGAGTAACAGAAAAATGAAGTAACTGATTCCCCATGCAATAGTTAGAAACTACCGAATAAATTCTAAATACTAAGAATTTTCTTTTACAGGTGTCATTAAAAAGCATACTGTCCAATTTTATTCAGAGGATAAATTGTTCTTCAAAGAGTTTAAAGTATTTTTTATTTTTTCTCTTCACGTGAGTTCAAGGATTTTACAGAAGAAAAGAAGCCCCTTGTCATCCTCCTGAGATGTCTCAAGGGCTAGTTGCTTCCCTTTTTAAGTTCTCCTGCTTCCACTCCCTAAATGCTTAGTTTTACTATTTTTTAGGTATATAATCACCTTTATTATCATTCATAAATATATTAGAAATGGATCTTAAAAACAACATCTAGGTTCTCGTGGACTGCTGTTTTCTGTTCAGCTACACAATTAGAAAGCCAACTCTGAGGATGAAAAAGCCTAAGTATAATTTTAGTTCCTTTTTTTGGGTCTCATACATTCTGAAACATTCTCTGGGCCTTCTAGGTCCAAGCATCACATTGTCTTAATAGACCTGCCCATGCTCAGGGCCTTCTGTAATTACTTTGACAAAAAGATGAAGCGGCTCCTCTCCTTTCCCCAAATGAAGTTATTTGGAATCTTGACTGAAAGCAAACACCAGGTACGCTGAGCAAAGGTCTTGCCCTAAAAGCCAAATGCCTGGTTTTAACGGCCGCATAGCTCCTGAGGACTCCATGTTCGTTATCTCTAGATCTGACTTCCCTGGATTTCCACCACCCTGCTTTCCTTTTTGTTTTGCAAGCCCATCAAGCTCCGTCCTGACTCAGAGTTTTTGCCTTTGCTGTTTTGTTTTCCAGGCAGGCCACCTCCTACCGGCACTTCAAATCTCTCTGCAAATGTCACCTGCTTGGAAAGAGACAGGCTTTCCCTAACCACCCCACTGCAAGCAGACCACCCTCTCCCCGTGCTGTGCATTGCCCCTCAGTAATTCTACATATCATTCTGCTTATTTCTCTCATAGCTTTTATTATAACAGAACATTATCTGATTTATTTATTTGCTTAGAGTTACTGACCCCCACTAGACTATAGTCCTGTGAGGGCAGAACTATGTCAAGCTTGTTCACTGCTGTATCCCCAATGCTAAGGTGGTGTCTGACACAAGTAAAGGCTCAATAAATACTCACTGATGTGGACGAAAGGGGCCACATTCTAACCTGACAAGCTCAGGGGAGGCCTGCATGGCAGTCTTGCAAACTGAGACCTAAAGTCACCACAAAGGATGGTCTGAAATTAAACTTTAAAAGCAGTTATAGTGGGCAGTTGGGTCCTAGGCCAGTATCTTCCCTGACAAGGTCAACCCATACCTTAACGGAGCCTATCTGTCTTTTTGCATCTATGATAACATACCCTTGAAATGTCTGGGTAACTTGTAACTTCCCTTTTTCTGGAGCCCCTGGGGCACAACCAAATGTGCTGGGCGCCAGGACAGATACCACAAACCCTTTCATTATCATGTTCATTGATCCTGCACCCACCTAAGTGTGTGTCCATCATTTTACTTTTTTACTTTTTATCCAATCCCAGGGGTTTCCCTGCTTTGCTTTATCCCTCCTCCTTAATCTGTCACCAATGAATTTCATGTAACCCACCTATGTCCCTCCTTTGATTGCAATGTATAAATACAGATGTAACCCCGCCATTCTCCAGAGCATTATCTCAATTCCTTGAGGTCCTACTTCCCGGCATATGTCGACAGTTTGGCTCAAATAAATTCACAAAAATTCTTTACAGGTTTCAATGGTTTTTTTACATTAATACTGAGTAAATAAATGTATGGATGAGTGAATGAATGAATGAATGAATGAAATACTTAAACATGCAACTCAGGATAACACAGCCCATCACTATTTACTTGGAACATTCCTCAAGTGTCCCTCTTCTCCCTCAATGAACAAACCATAGAGTTCCTGGGATAAAGTATGCAAGGATAACTTCAAAAATTAAATTTATTTAAATAATAAGAAACTTATTATTTAAGTTTCAGACCCTCAAATTATTCTTTGTTCAGAAAACGGTGCCATTATTTCATGCTAGTGAGTAACAAATTTACTAAACCAAATATCAAATTTGAATTAATATTAAAGATTGTGGTATTCCCTCTACTATCTGAGACATTTATTGAATTATAGTATATAAAAATAAATATTTATTGACACTGAAATTTGCTTTAAACTTGGAATAGATTGCCACATAGGTTTAGAAAGAATTCTCTTGTTTAGTGGGGTTTTTTTAAAGAATGGATTCTCATCTTTTTAGACTTTGTTTCCTAAAATAAATAAACAAATAAACTAGTTTCCTTTCCACTCAATGATTTCTTAAGATCTCATCATTAAGTAATCAATAATTTAACAAGTTTTTTTCTAGTACCTATTACATTGTCATAATTTGCCAAGGTATACTGGCAAGGTATTCTGGAAACAAAAGAAGACTTGTAATTTTACTTACTTGAAATTCTTCTGATTAGATAACTTTTTAAATTATATTTTTTAAAAGGAAGAAAAAAAAGAAAGTAAAAATCTGCCCCTTGGACCAGAAAAAAGTAGCAAGACTGACTACTTGCTCTAAATTTAAATTAACACAGGACTCAATTAAATCATTCCTGTGACACATAAAGTCACTCAAAACTTATGATTTTATACGTATACTAGAGGCACCTTGCAGGAAGATTTCTGCAAGAATAGGGCTTCCTGTGTCCTGAAGCTTTCTTCTCTGCTGCTTCGCTCCCTTCTGCAGTGCTTGGCTTCCTTCTACATTGTCTTCAGTCTTTGCTGGAGTGCCTGTGTATGCAAATTAACCACCATCTTTGCATACTCATCTGATTGGCTGGTGGGCATAGTGGAGTGACACCAATTTGCATGTTTCTCTTTTATTAGTGTGGATACCCACAGTTTATCAGTTCTAGTATGCCATTAATTATAAAACACAATTATTTTATGAACCACTAAGAAAGAAAAAACGCTGCCAATTAAACCACAGCGTACCATCAATTATGAGTCCTGATAAAATATGGAAAATGTGTATTTTAGAATCAGTGAAATAGGGCATAGATTTTGTGACCATTTGATGAATATTTGTTGCACCCACATATAGGAGACCATGTTCTATGCTTCCTTTGTTCATTATTGTACCATGGCCAGCACTAATAAACTCTTAATAAATCTTTGAATGCATGTGTAGATCTAATAGTGAAGTTTGCCTTACACACAAAGTGCCTAAGTGATAAATTAAAAAACACATTTAAAATCAGCACTAACTGCTGAGTATGTGCTGGAAAGTAACAATTTATTTTGAGGTGATGTATATCTCCTTGAAAAGAAGTCCTGGAAATGATTAAATCATCATTAAAAAAAAGAAAAGAAAAAGAACTGCCCACCTCCATGGGAAACAGGCAGAACTTGATTTGTAAAGCTTAAGTGAGTAAATTGAGGTGTTTGATATAACAAGTAAATTGGGTGGGGAGAGCAAGCTGTTTTCACCTCCTACTCTTCTCTGTTTTTAAAAGACAGCCAAATTCAGATCTAGGAGAAAAGCAGTTCTATACTTTTATAGAAACCTGTGAGGGAGATGTCATTCTATCCATGCATTTAACAGAAGAAAGCAGACTCTTCATCTAAGTCCATGCAGGACTTATTATTACAGTGCGGTAATTATGAAATAGAATTCCCACACAGAACGATGCTGTTCAAAGAAGAATTCTGTCTGTTCTCCAAGGGAAGTGACACACTTGACTCCTGGTGTTATTTGAAAGCCTATTCTTTCCTCTGCCTTCGGACACCTCTACCACCCTCCTTATTCCTTGGGATCACCACCACCACCATCAAATCATCACCCAGTTCTGGTCCAAAGTGGTCCACGGAACCGACTGGACCAGACCAAAAGTGTCAAAATAAGAGTAACAGGGAGCAGAAATGGCTATCGGCAGGGGATAAGAGTCATATTTATATTTGCACAGGATGCCTCTTGAGAACTCAAGGAAGCATTGTGAATCCTCCAGGTGAGTTACTGTGGACCTCAGTATGAATGAGTTAACAGTATTAGGTCCCAGGCAGCTATTGACAAAGTTAACAAAAATTCATATGAACTCACCTAGACAGATATTTGTGACATCGCTTTAATTTTTTTTAAAAAAAAGGTTGCATACCAATATGTATGGTATTTTTAGTTTTTTAAAGAGCATCTGTGGGCTCGTCCTGGCCGGCGAGGCACGGGGCTTGGGCCTCCTCCTGTGCACTGAAAGGCTGCTGGCTGGATGCCAGGTCAGGGTGCGTGCCCCACGTTTGGCTGGATCAGATTCACTCTGCACGGATGTTTCTCTCTCACTCACTCTACTTCCCTCTCTCTGTAAAAATCAATAAACTGTTTTAAAAATCTTTGGGCTATAAATATATCTTTTAGAAAACATTAATGGTTGAAAGGAGTCAAAGTGTCTTCAAGAAGATTTTGTTTAGTGAGGGAGATAAGACTTGTATGTAAATAAAATTATGATAATAAGATGGATAGTAAAAGACAGTTTAAGAGAGGATCAGCTCTCCTCCTCTCTCTCTCTCTATCTCTCTCTATCTCCTCTCTCCCTTTCCCCCCTTCTTCCCTCTCCCCTCTCTTCTACTCTCTCTGAAAAGCAATGGCAAAAAAATGTCCTCAGGTGAGGATTAACAACAACAAAAAAGAGAGAATCTGATAAGGTACCAAGAGAATCCAGAAAAGAAATAAATTTAATCTGAATGAAAGCATCAAGGAATGTTCTTAACTAGGCTGTAAAGATGTGTGTGAGGGTTTCCAGAGTGGGTACAGTCAGAATCCACTTTCAGAAAAATCCTCTCCTCACCCTAGCTGGTTTCGCTCAGTGGATAGAGTGTTGCCCTGCGCACTGAAGGGTCCCGGGTTTGATTCTGGTCAAGGGCACATGCCCATGTTGTGGACTTGATCCCCAGTAGGGAGCGTGCAGGAGGCAACCCATCAGTGATTCTTTGTCATCATTGATGTTTCTCTCTCCCTCTCTGATGTTAATAAAAAGATATTTTAAACAAACCCTTTCAGTGTCGTTGAGTTTCACACACAATAATAATGTACTTATAGAAATGCATGTACACTATGGATAGCTGTGTACTATATATGTCTCCGTATCCTATATAATAAAAGGGTACTATGATGCACACTTACCACCAGGGGGCAGATGCTCAATGCAGGAGCTGCCCCCTGGTGGTCAGTGTGCTCCCACAGGGGGAACACTGCTCAGCCAGAAGCCCAGACTGGGCTCACAGCTGGTGAGCACAACAGCAGTGGAGGCAGCCTCTCCTGCCTCCAGGGCAGCGCTCTTTTCCATTGATTTTTAGAGAGAGTGGAAGGGAGAGGGAGAGACAAAGAGAGAATCATGGATGTGAGAGAGACACATCAATTGGTTGCCTCCCACTCTTGCACTCTGACCAAGGCCAGGGATCTAGCCTGCAACTAAGGAATGTGCCCTTGACTGGAATGAAACCCGGAACTCTTCAGTCCAGGGGCAGACACTCTATCCACTGAGCCAACCGGCTGGGGCTAAACGTACATTTTAATAAACTTACAGAATCTTAAAGGGGACTGCAAACTCCATCACAGGATGTTAGTAGCACTCCTGGCCTCTCTCCACTAGATCTCAGTAACATTCCCCCCAGGGGTGACAACCAAAAATGTCTCTGGACATCGCCAAATATTTCCTGGAGGACAAAATAGTCCTCATTTACGAACCATTAGTTCTTATCCAGTAAGAGTTCCAAAGTTCATGATTTGGATTTTCTTTTTAGGTCCCTTCTTCAAGGTTTATAACCTGGTTGGATCAAGAAAGCTTTTGAAGATCTGTTGAAAGCTGTGGCTCATTCATTCCTCAGAAAAAGCTCCCCTGCGCATCATGTCCAGTACAATGTCAGGACTTCGCACTTGCGTTCTGTTTTTGGGCGCGTAGGGAACTGTCTGGTCTGTGCTTCCCAGCTGGGTGGGTACCCGAAGGCTGGTGTCCAGAGCCACTCCGTGTTTACTGCAGAACACTGGTAATCAGGAGAGAAGCATCCTGTTCACCCAACTCGCTCTCCCTTCTGTCAACCTGCAACGTCAGTTTAAACAAGAGTCTTCCCAGAAGAAAACACAACACGGATGAGGTAGGATAGATCCCACTTCCTCTCACTCTCTTTTGGTCTAGATTCCTGTCTAGTCCAGCATATTCCCTCCTGGATGGTGCAGATAAATGAGAAGATAGAACCAAAGAGTCAGCCAGGTAAGAAAGGGGCCACCTGGACACTTGATTTGATTGTGAAATATGAGAGAGAGAGAGAGAGAGAGAGAGAGAGAGAGAGAGAGAGAGAGAGAAACTATGTATCTTAAATTTATGAACAAATCATGAATTCTCTGTAGCCACCACTCACTGGGTACTTCTAAAGAAAGACTTCCTAGAAGTCTTTCTAAGTACAAACCCGGCCACTGCCCCTTCGGTCCTCCCCACCTAGCGTGAGAGCGGTGCGTCAGACTGTGGAGTTCCTGGTTCGCACAACCCGGGCAAGGCCAGGGATCGCTGACATCTAAGCGGGGCCCTGCACTGCCACAACAAGTCCCGCCAGGCTGCCCGGCCCCTGGCTTCCCAGTCTCCATTAGTGAGTGACGGCCAGTAAGACTCTGGACAGAGAAAGAATGCGGGAGGGGTAGGATTTACTTCCCGGCAGGACAGATGGGGAAAGACAGATGCCTGTGTGTCCCTCTTTTCAACTTAGGTGTCTCTATTGCTCCATAAATAAAACGTGTCCCTGCCTTCTGCGAGCTCTATAAAGGCAGCGGAACGGCCGTGCCCGGGGCATTCCGGGCGGGGCACGAGCGGAGCCACAACAGGTGAGATCGCCGCTGCAGGTGTCGCCTGGCCACGCAGCCCGGGCTGGACGCCTAGGCAGAGCCGCTGGTTGGAGATGGGGCCCGTGTGGGGGCCTGGAGCGGGCGGGGGGCAGGACAGCGTTCTTTCTGAGAAGCTGAGAGTGAGGAGAAGGCTGGGAGACAGGCCGGAGGAGAGATCTGCCCCACCCGCCCCCAGTTATGTCCCCAGGGGAGCGGCGACCTGC
>NW_006299390.1:836034-838192 GCF_000327345.1 Myotis davidii | reverse complement strand
GAGCGGCGCCTGCAGGAGCGCAGGACGCTGCGGGAGCGCCTGGCCCGGAGCTGCAGGTCAGCCGCCGCCACGCGTCCGTCCCGGTGGGAGGAAGGCTCCGTGGTTCTCCTTTGGAAGTTGACTCTAGTCTCGGAACTTCTCTCTGGGGAGAGGGTGTCCCGGGAGTCCTGTCTCTCTTCCTCTTTGGGGGACACCTGGAGCGCTCCTTGGGGATCCAGCGGGTCCCCACCGCTTTGTGGTGATGGCCAGGCTGAGGAGAGCGGGGAAGAAAGGGGCTCGATTAAAAAGAGACGCTGGGTGAAGGCATCACCTGACCAGGAGGAGTCCAGAGCCCAAGCTCCTTCAGGCAGGATGCCACCCAGAGACCAGAGTGACGGCCAGACGCGGGGGAGCGCAGTGTCCCGCGGCCTTCCCATCAGGCGGGGGACCCCGGGAAGCCTCTGTCCGTCTCTGCACCCAAACCGGCCTCCTGTTATTAGATATCCCAGACACAGAATTAGAGAACCGGCGATTGCTGCCGGATCCTCTCTTTAAAAACCTTAAAAAAAAATAGAACATTTAAAATACATATAAAAGTAAAGAGTAGTATAATGAACCTCGTCTCCACGTTTTTATCCATCACCCAGCTTCAATGATGATCTACTCCAAGTTAATCTTCTTTCATCTATTGACACCCACTTGCCACTCCCCCCAACCCTGTTTCTCTTTCTCTCTCTCCATATATATGTTGGGACAAAAGTAGGCTTGCAGTTGTTTGTATGGAAAGTAATACAATGATTAATGGATAATAATACAAGAATGAACTTCATGTTTCTCAGACTCACAACTGTAAACCTCCTTTTGCCCCAAACCCCTGTGTGTGTGTATACTTTTGCTCCACCTACTTTTGCCCCACCATGCATACATGTATATACTATCCTATATAATAAAATGCTAATACAAAAATTACCCCAACGGTGGAACAACCAGTTGCTATGACGTGCACTGACCACCAGGGGGCAGCTGCCCCCTGGTGGTCAGTGTACTCCCACAGCGGGGGAGTGCCACTCAGCCAGAAGCTGGGCTCAGGGCTGGAGAGCACAGCAGCCGTGTCAGGAGCCTTTCCCACCTCCGTGGCAGCACTAAGGATGTCCGACTGCCAGCTTAGGCCCTCTCCTGGCATCAGTCTGACATCTTCCAAGGGCTCCCAGACTGCAAGAGGGCACAGGCTGGGCTGAGGGGCCCCCCCGCCCCCCGCCAAGTGCACGAATGTCGTGCACTGGGCCTCTAGTATACACACACACACACACACATATATATATATATATAATATATTTCTTAAAAATATATATCCAGTACATGTAAGTACTTAAAAAATATATATATAATCACAATTCCATTATCAGGAGTCAAAGAATGTTCACTTACTGTTAATATTGTTTTCTTTTATCTCTTGGTTGTTGAGTTTAAAAAATACTAAATAGTAAGGTACAGCAAAGTGTGCATTTATCACGCTAAGAGTTTTGTAAAACTGGTTCCAAGCTTGTATTGCCAAAATATACAGAGCATGTTTATTTTCCTTAAAAGAAAAAGAGAAGTAGAAGAAGGCGCCTGGGGATAGAAGTCTGAAAATTAATCTCCATTTAGAGACTCCCCATTGATCAATGTATGGCTGGACCAGAAAATGGGTTCTTGTGTAGGGATATTTTCTCAGAGGATTAAGAAGGTGGGGGTTGGGGGACACTTAATCCTGTGTTTCCTACCACGGTGCGTTTAAAAGGGTAGATAGAGCTCTTGGCAAAAGCATGGTCAGTACTTCAGTGTTGATATTTGCGATTCTCATTCTCTTTCTAAATAGCTGTAAACATTTAGAAACCATGAAGGGCTCAGTTCAAAACTTTGTGATTGCTTGCGGCTGAGATGAGATTGGAGACCCAGTTTTCTTGCTTTTTGACAGCTGTTCAAGAAAAAGAGCCGTTGGTGTGCTGAAGACCCTCTTGCCCATCTTGGACTGGCTCCCCAAATACCGAGTCAAGGAATGGCTGCTCAGTGACATCATCTCGGGAGTTAGCACTGGGCTAGTGGGTACCCTGCAAGGTAAGGTGTTGGTGGACTGGCCCCAGTGGTTGTGAATCAGTCTCCAGAAGCAGTTCATGACCCCCCACCCAACACACACACA
>NW_006299390.1:811363-835998 GCF_000327345.1 Myotis davidii | reverse complement strand
CCCCCGCCCCTGGCTCCCATGGGTCTGTACCAAGAGCTTGCTCACCTTCGAAGGCATCATCTTTCCTCCAGAGCCTCTTAGTGGAGGAAGTTGCATCTTTCTTCCTCCTCTTCCTTAGAGTTCTCTTTCTGGGAAACTGTGCTGTTTCTCTCAGGGGTGGGGAACCTCTTCGCTGCCAAGGGCCATTTGGATATTTATAACATCATTCACGGGCCATACAAAATTATCATCTTAAAAATTAGCCTGCTATATTTGGTCAAACAGTTCATTAACTCACCCCTAATGCCTTGGCAGGGCCAGGATGTTCCCCACCCTGCATGGCCCCAACTACAGCCCTATTTCCTAAGCAGTGGGTTCCCAACTTTTATTGACCATAATTCACAGTAACAAATATGTATTACATCACAATCTGTGCACATATAGCTCATTTTGTTAAATAATATCTCACTACCACGGATGCACTCTGATATTTTCTATTGTCTTGTTTTATTATGCTTCCATATATTTTTAAATGATAATTACAGCCCGTAAAGTTACTTTACATCTCACACATGGTCTTGACCCTGCCCTTCGAAACTGGCTTCAAGGAAAGTGGAGGACGTATTTTAGCCTGAACTACACATAAGTGTTTTTTCTGTTCCCCTCCCCCTCCTTTTTAATCCATCCCCTTATTTTAATCTCTGGCAAAATGTCCCAGCATAGGTGGTTATTACTTTAAAAAAAAACACACACACACAACAAAAAACTGGCTTTGTATAACATTTCCGTGAGCATCTTGCAAATCCATTGCCTAGTTGGTGAATAACATTCTCCTGTCTCCCACCCCCAATCTTGCTTCTGTCCTCCCCCCAATTCTACAAAGCCCCAGGATCATGAACACAGAAATCTCATCTATTTTTTATAATTTTATGGAGCATCTACTATGTGCCAGGCACTAGGTGTGCTGGCATGAATAAAATACACCACTTGCTTACAAGGAGCTCATAGTTCAGTGGAAAAATAGATAACAACTGGGTGTAAAGGCTGTGGTAGGGATAAGTACCATTACCTGCTAAGGCAGTGCACACAGGTGCACTCAACCAGCCTTTAGGGGATTGGGAATGGCTTTCTGCAGGTTCTCAGAGGTGTGTTTCCCTAAAGGTTAAGTCTGAGTTTGCCGCGTGAGGGAAGTGGGGTGGGGTGGGGTGGGGAAGAATGTAGAAAGATGGCTTAGTAATCGTCTTTTTCAGAAATTAGAAATAGTTGTTGAGCAATTCATGAGCCAAAATTTGCTTGTGAAGCTCTTAAGATTACTCAGGGCAGGCCAGGTAGATTCCCACAGAGAAGGAGGATGTTTTGTGGTCCCAGTGTGGAGTATCAGTCTGGTCAACCATGGTTTTTTGGTTTTGGTTTTTTATTAATTTGAGGGAGAGGGAGAGAGAGAGATCAATTTGTTGTTCCACTTATTTATGCATTCATTGGTTGATTTTTTAAATTTAATTTTTAGAGAGGGAGAGGGAGAGAGAAAGAGAAACATCCATGTGAGAGCAGAACATCAATGGGCTTCCTCCTGCACACTCCTTACCAGGGAGCGAGCCCATAACCAAGGCATGTGTCCTGACCAGTGTTGGGGGTGATGCACAACCATTGAGCCACACTGGCGAGGGCATTGGTTGATTCTTTTTTTAAAAAAACATATTTTTTATTGATTTCAGAGAAGAAGAGAGAGGGAGAGAGAGATAGAAATATCAATGATGAGAGAGAATCAATGGTCAGCTACTTCCTGCATGCCCCCTACTGGGGATTGAGCCCACAACCCAGGCATGAGCCCTTGACCTGGGACCCTTCAGTCTGCAGGCTGATGCTCTATCCACTGAGCCAAACCAGCTAGGGCATTGGCTGATTCTTGTTTGTGCCCTGACTGGGGATCAAACCTGAAATCTTGGCTTATCAGGATAATGCTCTAACCAGCTGAGCTGCCCAGTCAGGCCTGGTAAACCACGTTTTAAATCACAGAGGTGCTTGGGAATCTGGGATGGGGCTGTGCATTTCCTAAGTTAAATGAAGACAAGTTCTTGTGTGCACAGTGGACTCTCATAGGTGTGAGATGGACACATCCTTTGACTCCTGAGGGATAAGAAGGATGTGACCTGATCAGAAATTGAACTGGCAATCCCCTTGTGCATGGGTGGATGCTCAACCACTGAACCACAGCAGCTGGGCTTACCAAATCCTTTTATAATTAATTTGATTAGGGTATATCTAAATAGCAGTTGTGCCTAAGTAGGACACTATATGAAAACTGAAAGAGTTCCCATTTTCAGGCCTGTAAGAACAGCTGAGCCAAGTTTTGGGAAATGAAAGTTTAAGAAGGACTTAGCCACCCAGTTGGGGCCATATTATTTTTATGCATATGATGTGCATGCTTATTTTTACAAAAGTGGGAGCATATATATGCACTAACTTGAATTCTACTTTTTTCTTTTTTTATACTTTACATATGTCCATGTAAATGTTTTCTATACATCACATCAATTTTATTTCAGTGAATAATAGTTTATAAAGTATAATTTAGTTAACTACTTCCTTATTTTGAGGTATTTATTCAAAACATAATTTTGGGGCACCTATGGGCCAGTATATTTAGGTTGTACCCACACTTTTTTTTCTTACTCTTATAAAGGGCTTTATTTTTTTTTCACTTTAAGTGAATGAAATATGGGAAGGTAATAAGGACTAAAAGGTGCTGACTATGTAAGAAGTATTTAACCAAGGAAAAGAGCACATCATTATCAGCTTCCCCCCTCTCCTGTACATGGATAGGTTGAAATTTCTTCAGACCAGAAGACATTCATGCACCCAGAACTGCTTGGGTTAGTGTAGTGGAGAAGTTGATGTCTGAATGGAGAGCCCAGGGGCATTGTCTTGCCTACCACTTTGTACAATTGTCATTTTTTTTTCTTTGTTTGAATCTAATTTCTGTTCCCCAACAAGATAGGGCAGAGCAAAAATGACTGTGTCCCTCAGAACACAGAGAAACACGAAATTCAGGTGAAACTGCCTAAATGCACAACTGGTGGTATAAACCTTTGAAAAGAATGACCAAGTTTTTAATCATCAGCTGACTTGATTCCTTTTTCCACTCCTGTAATCAGTGAGTGATTCAATTACTGATCAGCTGAGTCAGTTCTTTAGAGCTGTTGATTTGTGTAGATGCAATCATTATCCCAGCAGATTTGAATCATGGTCTGCAAACTAGCCTCGCCACAGACTGCACGCACAGTAAGGGAAAGCTCCGGACAAGCTGCAAATTGGGGAACTCTACGGAAGGCCTTTCTTTGTACAGTAGAAATATACTGTCCCTTTTGTTTGCGAATTCAATCCCTTTGGATATACTTTCAGGTATGGCGTACGCTTTACTAGCTGCAGTTCCTGTTGGATATGGTCTCTACTCTGCTTTTTTCCCTATCCTGACATACTTTATCTTCGGAACATCAAGACACATCTCAGTTGGTAATTATAAACCTATACTACAATTTGTATTATTCCTGTTTAATATGTTTGGCCATATTCTGTGTATTTTGCTTCCATATCTTTGGTAATGTTTTCCAGGGAAATAGGCCTTTAGTGCTCTGCCTGCTTTTTCTATTCAGAGATGCAAATGATTCTTCTTAGCTTTCAGAATACTTTGCCTTCAGTTTACTTAATAGTTAACTCTTTTTTCATGAAGCAGAGAAATTGAAAAAATGATTAAAATTACAGCCTACCTTCATATTTTGGCATGGTTTAGTTTTTTTTATTATAATAAACTAGAGGCCCGGTGCATGAAATTCATGCACGGGTAGGGTCCCTAGGTCTGGCTGGTGATCAGGGCCGATCGGAGCCTTCATGCTGCCGGTTGGGGCCTTCCTTCATTCTGTGCCGCCCCCTGGTGGTCAGCATACATCATAGCGAGTGGTTGAACTCCTGGTCAAACTCCTGAGGAGACAATTTGCATATTAGCCTTTTATCATATAGGATAGGATTTGACTCCATATTTCAAAAGCATTCTCTTCCATAACAAAAAATGACCATAAAAATCTTCAAGAGGTCTTTGAACTTACTGTTTTACCAGACTGGCTTAGCATTTACTAAATTATGTTCATCAAATACATATTCATTATTTCATTAAAGAGCATACTTATTTTTAAGTCAGTCAGATTGGAAGACTGGCAGAATCGTGCCAAAACAATTTTGAAACTAAGCTTGGCTTTCCTTCTTAGTATGGTTCAAAATAGGTTTATTTCCTGCAGTACCTAAAATTTGAATTTTCTTTTGCTAGAATGTTCTGCTAAGTAAATGTTTTAATGCTACTCTACTACTTTGATGTTTACCCTTGAGGTAATTTTGCACATCCATCCATCCGCTGACCAGACATGTCTACCTGGGCAATCCTCATGAAACAACGACAACTGTCCACTATATCCCCAACCCATATCCTCGTCCTTAGTTTATGTCCCCCAGTATCTGGCATATTGCTTTGTCTCTGTAAGGAGATCAGGAAGAGGTTTTATTGATTGAAAGAACTTCCTCACCTGGGAGAACTGATCAATACCAAATGCTTGATGAGATAAGAAACATAGAAGCTGATTTTTTTCTCTTTTGTATTCTACCCATGTAGACATTTCAGGTTACTGGATTTTGGTACTGGGCCCTCCCAGTTGTTAAAGCCTTCCACGATTAAAGGGTAGGGTCAACATCCTCATGGACAAACATATCAGCAGTAAGTGGAGAAGTTGCTGGAAGAGAAGGAATACTTTTTAAACATAGACTCGTACAGACTGCATTTGATATATGAAAAAAATAATTTGTCTTGAAAAGAGAAAAAGGGAAACTATACCTTCCCTGTACTGTGTCTATTCTGACTTGAACCCTGTGGTATTGATCAAGGTACTCAGCTCCACAGAATGGAACACTGGATGCTCTAGGTACAAAAGTAAGATGGAACAAGTAAAGACTCAGCTTCTGTGCCATCTCTGCCAGGAAACTTTACCTGACAACTCTCCCCCGTCCCATCCCCACACCACCACCAAAGGAGGTCACACAAGGATAGGTTAGGCACCCTTTCTGTACACGTAGAAAGCTGTATTGTAATTATCTATCTACATGTCTCTCTCTTGCTCGTTTCTGGATCCTGGAATGCCTTAAAACATTTGCTTTATAGCTTCTTTTATGAACAAACAATATAGATTTTTCCCAATCACAGCTAATTATCTCACACATCTTTCTAATCCTATGTAGACATGACATGTTGAACCTAAACACTTGTAATTAATAATTATTAATTGATAGAGACTTTCTCTCCCAGGACCTTTCCCAGTGGTCAGTTTGATGGTGGGATCTGTTGTTCTGAGCCTGGCACCGGATGAAAAATTTCTCATACCCAGCAGTAATGGAACTATATCAAATGCTACCATGATAGACAATGGGGCTAGAGATGCAGCAAGAATATTGATTGCAAGCACACTTACTCTTTTGGTTGGAATCATACAGGTAATGGATTTACAAGTAAAATATAGATTGGCAGGATTTTTATTTGAAGTAATTAACTGTTGATGACCTAAAAATAAAAGACCCTTCAAAGTGAGAAGCAACAATCATTTACTGAGATCAATAAGAATAGCTATTCCAAAAGCATTGATTCAGGCAAAAGCCCAGTTAATGTTCCAATTAGGAGATGAAGGCAATGGGTATTTATGAAAAAGGGAAGGGGAACAATTATATCAATAGAAGGAAGGCATTCCTATTGGTGCAGATAACATAACATAGTGGTGTGCATTCTAAACAATTCTTTTAATTTTCAGTCCAGTAGTCAGAATAACTCATTTCTTGTTATTTTGCAAAAGATCACAGGAATAGGTACATATTTTTTGCTCTTCTTAGTACATATCTAGAAATAGTTCAAGGTTAATATTACTCACTTTTTTCACATTTTAGAGTGATGGGGGGGGACATTAAGAAATTCAGATTTGTTTCTACAAGTATTTTTGTTATAGGCAGGTTACCAGAGTTTAAATTGGGTGTTAAGTTTAATTTGTTAATAGTTCAAGTGAGTAGATTCTTCTCCCAGGCAAACATTTAATTAAACATTCTTCCTTTTCTTGTTCTAGTTGGTGTTTGGGGGTTTGCAGATTGGATTCATAGTGAGGTACTTGGCTGACCCTTTGATTGGCGGATTCACAACAGCTGCTGCCTTCCAAGTGTTGGTCTCGCAGCTAAAGATCATTCTCAACGTTTCAACCAAGAACTATAATGGAGTTCTCTCCATTATCTACGTAAGTGTTTCTTCTTACTCTAGGGATGGCTTACTGAGAATGTGCTCTTTTCCTCTTTAACCTGAGTCTGTAGAGCCTACGTTCCTCCATGCCATACTTTGGGAGTCACTGAAAGCGTCCTTCTCTGAAAAAAACAATAAAGTCATGAGTTACATCGAAAAAGGCAGATTTTGCAAATCATTATTCTCAGTTGGTCAAAATGGTTTCAGAAGTGTCACTGCACTTAAAAATACTGATGAAAACAAAATGGTACAGTGAAGCTAGGACTGCTCAGGGGGGCAACAGACTAGAGTTCCAGTCTCATCTTTGCCTCCGACAAGCTAAGTGACCTCTGGTACATAATGTAGGATAATGGCTGACAGTATCTACCAACTAAGTTAAATAAAGATAAATGAGGAGCATTTTGGCCCAGAGGCCGGCACAGAACAAGTACTCGATAGAAGTCGTTACATTGAAATTATTATTTCACATCTCAAGGCTCTTTTATTTTTTTATTTGTAAAATGAAACTATTGGACATGCATCTCTAAAGCCCTTTTTAACTCTGAGAGTCCATAAAATGTATAATGTAAATGTCTGAGCAATTATAGATAAAAAGGAACATTAGATTCAGAGATGATTCAACATGCAAAAGAGATGCAAAAGAAGGATGTAGAGCACACTAATTAGATTGAAAAGTTCTTGTATCTAAATATATGTTCTATGTAAGACATGTTTTTGATGCTTGAAAGTGATGATAATAGTAACATGATGTCACCCTGGCTTGGGGGGAATGATATGCAAAAATAACATGTCAACATTAAGAATGGAGTCCTTCAATGATCCATGTATTAGCTTCTAAAACAATGTAAGGCCATGTGTATATATCTAAAAACTAGTGAAGTGGTCAGGAATTTGCTCAATTTCACAACAGTAATGCCAGCATCCCACATTACTCCATCCATTCAACAAATATTATCCAGTGCCTATTATGATCAGTTACTATGCTAAGCAGTGATAGAGGAGGAAATATAACAGTAGTTAAGATCATGGATGTTGAACTTCAATAAGCCTGGCTTGTAGTATTGGTTCTACCACCTATTACTCATGTAAGTTTGGGCATGTTATATTTCTCTAAGCCTCAGTGTCCTCTATTGTAAAATGGGAATAATAGTACCTACTAGAGTTGTGAGGATTAGAAAAAGAAAAATTGTGTATAGCACTTAGCAAAATATCTGGCACATAGTAAAAACTCATAGTAATATTATTTTCATTATCATGACAATAATAGACCTCATGGAGCTTACTGTCCACCCCCCAGGCTTTCAGTCTATTAGAACGCGTTAGCACAGGCTGTTTTTTGATTCAGGATTGTTTTTGTCATTGTTGCTTTTTTTTCCTACCAAGTCCTTGGTTTGATTTGAAACCTCCGACAGGCTCACTTTTGCAGTCCCTGAGACAGCCTGCTTTTTCTTGCTATCACATTTTCCCCATCAACCATTCACTTATTCCTTCTTTGTCATTAATTCAATTAATAAGTATTTATTGACTACCTACCATATGCCAGGCATCGTTCATTCCCTATGCAAACCCACTGGATCCACCCAGATACTCCTTATTGAGTGTACTCACTGCCTTGTATGAACATTGCTAGGTCTGTATCCACACAGATCACAGGAGGCCTAGGCCAATGGTTAACCCTGGTCATCTGGACCTCTGTAGACAGGGAACTGGTCTCCTAGGACTCTGTTTAAGATGAAGCTTGATGCCAAGGATCCCGCGATCAACAGGGACAAAAGTAATCAGGAAGCACTAGAACAAGGTCAAAAAGTTTTCAGCTCAACCACAATCATTAGTTGACATGTTCTTTTGAACACTATTTTTGAAGTCTCAGGTTACAACCTGTCGTAGAATTTTGCAAGAATCCCTCCCAGGTCAGCCAAGTTGGATGAAGATATTTCAACCATCACTATGTGGTGGTGACTATAAGCCTCCTCTTTTGATAAGAAAGAATGAGTATGTCGGGAAATGATTGCAGAAGGGTTGAAAGAGCCACTCAGTACGTGAACAGAGAATTTTGCTTATGACATTACCAATTGCAATCATGCATGAAAGAATCCTTCCACAAATGCAGAGTGGTAGTGGAATCCTCCAAGAAAGACTAAGATTGTTGAAGATGCTTTCCTTAGAATGTAGTTAACAGTCCTTTTGTTATAAGGTTGTATTTTGGATTGACCCCCCCCACCCCACACACACACAAAAACAAAACAAAAATAAAAAAAACCAAAAACACAAACCCACACACCAAGAAATAATGAATACAAAAAAATGGAGGATGAAATATTGGGAAAGAAAAAATATTTATATAAACATTAATTTACAAATGCCAGAGATGCTGAAAAGAGTATTCAGAATAGGGTATAGGATGCAGAAAAATTATTCAGAATTAGTAATACTCTTCATGCTACCATGTAGCTACTCAATTATCTAAGTAAATCAGAGTCTATTTAAGAGAGACTATGTTTTCTACCATTCACTCTGAATGGTTTGTCTCAATTGACAAAGGAAGACTTTCTTTACACTTACTAAATGGCTGCTACCTACCCCATTTTTCTCCTAACAAGGAGGAAAACCACATTGATAAACTTTGCCTAGATGGCGGGAGTTTTGAAAGCCACCCCTAAGCTTGATCAGAGTCATTACTTTGAATCTATTTAAGTATGTAAAATTTAAGACATTATGATAAAAAGAAAATAACACTTTAAGGGTCAATATATATATATATACATACATACACACACGCACAAGTTCTGATAGCAAGAAATGCCTGATGTCAAGGGGTAATTATGAAAGGTCTGTGATATTTCTGGAAATAAATTTGGCTCCAAAAGTTAACTGAAACAATTTCCTCATATGTAATATTAGGTATAATTTTTTATTACTTCATACACACAGGTAATGCTAGGTAAGAATGAAGAACTTATCTAAATGAAATGGTCCTAAAATTCTCCAAGTATGGTAGAAAATGTGATAAATATTATCCATTACTGAAAAGCTCATTTTCATGATTTGAATTATTAGAATACTAGGTGGGATATGGAATTATATGTGTACCCATATTTAAACATATTTTAGATAGTATTTTAATAGCCAACTAAATTAGATTTAATTTTTCAATTCTTTCTTTCTTTCTTTCTTTCTTTCTTTCTTTCTTTCTTTCTTTCTTTCTTTCTTTCTTTCTTTCTTTCTAATCCTCACTGGAGAATATTTTTTCTATTGATTTTTAGAGAGTGGAAGGGAGGGAGAAAGAGGGAGAGAGTGAGAAAGAGAAACTTTGGTGTGAAAGAGACACATCAATTGGTTACCTCCCGCACACACCCCAGTCAGTTCCAAGGTACATGCCCTTGACTGGGAATTGAAACCATGACCCTTCCTTTCATGGGCCATCACTCTAACTGCTGAGCACACCAGCCAGGGTGCCACTGGCAGGGAATCGAACCTGGGACCCTTTGGTGCCTAGGGTGATGTTCTAACCACGGGTGCTTTCTTAGAGCATCACTTCTATATCTTTGGGCACAATCTGACTACCTTGGTTTATATGGGTGAATTTTATTTCCACGTAGGTTAAACTTTCTATTGTAGAACTTTTCATAAGAGATTCTGACTGTATAGGTGACGCATATATTCACATGCCTTATTTGATGCAATTGTGTAATAGAAACTGGTTTGGGTTTTTGGAACTTGTCTTGCATTGTTAATACACCAGAGGTGCTTTTTATTCAAAGGCCTAAGTGACTCTCCTGGGTTAAATGAGTCTTGTGATCATTTTTGTAAGATGAAAATGTTTGTATGATTGGAATAATTACCCTGATTGTTTTTGAGTTTGAATTTTTCCATCTTGAGTCAAAAGTAGACCTTTATTATATAGACAATCAGCATATTCTATTGAGCTCATGAATTCATGCAGGTCATTCGTCATCAGAAAATTCTTATGTAAAGAGCCAGAAGGCAATACCTCAGGACTTAGGGCTGTTTACCCCTATGGTAGATGCTCTAAGTTCTTGAGTTATAGTGTCTGCTTGTTGGAAGTTTCTCCATTTTTTCTTTTTCAATCTGCTATCATTTGCCTCACTTTGTTATTATCAGTGTTTCTGTCTCTTTTACTGACTCTGGAAAACAAAGTAAACTTGTTAGTATTGAGTTTAAAGCAGGAGTAAAATACTCCGAGTGAAAGTCCAAGAGGCTTGCTCCAGGTCAAATGCTTGCACTCTAGTTCAAGCACTTGGTGGAAGGTATTTTGCTTGTACAGTGGGGCCTTGACTTACGAGTTTGCTCATTAACTCAAATTACTCTACCAACTCAACGCAAAAAATCGGCCGAGAGACAGCTGGTATCTCAAAAAACTCGTTTAGTCGGGACACTCATAAGTCAAGGCCCCACTGTATTACAGCTTCTCCCCACGCTGCTTTACTCTCTACTTGTTTTTTAAAAAATCATTTTTTATTTTCAATTACAGTTGACATACATCATTATATTAGTTTCAGGTGTACAACCCAGTGACCAGACATTACATAACTTAAGTGACCACGCCAGAAATCCTGCACTCATCCTGCACGTCCCCTAGTCTCTAGAATATTATTGACTATAGTCTCTTTACATCCCCATGACTATTCTGTGACAACCAATTCCTTTCCCTTTTTTTGGCTGTTGTTAATCCTCACTGGAGGACATTTTCCATTGATTTTTTTTTTTTTTAGAGAGAGTGAAAGAGAGGAAGGAAGGGGGAGAAAGAGAGAGAGAAAAACATCTTTTTCACATCGATTGGTTGCCACTCACATGCACTCTGACTGGGATGGGATTGAATCCAGAACCCAGGTATGTGCCCTCGACAGGGAATCGAACCTGGAACCCGTTGGTGTCTGAGGCAGTGTTTTAACCACTGAACACACCAGCCAGTGCTCCTTTACTCTTGAATGTATTCCAGAGAGTTGAAGTTGCTGGAAAAATGACTCCTAGATTACTTAATGTTCATAATAGGGAATTGCTGTCAGATTGTCATTATAATTCATTTAAGTATAGTTCACCTGTAGAAATAAATAAGGTACATGTTATAAACTATGAGATGTTCCATCCCTTTATCTTCACTGGAAGGTTATTTGTCTCAAAGAATTGATGAATGCCTTGTTCAAACAGTCAAGCCTTCTTCAGGACTGAAGTTGCTGTAACAAAGATATTAGTGTTCTTTCCTGGGATCCTCCCTTGCTAACATCCCTATAGTCCCAGAAACCTTCTATTTACAAAGCAAAACTAGTTTTTCTTGAGCTAGCTTATCTCTCCACTTGGAAAGAGTTACTTTTATTTAAGTCATTTAGTTCATTTAAAGTTTGAACTAAATACCAAATTAATTTCCAAAAATTTGTACTTAACCTATATATCAGTTCGATGATTTTCTTGGCCATAATGAATAGGCCAGTCCATATGTAATTACATATAAAGTATTTCAGGCATTTTATTATAACCTGTATCATTCAGGTTTAGGAAAGACCTTTACCTAAAATACTAGCTAAGTGGGACTGTTGGATTTATCAGTCATTAGTTTCAACAGTACCATATCAACATGGCAAAAATTAGGCCAGTTAATAGCAACTGTAAAACCACTTTAAGATGCAAACTTTAAAAGTTTTCCTGCAAGTAAAAGACATTTTTTTTTCTTTTAAGAGATCTCATTTTATTGTAAAAAACACAGATAGCAAAAATAAGAAAGTAGAAATCACCCATAGCTTTATTACTCCAAGTAAACCATTATTAATAACTTGAGATATATTTAATGATCTTTGTCATTAAATTAGTCAACATATTTTTATGATTTTACATAATTTTAAGTGCTATTTGATATCATAATTTTTTCATAAGAGTACTCTATAAAATCTTTTTGTTTTACAGACTCTGGTTGACACTTTTCAAAATATTGGTAACACCAATCTTGCTGATTTCATTGCTGGATTACTCACCATTATCATCTGTATGGCAG
Organism: Myotis davidii; assembly: GCF_000327345.1. Lineage (NCBI taxonomy): Eukaryota > Metazoa > Chordata > Mammalia > Chiroptera > Vespertilionidae > Myotis > Myotis davidii. The sequence continues at coordinate 823,696 of NW_006299390.1, read as the reverse complement.
TTAAGGAATTAAATGACCGATTTAGACACAAAATCCCGATCCCTATTCCTATTGAAGTAATTGTGGTAAGTAGAATATGTAATTAGAAAATTCAGCATTAGTTGGTTCGACAAGAAAGGAATTGCTAAAACAAATGGATTTTTTTTAAAACCTCTTGTTTTATTTCAGACAATAATTGCCACTGCCATTTCATATGGAGCCAACCTGGAAAAAAATTACAATGCTGGCATTGTTAAATCCATCCCAAGGGGGTGAGTATGGCATTCCTCTTAGGCAATACTAATTTATTGAGGCAGTACTTTCTATTTAAATGAAACCTTTTATTACAAGCTTCATTTCATTGGTGCTCCTTCAATAGTCCTATTTGTGTATGATCTTAAAGAAATACCCATTTGTGCAAACTATCAGATAAACAATATTTATGTAGATGAAGTTCAGTCCATTTGTTTAAAAGCAGCCTGAATTATGGTCTCTCTTTGTCCTTCGTATTCTTAAAAAGTGGTAAGACGTGTACAGTTACCACCAGACTCCTGATTTAAACTCATATGTATAATATAAATAGAATCATGAATAGTAACGTTCTATTTTTTTTTTTTTGAACTGAGGACAGTCTGCTTAAGGAATCAGGGACATCTGATCTAAATACTCTACCGTTTCATTTAATCAATTTTAGGTAATATTTATGTCATTTGGTCCTCTCAATAAAATGCATAATCTGCAAAGGAAGTTTTATCTATGTTTGGTGAATTAGAAAAGGAAAAAACTAAGATCTTTTGTCCATCTCTAACACCAACTAGTTCATAGCCTTGGAGGCAGGGGAGCGGGGGAGAGGGGGGGAGTGTTCTTCTATAAAACAAGGGTAATGACAACTACTGAAACTTCAGCTCGAGCTTGTTGTGAAATGCTAATGAGATCTCTCATAAAATTCGAAGAGTGGACCAAGTGCCCTGCACTATAATTTTATCATATGGCATTTTAAAAAAGAAGCCCAAATGTTTATTAGATTTGGAACATTAACTTACAGCATTTGTGATGAGCCTTCCTCTTATATAACCACTAAGTCCCCTTAGTGCTAGCTGAGGGCCCTTGTCCCAGTCTGTGTGTCTCCATGCTCTTAATAGAAAGTTCTCGGGCTAGGGGAGTCCCAGCGCTTGTTCCACAGGGAACTGCTGCCTTTGCATTTGATCATCTCGTTTTCCTTCTAATATCTGTTTAAAAAATATTTGAAAATTTACAACTGGCTACAATGGGCTTAATTAACATATTTTCCATTCTAATGTTTCTCAGACTTACCTTTTTGGGAGAATCACGTGAGATCCTTGTTAACAAAGATTCCTGGTTCCCACCCCAAACGCATTAAATCAGGCTTTCCAGAGAAGGGGCCTCAGAATCGATGTTTTTCAAAGGCACGTCCAGTGCTTCTTATGACCAGCTATATTTGGGAAGCTCTGCCTTAGAGTATTAACATGTTGATAGTAAATCCTCGCGCTGAACGGAATGAAATAGAAGATACAGTGTGGCTACTTGAGTTAGAGCATTTTCACCAGAACAATTAGATGGTTTAAGTAGTTAAAAACAACCACATAAAAATATATTATAGATCCCTTTTGTCGGACTTGCCAAGATGAAACACTTAGAGGGGGTCCACAGAAAATCCCTCAACCCATAAACCCCCGTTTCATTAATTAATATGGGAAACTCATTTCTGTTGGCCTATCAGTGGTTGGCAAACTCATTAGTCAACAGAGCCAAATATCAACAGTACAACAATTGAAATTTCATTTGAGAACCAAATTTTTTAAACTTAAACTATATAGGTGGGTACATTGTTATTAACTTAATTAGGGTACTCCTAAGGCTTAGGAAGAGCCACACTCAAGGGGCCAAAGAGCCGCATGTGGCTCGCAAGCCGCAGTTTGCCAACCACAGCCCTACGTCATCCTTTCCTTCCCTATCCAGAGCTTTCCTGGCTGCTCTCCCCCTGAGAATGGATCTTTAGTCTCTTGCTCTTGGGTTTAGTCACGAGAGTCCTCTAACAGACCACCTGGAGTGAGTGGTTAGGTAACCCAGCCTGCCTGGCCCCATGGACTGCAGGCTCCTCCTCAAGGCAGTGAGCCCATTTATCTTACTCTGTCTTCCTAGCACAGTACCTACCTCCTACCTATAGGATCCCAGAAAATATTTGTTAAAGGAATAAAATACCCAAGCCTATACTGTTAATAAACAAGCCACCAGAAAGGACATTGTTGCCTGATCTAACAGGATTGCACAGAAACAAGTCTAAAGACATTAACAAAACTGAAAAAGAAAGGGTGGAGTGAAGAGATTGGAAAAGAGCAAAAGAAGTAGAGCGTTAAAGATGAGTACGATGACAGCAAAAAGAAAGGCCAGGCTAACCCACCTTGTTATTCAGGCTCCTGTCAATCGTCCAATAAGGGAGTAAAAGTGAGGCAGTTTTCTTTTATCCTGTTGACGATCAACCATACGTTAGGACCACTTGGTCCCCAATAAATCCACATAAGAACCTCATGTCTATGAGAATCTTATTTTCACTTTACCACATCCCTCTAATTATAGAGGGAAAATGTAACTTCCTATTAAAGAAACCTCAGGCATAGTGAAATAGGTAGGGGAGGTTTTTCTTTCTAGGATCCCTGGAATTAGACCATGTGAATAGTCGTCAAGAGATAGGTCCATGAAGGTCATCACCCACATTTTCATATTTGGAAACAACCACATGATTATAAACTTGTGGGGTTTTTCTCTTTATATGATTTGTAGAAAAGCTCTGGTTTTGTAAAACAGTAGTCATTTGACCTCACCACCATCATTGGGATATGTTAGTCATTGTGACTACGAAGCATTCTGATAATTACATAAATTTACTCTTTTTTGAACTCAAGAAGATTTTAAATATCCTGGCCTTTAAGATATGGATTTTCCACTTTATTCTTATATTCTTTATTTCTTTAATAAACATCCCTCCACACAGGGTAAATCTCATTTCATGGCTAGTATATATTGTTGAAATGCAAAGATCTTTAAGGTGAAATTGTGTAAGGAGAAACACTAATGTGTGCAAGCATGGCATAGGATTGTATGATATTAAAGAACCAACCATCACAGTTTTTTTCATATCAGAGGTACAGGTAAGGTGGCATTTGTAGACTCTCAGTTGGGGACAAAGAAATCAGCCAATGAGATGACACCAACTTCTGACTAAAAATTATAAAAGCGGATGCTACCACTTATACTCATGTGCTTTTGCCCTCTTGGATCAAGTACTTTCTTGTCTAGTTTGTGGCTGGGTTGATCAGCATTTGTCAAGGTGGGAAGAGAGAATTACGGTCAAATATTCACCGCACTTTCTCACTAGGTTCTTGCCTCCTGCACTGCCACCTGTGAACTTGTTTTCTGAGATGCTGGCTGCATCGTTTTCCATTGCTGTGGTGGCTTACGCTATTGCAGTGTCTGTAGGAAAAGTATACGCCATCAAGTATGATTATGCCATCGATGGGAACCAGGTATGGTCACCCTTTTGCTGAACTGGTTATATGTATAATTGATTTCAGAAAGGAAGGGAGAGGGAGAGAGAGATAGAAATGGCATTGATGAGAGAGAATCATTGATCAGTTGCCTCCTGCATGCCCCCTACTGGAGATGGAGCCTGCAACCCCAGGCATGTGACCTGAATGAGAACTTTAACCTACTGGTTCATAGGTTGATGCTCAACCACTGAACCACACTGGCCAGGCCTGAATTGGTTTTCTAGGGCTGAAAATAAGAAAAATAAATAAATGGGAAAGATTTTGTTGTCTGCTAAAGAAGAGATTGGTTTCTTCTACCAGTCTTATATTGAGTTGGATTCCCTCTTGTGTGACTTGAATCCTAATTTGAAATGACTTTAAAAATATGCACACTGCATCACTTTAGTTTTAAGAAATCAGTTGAAGTAATCAGAATTCTAAAAGAGTTCATTCTGTCAGGTCCTAAATATCATTCAAAGTTAACATATTAGGTCAGAATAAGAATTTGTCATGTAGTCCCACATCTCCTGGTAATATTTTTTTATTGGTGGCAAAACAGTGCAACAAACACTTTTAATAATAGCTGTGGCCACTTTAAATTGAGATGGTTCACTGTTAATTAATGTACACAGGACAATTTTTGTAGGCATCTGATACATTGCCAGGTGAGCTCACAAATCCTCAGTTATGGTATGTTCCTGAAAACACAGCATAGCAATTACAGCAGTTAAAAGATTAGTAATCAAGCAGAATAATAGCTCTCCTAGCCATAATATGCTTCATAGCAAGTATTCATCCACAGAAATAACACTTTATGTGAGAGCAGAAAAATGTTTTCTGTGAGAGTTATAGCAGATATGCCACTCACCAGGCAGTGAAATAAGCATTTTAGCAAAACATCAGTTACTGCTCCTCATCAGCCTTAAAAATGATGAGAGCAGTGAGGCCTCTTCTAGGCTCTAAGGACCCCAAACTCCTGATGTTGTTCCGGTCCCTAAGCACCTTCCATGGCAAAAATTAAATTGGCACTGTCAGGCAGGATGGGTTTGCAAATTTGCTTTCTTAATCTTCTTCCTTAAATGGCTTTGGGGCTTGAAAAGATTATATCTGCGGCATCACTGTCATCTGTTCTTTCCCTTAGGAATTCATTGCCTTTGGGATTAGCAACATCTTCTCCGGGTTCTTCTCGTGTTTCGTGGCTACCACCGCCCTGTCCCGCACAGCTGTCCAGGAGAGCACGGGAGGAAAGACACAGGTAGGGAAGAACAGCGTGGAAATATCCATCCACCGCAAAGAATGCGTTGGAACCGCGGCTCAGAGCGGCTTGCACAAGAACTGAGCAGGACAATTAGCCTTTGAGAGGAGAGAGGCAGTGCTTCCTGATCTGATTACTCCGGGCTGCCTTGTTTCACCTCCTCACCAAAAACCTTTTAAACAACAACATTTGTGGTTTTCTGAGCAGCCATTCCCCAATCTCTTCGTGTCAGTGCTCAGCTGGCCGACAGTTACACTTACCCGCTTTTCAATAACAATTGACAAAGGACCAGTCAGGAGGAATGCTGATTCTTATCGATGTGCTATCTGGAGAAAGAGAAGGTCTAGTAAAAGCACATTCATGGCTTAGGGCGTTATTATATTTTCAGAAAAATTAGAAGTGTTTGTTTACCTTTCCTCCACAAGGATCAGGAACTTCCTCCAGAGGCCTTGGTCCCAGGGAATGACAGGTTGACAGCCAAGAATATTTTTGCTGAAACATCCTGACATTTCTTCCTGAGTAAGATGTTCTTCCCTGAAGTTCTGAGTGTGGATTTAATCTTGCCTTTTATATGTGTTCTTAAGTTGTTGCCTTCACAAGGTGACCCCAAAACCTGCATCCCAGTTCATCTCTGGCCCGCCCCTCCTTTAATTGTCCCGAAAACTGAGGAGCCATTCTCAAAGGTCAAACATGGAGTCAGAGATGCCAAATCCAGTGGTTGGGGGCCAGGGGCAGGCTCAGGAATCGTGCTTCTGTTATGCCTAAAGGGTTTTCTCCTCCCAACACAGAAAGAGCTCTTATTTAAGAGTAAAGAGTACATTGAGACTGTAAAGGAGAACAACAAATCCAAAGTGAATGATACACACACATACGCATGCACACCACACACCTTGAGACTGTAAAGGAGAACAACAAATCCAAAGTGAATGATACACACACATACGCATGCACACCACACACCTTGAGACTGTAAAGGAGAACAACAAATCCAAAGTGAATGATACACACACATACACCTGCACACGCACACACATTGAGACTGTAAAGGAGAACAACAAATCCAAAGTGAGTGGTACACACACATACACCTGCACACGCACACACATTGAGACTGTAAAGGAGAACAACAAATCCAAAGTGAATGATACACACACATACACATGCACACGCACACACCCACAGAGTCTGCACAGAGGGTTTTATTAAGGCGGAGACGCCGCAAATAAGCATAAGAGAGAATAACTGACAAAGCGAATGACTCCACCAGTGGCTTGCCCAGGGAGAGCGCCAATTGTCCCCAAAGTGCCCGTGATGCCCCGTACCCATTTATAATGGGTCGTTGCGACAGGGTTGGGAGAATGGGCCTCTTCCAATTTCTTAGCTCTTGTTGAGCAATTTTAATTTTTATAATTTTCTTGGTAAAATTGAGTTGACTTTTTTTTTTTTTTTTTGCGAACATTTCTAGCTCTGAGGAAGCAAGTAAAACAAGACAGCTCCTACCTGGGGTGTAGCCAGGGGGCCAAAGGGGAAGAGGTCAGAGGTGATTTCCAAAGCCACACCCATGGTCAGTGGGGAGCTGTCAGCAGCAAGAGCCTCTGCTGCTTTCATTCGAGATGGGGCGTTGACAAGCTCTCCAGTCACATGGCTGTAAGCAGGTATAGGCAGATGCCCAACTGCTGATGTCCTCTGTCCTGCTGTTACCTCCTGGTTCCGATGAGATACAGGCCGGCTGCCCAGGAAGAATGCCCATGTAAAATGACTCCTTGGCAGAGGGTTTGGGGATAATGGTGTTTTGGTAAGCTAATACCCCCCTGCCACACATGGGTGTGTATTACATTTAGAAGAAACGGATGCCAGCATTTCAGTATTGAAGAATGAAACAAGCATAGAAATGTCTTGATATTTAATTACTGAAATGTAAGCTAAGTTCTGGAGTTAAAAGTCTAAGTGCCTGGACTGAAATCAAGGGACTCATGACTAAATACACCAGCAAGTCTTCCTTTGTGTGGCTTCTCATGTTTTCTTTTACATTCGAGCCTCAGTTTCAGCAACTATAGAATGGGCACAATTATTATATCTACCACATAGGGATGCTATGAGGATTAAATGGGGAAATGTTTGAAGAGTCCTGGCACATATGTACTTGTAAATGCTCATGGTTCCAGTCATTAACTCCTCAAGATAAGAACAGTGTCTTAGTACTTATGATACATATTATTATCCTGTCACAGAAGAAGCACCCAGCATATATTTGCTGAATGAATGAACAGAAGAATGAGTGTTAGGGGACATTAACTGTTTCTGTACATCTACAGATTGCAGAAGAGCTCAACATTGCAACCTGTTCTTTCTGTCACCCCCCTGTGATTACTACTGATTCACACAAAAAAGGAATCTAATTACAAACTGTTCTCTAGCTCTGACTACCTTCTCACTTAACAGAATAATTCATTTTCTAATAATTGAATCTGCTCATAGATACAAAATCTACAGCATTTCCCACAAAACAACCTCAATTAAATTAAGTACAAGTAATCGACCCCCTCACAGATTTCAATGTAGTAATAAAATTAGTCTTGATCCCTAGAATTAGGGCCTTATTATTACATATTGTTGGTGAGTAGGTGGCCACCCACCTGGCATTAGTTGGGCAGCTGGCTGTCCCCCAACCTCCATATCTCTCACCAATTCACAGAGCCCTACATCCACAATGAGATGCAAGTTGCTCATGATAAGACAATAAATACTGGTTAAGTAATTGCATGGAAAAAGGGAAGGGAGAATGGGAGGAATGGAGGATATTAGCTTCTCTGCTTAGATAGGAGATAGGAAAGTTCCCCAAGGTACTAGGAATCTGGAGGTGTGATTAGTACATCATATACATAATATTGCCTCAAGCTGACCTAGCTATATTCTGAATATGAATGATCAATTTGCTAGGTGATATGAATAAATATGACTGTGAACTTTCCTTAAGTTTTGTATCTGTCTCCTTTAACTCAAACATCTTACACCAGCAGTACTTGTGCCCAACACAACCTTTCCTGTTGCTTCCTCTCTGATTGCTTTGCTTTCTGGTTTCCTGTTTCCTTTTCTCCTTTGTTTCAGAGCTTCTAGTCTTCACCTTGGCCATGCCCCAGCTGAACAGAGAATTCAGTGGTCATCTGATCAAACCAGAGAATAGGTCCCACCCCCTCATCCTCTCTCCTAACTATTTATGGATCTTAGGAGAGCTATTTTTGCCAGCAAAGGTAAAGTTTCTGAAGCTTTCTTTACCCCTGCTATCGTCCGTCATCACTCTGGCTACTGGGATGCAAAGTTCTGAGCCTACATCTGCAAAACCGTTAGAGAAAGCAGGAGACATGGTCCCACCTCTCAGTAGGCTCCTGTGGCATTAAAAAATAAATAAATTAAAACATATATATATAATTTATTTCAAAGAGGAAGGGAAACGGAGAGAGAGAGAAACATCAATGATGAGAGAAAATCATATGCTTTGACTGGCAATCGAACCATGACCTCCTGGTTCATAGGTTGATGCTCAACCACTGAGCCACACCGGCTGGGCTTGTGTTACATTTTGAGTTTGCAATAAGACAGGCAAATTTATCTTGTCTGAAACTTTGGTGGCAAAGATGTGCTACAGGTATGATGTTAACAGACTTTTTATTATGGCTGCTGATTCAATAATGCAGAAGAATCAGTAAATTCCCTGAGAATTTACTTCCACAAAACATCACCATAATCTATTGTTGGGAAGGAGAACGGTCCCTGTTTCCTGAGAGGGCAAATAATTAGAAGTATGGCCTCCTGAATTGATCCTAAAACTAGAGGTCTAATATATCCAGATGAAATCCAGGTCAAACTGGCTTTATTTAGCAGACTCAGTCTCCACAGTTTCTTTCATTTCCCTGCCATAGCTGCTATATATATATGATTTCCATTTTTCTTCAGTCTTGTAGAGTTTTAGCAAGTAATTCTTATTTCTCTCAATAGTATGAGCAGAAGGGGGAGGTCAGGAGCATCAAGTGCATGTGGGAATGGGCTCTATGATGCACACAGCCAGCACGCTGGGAGACATGAGGGAGAAGGGAGAACGCTGCTGATGGGAGATGTGTGTCTTTCAGATTGCTGGCATCATCTCGGCTGGGGTTGTGATGATCGCCATCCTTGCCTTGGGGAAGCTGCTGGAACCCTTGCAGAAGGTATAACCCTGCTTCTCAGTACACTCATTGCATAATTTCTCTCCTCTGCCAGCAGATAAATCACAGGAGATTTATAAATCATCACATGGAAAACCATTCCCCTGAGTAACACAGCCTTCTCTGTCTCTCTTGGCAGTCGGTCTTGGCAGCTGTTGTAATTGCCAACCTGAAAGGGATGTTTATGCAAGTGTGTGATGTTCCTCGTCTATGGAGGCAGAACAAGATTGATGCTGTAAGTCGCCCACTTTTCTCTGAAATAAGATTTGGTTCTTAAAAAAAAATATAGATTTGGTTCTTATTTGCTTCCTGCATATCATTATGTCCCCTTATCTTCTAAGTCTTACTTGCATTTTGGGAGCCCGAGGGCAGTAAAGTTGGGTAGATAACCAAAGCTTTCACATCTTCCACCTGAACTATGTTTTTTAAGGTCCTGTATCCCTGGGAAGATCCATTTCCAGCAAGAATCCCATTCATATACAGTTTGCCTTCTAAAACCCCAAACCAAACAAACAACAAACCCTCTAATTTAGAAGGACAAACAAAACAAAGCATGAAGCAAAGCAAAAATACAAAAACCCATGTTGATAATAATTCTGACCAAAGTAACCTCCACAACTGTTCTGAGGGATGAGAAAAAATCAGAAATAAAATTCTTTAGAGTTATGCTCTAATTTAAACTGGAACAGATGAAAGGAATGAGAAAACCCTCTATATATCAGTATGGAAAGGCCTCCAAAGCAAATCGTTAAGTGAAAAAAAAAATGACCAGTGCAGAATAGAAGAGTGTGTATAACACATTAAAAGATGGGAAAAACAAAACATGCTTTATAGTCATATTTACTTGTACTTTCAAAAAGACATGCTGGTGAAAGTGTGCATGTGTGTTGTACACACCCAGACACTCAGAGAGAGAAATCAAAGAGAATACAAACAGGGAGGGAGGATGGACATGGGTGGAGAGGGGAGATGTGTGCAAATAAGATTTTTTAGTACACACTCTTTATATTAATGTCATTTTGAACATGTTAATACATTACCTATTCTAAAATGAAATTTAAAAATTTAAATAGGAGAGTTGGTCTATATGCCAGTTTCCATTTCTACTTCCATTTAAATATGAAATGAAATCAGAATATCAAAAAAAGCTGTACAGTTGACCCTTGAATAGTGTGAGGGTTGAGGCTCTGACCCCCTCCCTACGCAGTCAAAACTCCACATGTAACTTTAATATTTATATATATATATATACAAGTATGTTTTATTGATTTCAGAGAGGAAGGGAGAGGGAGAGAGAGATAGAAACATCAATAATGAGAGAGAATCATTGATTGGCTGTCCCCCACTGGGGATCGAGCCCACAACCCAGGCATGTGCCCTGACCAGGAAGTGAACTATGACCTCCTCCTGTTCATAGGTTGATGCTCAACCACTGAGCCACGCCAGCCGGGCTCAACATATAACTTTTGACCCCCTCCCCTCCCTACCGCCCCCACAAAACTTAACTACTAATAGCTTACTGCTGACCAGCATTACCAATAACATAAATAGTTGATTAACACAAAGTTTGTATGCTATATGTATTATATATGTACTCTGACAAAAAAGCAAGCTAGAGAAAAGAAAATGTTATGCATAAAAGCATAAGAAAAATACATTTATAGGTCTTACTGAAAAAACACACAAAAAAGCAACAACACATGTATAGTGGACGCACGCAGTTCAAACCTGTGTTGTTTAAGGGTCAACTATAATTTCTTCATGGACAATTGATCTCATTATTTTTTTTTAATTTCTTTATTGGTTAAGGTATTACTGATCTCATTATTTTTACATGTAATCCCTCACCTGATGGTACAGGATAAATTAATATAGTCCTTTTTATTTCTATTTTTTCTAGGTTATCTGGGTGTTTACATGCATAGTGTCCATCATCCTGGGGCTGGACCTCGGTTTACTAGCTGGCCTTATATTTGGATTACTGACGGTGGTCCTGAGAATTCAGTTGTGAGTAATATACGACCCAGGTTACCTATCTAAAGAACAACCCACCTTGAGATTTCGTATACCATTTTGATAAACAACTCCCTTTTATAATAGTTACTATATAGTGTGTGCAAGCACATAGAGAGTGCTCTACACATATTAATATATTTAATCTTCAAAAAAGTCCTGTGCCTAGGTGATATTGTTTTCATCCTACAGGTAAGAAAGTTGAAGCTCAGCAGGTTAAGAACGTTCCTTAAGATCTCATAGGTAGTAAGAGGCAGGACCAGGACTTGAACCCAGGTGGATCTCACCCCATAATCCATACACTCAGTCACAAACTCTAACGCTGGTGCTCTCCTCTTAGTCATGGTAAGGCCAAAAGGTAATCGATTCAGCAAAAGACCGAGGTTGCTTTGCAGTTTCTTTTTAAAATGAGATGAAGTCTGTGAGGCACTGGGCTCAGGCTCAGGACAGGATAGCTGCTCCATGTACTTTAATTCGTTTCTTTTGAAGCTAGCAACCCAGAGTTATGTAACCCAGGAGACTTTAAAACAGTTCATTGCAGCCAAAATGTATTCAAATCTGTGCCCCATAAGCCACACAATTATATGAAGAAAACATAATTAGATCATCTTCAGAGTGAAAAGCGGCAGAGACACCGTTTAATGGGAAATCACATGGGAGGCCACCTCAAGGGGCATGATTATTGTTGCTTTTGTTTTGACTCTTGAGAGGCATTTGGTGTGAGCGCTCTTGGGTCTATGAAATTGTCTGAAGAGAGCGGGGAAACAGCTTCTCTCCCTCCTCCCACGTTATCTTTCTAGACTTCTGGCCCCTTCTCTGCCTGTGCTTGGGTGGCGAAGGAATAAAAATCCTGGAAAACCATCATCACAGACGTTTTCAGTTTAGCCTAAGTCCACTTTCCTGTTTCACCAACCAGTTCTCTCCCTTCTTCCTCCACTGGCATGTTGGAACCTGCAAAAGGCTGTTTACTGCCTCGGTGCCCTTACATGGTGCCCAAGGGCCCCCAGGAGTTCAAAGCTCCCAAAGTGCCCTGCTTGCTTCTGCGTAGTAACTCAGGAGCTGTCCTTACCAGAGGCTGCCTCTCCTCTGTATGCCTCAGCGTTTACTTCAGGGTGGCTGTGAGCGGGAGAGAGGGTTTTGTGGAGAGAGGCTGTATCATTTATGAGCTTGAGGTTAAAACTCAGCACAGCGCAGTTAGCCGAGGAGAAATGGGTGGCACAGTTTAGCTGCTGAGTAGGTTTGTCTAGGCTTTTAGCCAACAGAATGCAGTATCCTCCACAGTATTTAATTTCCAGTAATTATAAGGCTGGTCCAGAGAGCACATTGGAAAGGACCC
>NW_006299390.1:809336-811329 GCF_000327345.1 Myotis davidii | reverse complement strand
TTTCTTCAGGAATTATCTATTTAGCATATGTCCCCAGTTGCACTTGAAGATTCATGGAATCGATTTGATTGCAGCAGGAACAGGAAGTGGAAAGGGCTGGTTTCTGGTCCTCCCGGGTTCCTGTTTGTATAAAAGGAGGCTAATTTGATCACTGCAGACTCTCCATACTTCATCAGAAAATTGCGATGAGTGGCAAGTAAGTTCCAGGCCCTGGCACTATTCCAGGCTCTGAAGACAGACCAATGGGTTAAAGATCAGGGCTGGGCTGCTCCTGCCTTCCGGCCGTTTCGAACTTCTCTGAGTCTCAGTTTACTCACCAATAAAAATGAGGATAATACTGCTGACCTTTCAGCGTTCTGGTGGGACTTAAATAAGATAAAACAGGCGTGAAAGCTCTTTGCTTAGCCTTTAAAATATTAGTGTGATGCTCATTATTCCTCTCAGGGTCCCCCCTCCTCCTCCAAAGGCACACAAACACCAGCTGTTCACTTCAGCGTTATCTACGGGAACATGTCATCTGTCCCAAAGCATCAGAATGATGGGCTCTTTTTAAAAATATATATATTTTATTGATTTTTCACAGAGAGGAAGGGAGAGGGATAGAGAGCTAGAAACATCCATGAGAGAGAAAAATCGATCAGCTGCCTCCTGCACACCCCGTCTGTCCCAAAGCATCAGAATGATGGGCTCTTTAGTAGCTGTTATTTCTCCTAATTTTTTATAACAAAATATGCCTATTCCCTCCCCACACCCAACACACACACACACACACACACACACACACACACACACACACACACGCCCCAAAAATCCTGACCTTAATTTTTCTTTTAGTCCCTCCTGGAACGGTCTTGGAAGCATCCCTAGCACAGACATCTACAAGAGTACCAAGGACTACAAAAATGTGAGTGCCTTCGTGAGACATTTGCTGGACTTGGTTTTAGAGCCTAGATTTTCAGGGATTGCTATTTCTCTCCTAGTATGTTAGGGACAAGGTAGACACAGGTGGGGGGCTTCTGTCAGGAAATTCCAGAAGTCCACTGGGTGTCATGAAAACTTCTTACTCATTGTGCCCTCTGACATCCATGGTTTACATGAATTTCATCCATGCTAGTTGAAGGTCATTTTAATGTCAAACCATTATAAGAAGAATTTTTAAATATAGGTAATTCAGTTGTCTCCAGACATTGAATCAAATTCTATTTCTCTGGATAAATGGGGTCAAAGGGTACACATTTCTAGATATATAACAAATAAGTCATGGGGCTATAATGTGCAGAATGCTGACCATAGTTAATAATACTGTATTACATATTTGAAAGTTGCTAAGAGAATAGGTCATAACAATTCTCATCACAAGAAAAATATTATAATTATGTATGGTGACACATGCTAACTAGACTTGTAGTAATGCTCTTTAGCAATATATATAAATATCAAATTATGTTGTAAACCTAAAACTAATATAATGTTATATGTGAATTATACCTCAATAAAAAATAAATATGGACAGAGCCTTGGAGACCTCTAGAACAAAATAAAACATACTGACATATGTATAATGACAGTCCCAAAAGAGGAGGAAAGAGAAAAAAGGCAGATATAATATATTTTTTAAATTAAATCTTTATTGTTCAGATTATTACATTAGTTACTCTTTTTTCCCACCAAAACTCCCCTCCACCCAGTTCCCACCCCACCCTCCGCTCTCACTCCCCACCCACTGTCCTCATCCATAGGTGCACGATTATTGTCCAATCTCTTCCTTCACCCCCACACCCCTTTCCCTCCCCCAAGCATAGTCAGTCCATTCCCTTTCTATGTCCCTGATTCTATTACAATCACCAGTTCATACTATTCATCAGATTATTTATTCACTTGATTTTTATTTTTATTTTTATTTTTTTTCCAGTTGATCAGCAGCCTAGCCAGGATCTCTAGCCAGGATCTCCAGCCAAGTTCTGGTCTGGATCTTCAGCCAAGTTGTGTTCAG
>NW_006299390.1:805486-808257 GCF_000327345.1 Myotis davidii | reverse complement strand
CTTTGCCTGAGGCTATCCAGCAAAAGTCTCCCTGCAGGGCGTGGGCGGGTCGGGTCCCAGGGGATCTACAGGGCAGGGTTAGCAATTATGGCTGCTTTCAGTCTTGCCCTCAGAGGCTCTGCTTCTCAGTGTCCCAGTAATTGCTGCAAGCCCCACGGAGAGAAAGCTGCCCCAGTGTTCTGAGCGATGCCAGACAGTTCCGCTTCTTCCGTTTGTGTCTGGGTCCCTAGAGACTCGCCCGGAACTGGAGCTCAGAGCCTGAGACTCCCTCCCGATTGAAAATGACAACCGTGCCCTCAGCTGCCAGCCCGCTCCACATGCACTCTGCACCTTAGTATTTTACTTCAGCATTGCGCCTCCTCTGAGTCTCAGTATGCTTTCTCTTTCCTCCTAGTTGTAGAACTTCCACTCAGCCAGCCTTCCTGTGGTTCTGGATGATATCCGTTCCGTCTTTTAGTTGTATTTTTGAAGTGGTTGTTCAAGGCAGCAAACTCCGATGTTTACCTATGCCGCCATCTTGGTTTCCTCCACCCAGATTTAATATTTGAATAAATATCAAAATTTCCCCCAAATTGATGAAAAACATCGCATTCAAATCCAAAATGCCCACTGAACGCAATTGCTGTACACACAAAGGCCCAGACCTAGACACATACACTAATACCGCTGAAAGGCAAGACATTAACAAAAATGTAAATCAGTAAGAGGAAGAAAAATTCTATTTCTCTGCTATGTAATCCATATCTTCTATAAAATTGTTTAAAATTCTTGAAAAATTTATTTCATTCATTTCTAATAAGAGATTTTCATGTTCTCTGTCACCAAGAACCTATTAGACATTGTGCTCTATCCTTGGAATTAGAAGAAATAATATAAAATACAGGAAATAAAAACAAAGAAAATAAACATCTTACTGATGGGTTTATGATTCCTGCATATGAGATTGCTTAGTGACCAGAAGGGAAAACAAAGATGTAAAAGCACAGAAAGAAAATGAAGAAAACACTAATTTAGCAAAAAATGGTTTTTTTAAATTAAAAAATATGAACCCTAGGAAGTTGTAGTCTAATTTAAAAAATATGTTTTTATTAATCTCAAAGAGAGAGGAAGGGAGGGAGAAACATCAATGTGAGAAACATCCACAGGCCGCCTCCTGCACACACCAGACTGGGGATCACACCCATAACCTGGGCACATGCCCTGGCCAGGAATTGAGCCTGTGACCTTTCAGTGCATGGGAGGATGCCCAACCAACTGAGCCACACTTGGCTGTAGTCTAGTTTTACCTTAACATTTAAAACAAACAAACAAAAAGGTTGGACACTGAATCTGGAACTCCAGTAGCTGCTACTCAATTTGTTTTCACAATTTTCCTCAGTTATATTGAGCCAGGTGCCATTAAGAGCTAAAAATGATTCTAGAGAATCTCTTGGCTTTGGGTTCTGAGTTCTGAATTCTAGGCTCCAGCTTCTACGGACCTTGCCCGAGTCACTCAGCCTCTCAGGGCTTCTGTTTTCTTCTTTGATGCAGTTGGACTATAATTGTTATGATTCCTAAAGACTATACAAGCCTGTAATTCTGTGGGTTTTACTTTCCATCTGGCCACTCTGTGTCAGGGTAAGAACAAGCAAATAACAGCATAACCCCGGCTGGGTGGTTCAGTTGGTTGGAGTGTCGTCCTGTACACCCAAAGGTTGCGGGTTCAGTTCCCAGTCAAGGCACATAGGTAGGTTTCAGGCTTGATCTCTGGTTGGGGTGCTTATGGGAGGCAACAATTGATGTTACTCTTTCACATTGATGTTTCTCTCTTTCTCCCCACCTTCTCTTCTCTCTTAAAAAAAAAAATCAGTGAACATATCCTTAGGTGAGGATTATTTAAAAAAAAAAAAAAGACATCATAAGCCTCAGCTTGTGCAGATCCCCTTGATTTTACTACTTTTATTTTTTATTTTAAAAGAATTTGGGGGTAAAAAAAGGGAGCAGTGGCATGAACTTGAGGCAACTCATGTCATTGTTCTGAGCTTGTTTTTTTCATCCAGAAATCAGAGGGTTGCATAATTGCTTTCTAAGGCCCTTCCTAGTATGACCTTCTGTGGGACTATGGAGGTGCAGGAGTTTGGGTAACCTGTTGCCTCCCAACTGTGATGAGGCCCCTACTTAAGGACAGTTGAGTGATGCTACCCACCCCCTTTCAGCAATTGTAACTCAGCTTCTAACTAACTAGCCAGAATTTAATTGAATATTTGAGGCCTGAAATTGTTTAATCTCAGATTTATTTATTTATTTTTAATGCTAGGTTGAAGAACCGGAAGGAATGAAGATTCTTAGGTTTTCTAGTCCTATTTTTTATGGCAACGTCGATGGTTTTAAAAAATGTATCAAGTCTACAGTAAGTATTTTATCCCTAGAAATTTGGTTGCTAAGTTCCTTTAAGACAGTTCCTCATGTTGTGGTGAACCCCAACCATAAAATTATTTTCGTTGCTACTTCATAACTGTAATTTTGCTACTGTTATGAATCGTAATGTAAATATCTGATGTGCAGGATGTATTTTCATTGTTACAAATTGAACATAATGAAAGCGTAGTGATTAATCACAAAAACCATATGTAATTATATATGTGTTTTCCGATGGTCTTAGACGACCCCTGTGAAAGGGTCGTTCGACCCCCAAAGGGGTTGCGACCCACAGGTTGAGAACTGCTGCCCTAGGAGGGAAGGGCCGCGGGGGGCATTTCAGACTGAGGGGATGGCAAGGGGAAAGGCTCAGG
>NW_006299390.1:787577-805075 GCF_000327345.1 Myotis davidii | reverse complement strand
AAGGGCTCTTCAATGAAAAGGACATTTGTAAAACACAGATTTAAAGCTAAAGAAGTTATTTTTTGCTGTTTTGTTTCCTATTGTCTTGGAGTCTTTAATATGCTACTGAGTCTCTCGGTGGGTGGCATAGATAGCCTAGTAGTGGAAACCATGGAAACCTCAAGAATTTCTATTTGGCAGAATGTCTCAAGTCATAATACCGCTCGAGAAATAACCTTTCCAGATAACAATTGTCATTAATGAGCATGAGGAACCAGATGTTTTAAGTAACTTGACTTTTATTTTCAAAGGTTGGATTTGATGCCATGAGAGTGTATAACAAGAGGCTGAAAGCACTGAGGAAAATACAGAAACTCATCAAAAAAGGGCAATTAAGAGCAACTAAGGTGAGACAACATCGTTCTTTCCCCCTCTTAAATTCTTATATTTCTCAGTGAAAATGAAAGCAACTAGATTGTCTAAAGTTAAATCTACCCCCTTTGGTACCCAGATGTGTACATACATATGTCAGACAACAGCTGAGTTGTTCTTGTAGGCAAGAGGGCATGGGAGGAAATAAAATTAAATAAGCAAGAAAAAACATAGGGTATGACCTCTTTTTCCATTGTAAAATCAAACCTTATTTTTACTGGGAGGAACAAAATAATTCCATTCAATGCCATAAAGTTATAATAGAAGGCAATACGCTCATTAACTTTTAGATCTCTTCCTTTCAATTGTCCTGCCAGTGTACTCCTGGCCACTTCCACAGTCTTCCAGAATCAAGTTTCTGGGCTCTTCTGCTTTTCCACTTTTCTTCCTAGAGAACATCAACATTGAGACTGAGGTGAACCTCATTTCTTAAGAGTTCATTCCCTCCAGGTTTTGCTTACCAAGGAACACTGTGTAGGATTTTTAATTAATTTGGAATAATTGGTTGAAAAATATCCCAAATCGTTGGCAATGAAGTTGTATTTTCTTTGTTTAGAATGGCATTATAACTGGTGCTGGTTCATCAAATAATGCTTTTGAGCCCGATGAAGATATTGAAGACCCAGAAGAACTTGATATCCCAACCAAGGAAATAGAGATTCAAGTGGATTGGAACTCTGAGATTCCAGTGAAAGTGAATGTTCCCAAAGTGCCAATCCACAGCCTCGTGCTGGATTGTGGAGCTGTATCTTTCTTGGATGTTGTTGGAGTGAGGTCATTGCGAGTGGTAAGGCGAAGTGTTTTGAATTATAGATTAGGAGCTTTGGCAGAAGTAAAACCATATGGGTTGCCCATTCTTACAAAAGGACGATTGATTGTATAGGCTCTGTACTTTTTCTAGAGGAATGCCATTGTAATAATGTAATATTTTAAAGCACAGGCTATGGGGCCAGACTACCTGGGGTTGAATCCTGGCTCTACCACTGGCTGCAGTGGGACTAGAGGCAAGTTGCTTAATCTGTCTGTATCTCAGTTATGAGGATAATGACAGCGCCCATTACACATGGCTTTTATGAAAATTAAATAAGCATATATATATGGTTATTTATGGTTTAGAACAGTATCTGGCATATAGCCACCCCTCAGCAAATATTAACATTTATTGTGGTTTCTGAGAATAAATAGGAAAAGGGATATGAAAAGAAGGAAGTTCAATGTTAAGTATTATGTTTTTATTTGTTATGTGAACAGCAGTAGAATGGGGAATGCGGGGTACATGGTAGGACTGGTGAAGCGAGGCATTATTAAAAGGTTAGAGCAGGAAGCAGGTCAGGCATCTAGGAAGTCAAAGGGCTGAGGAACATGTAGGACAGGAACATTCATGATATCAGACACCACTTATGCAAGGTCGAGTTCATTCTTTCAACAAAGAGATGTGAAGTGCCTAATATGTGCCAAGCACTCAGCCAGGCACGAGAGACAAATGAAGAAGTAGTCACAGTCCCTATCCTCACAGGACTAAGCAGTTTAGACGGGAAGGCAAACAATAAGTAACCTTTTAAATAACAACTGTACTAAGTGTTCCGAGGCAGACAAACTGCGGTCTCAACTTGCCCAGGAGTGTCAAGTTGAAGGAAAGTTTCAGGTAGGTATCCGACAAGTCAGGCAGAAAAGTAAGCAGGTTAAAGACACCAATAATCAGATGTAATAATATGAAACTGACCTTCAACTGAGGTTTATCTTTGCTGGGGCTTCTTGGCTACTTCTGCAAGGCCAGGAAATTATTCAAGGGTTGCAGGTACTAGGCAGGAAGGTAGAAAACTGATTGTACTTGACAAAAAAAAAAAAAAAGTGAGAAAATGCTGACAGCTTCTCTTCCAGTTCTCTTAGCAGACCTGATCATGAGCTCATTTGAGAGCTTACTCTTGTTCTTCATTGTGCATTTTACTCTAGGCACTGGCTCAAGTGCATTGTAGAAATTGTGTTGGCCAAAGGGTTTAAGGAATTACTTTGGGGAAGAGTCTTTATTTAATGCCAGAATATTTTACACACCTAACAAATAATTGCTTTCAAATGCTATAAAGACAATTGTGAAAAATCCAAACTGTATCCTTGCATAGAGGTCTTGTTCTTCTCCCCAGAAATTTCATGTTCTATTTTACTATTGCCCATAGGTCTTGCATCTTAATTTTTTAAATGAAGTTTTGCATTTTGAGATCATTGCAGATTCCCATAAAGTTGTAAGAAATTATACAGAGAGATCCTTTGTACCCCTTACCCAGTTTCTCCCAGTGCTAACATCTTGCAAAACTATTGTCTAAAATCACAGTCAAGATACTAAGACTAACACTGTCAAAATACAGAGCCCTTGGTTTTTAGGTCAGGTTTTACATTCAGACTCTGGTGGCCGCATTTCTACCCCCATATATCTTCCACTCAGGGATATAAACTCATGCTCATGTCTCCCACCTGCAGGGGCTGAATTAGGAAGCTCCTGAACTCCCTTCTTTTCTTCCTTCCACAAATATTTATTCAGCACATCCGCTGTTGAGTGCTGTGCCGTTGAGCACTGGATGTGGCTACCTCTTGAGACAGGTCTTGTCATCCCTAATCATATCATCACTGTAGCTTGAAAACCTCTGTGGTTTCCCAATAATGAGCTTTCCTCAAAGTCTTGTTTAACCATGAAAGTATTGAAGTTTCTCCTAAGCAAGTGATTGAGTGCTTCTGAATTACGGGCAGGTAAAGTTACTCACATTCTCCTTTTTAAATTTTTAGGTTGTCAAGGAATTCCAAAGAATTGATGTAAATGTGTACTTTGCATCGCTTCAAGGTAAATGCATATACAGTACATATCTATCTATAAGACGTTCTCCTATCTTGGAATGTGGCTACAGCATGACCAAAGGCCTTAAAAAATGATTTTTTATTGTGATAAAAAATGTATAACAACATTTGCTATTTTAGTCACATTCAAGTGGCTTTTAATTCAGTGACATTAAATACATTTACAATGTTGTGCAACCATCGCAACTATTCCCAAAACTTCTCATCACCATGAACCGAAACTCTACCCATTAAGCGCTCACACTGAGGGCCTTTTTCAACCGAGGGAGATATTACTTCCAATTTGTGCCTTAAAGCTGTAATGCAAGGAGACCGATGTCCTCACAGCAGTGCCAGATCACCATGGAAACTTTGTCCTAGGAAGAGCAGAGCTGGAGATGACTTAGGTCCCTTAAAACTAGAGGACCCTCCAGGGTATGAGTCTGTCTGTGAATGTAAGAGAGTATGTGTGTAGGAAGATACTGATGCTTAGGCTGAGTTCTCTAGAAACAGAGACGGAGGTAAGGATTCTTGCACAGGTGATTTACTGAGATAGTACACCCTGGAAAAATTCATGAAGGAATGAGAGGAGCGGGGTAAGGCAGGAGAAGAAGCTGGACAAAGATATGGTTGCAAAAGTCTACCTTACATGGAAGGACCTGGAGAGTATTATGCTTCATGAAATAAGCCAGTCAAAAAAAGACAAGTGTCACATGATCTTGCTCAAATGTGTAATCTAATGAACAAAATAAACTGGTGAACAAATAGATCCAGAGACGTAGAAGCATAGATTAGACTGCAGAATCTCAGAGGGAAGGTGGGGGAGGGTGGCTGGGTGGGAAGAGCTCAACCAAAGAACTTATAACCCGTGGACACAGGCAATAGGGTGGTGAAGGCCTAGGGCAGGGTTGGAGCGAGGGGGGTGGGCTATAAGGGGCTATTGGGGGGAGGGGGGAAGGGGCACATATGTAATACTTTCAACAATAAAGATTTAAAGAAATTTTTTTAAGTCTTCCTTAGCTTAATTTCACAAGGAGCACACAGCAGGAAAAGCACCCAAGGACTATTCTTCCTCAAGGCCAGGGAGCTGGCCTATTAACCCCCACCCCCGTGTCAGTCTGTTAGTGGCTGCAGGCCATGCAAGGATGGAGGTGTAACCTCCCAGGCCTTTGCAGTTGAGAGGGTTCCCATTGGCCCAGGAAAGGTCTCCAGAGAAGGCCACAGCTATGAACCATTAGCAGCCAGACTCACAGCAGCTGGAGGATGGGGACACTGGCAAAGGGGACCTGGTCAGGAACCAAGGCCATCTACTACCTACAACCACTGTGGTACAGCCATGCCATGTGCTACTGGAAAAGAAACTTGGTGTAGAGGAGGGTCGGATTTTGGAACTGAGAAGAAAGAATTAAGGAGGAGCTGCCAAAACTTAGTGTTGGTTGATGTTATAAAATATCTTTTCCTAGAGATTAACTAAACATTCTTTCTTTCTTTTGAAGATCACGTAATAGAAAAGCTGGAGAAATGTGGTTTCTTTAATGATAACAGAAAGGATATATTCTTTTTGACTGTCCACGACGCTGTCCTCCACGTACAGAACCGGGTTAAATCTCAAGAAATTCAAGATTCCATTTTAGAAACGGTAAACATGTCACCTTTTGACATATGTATCTTTCCTGAGCTATCATGATTTCTATAAATGGCAAAAATTCCACAAATTTAGCTTTGAGTCTCAGTCTAGTGTAGGATGTTAAGCCATCTGGTAAACTTCTCAGAGCCTCAATTTTCTCACCAGTAAAATGGGAGTAAAAACATTTACTTTGCCGGGCAGATATGAAGACTGAATATGATAGTTTATAGGAAAGTACCTGGGAGCGCCTCATACATATTAGTTCTATAATGTGCAGGTTTACTAATGAAGGTAGACTTTAGCTGGAGTGCCTTTTTAGAATACAGGCACTGAATCTCGGAGCTTCTGGAACTTGTATATACAAATGCAGTTTAAATTCTCAGCACTCTAGACACTCTTGATGATGTGCTCGCTTCGGCAGCACATATACTAGAAACTCTTGATGATAAATGTCTTTAAATAGGATCCATTAGGTCATAAGTGATCTTTGAAAATGAAAAAAATTAAAAGCCATGAATTAGCCCCATGAAATAGAATAAACCCCCATTTCCTGGGGACTCCTTATTTTGTCGGCCTTTTATCCAATACCTGGTGGGCATTCTGGTACAAGAACCTCTTCTCTCACAGACGAATTTGGGAAATGAAAACAATATCTATAAAAATAACAATCATAATTATTCCAGTGATAGTCTACTGTATTTTAAATTGCTTCTCCCCTCCCCCCTAAAATTAGGGTAGATTCTTATTGTAAACTCGAAGTTAATGTCTGAAGTAAAAAAACTAATTTAGAAAATAATAGCATATTATTCTTTTAAGATATAGTTAGTAGAGAGATTGCTCTGCTTAACGCTGCTGGAGAAAGTACTAGTCCTAAATACCAAGATCTGGACATTGAATACAAAAAAGTAAAACAAGTAGCAAAACCACAAATCTAAAAAAAAATAAATAAATAAGCTACATGCAAAATGCTTGTCTTTGAAAACTCATAAGCCTTTTTCTATCTAACTTAGAATTTTCTAACCCATGGGTAAAAACAACAAAGC
Source organism: Myotis davidii (assembly GCF_000327345.1). Classification (NCBI taxonomy): domain Eukaryota; kingdom Metazoa; phylum Chordata; class Mammalia; order Chiroptera; family Vespertilionidae; genus Myotis; species Myotis davidii. The sequence goes on along the minus strand of NW_006299390.1, from coordinate 799,168 downwards.
AGGATCATGTAAAGTATCTAAAAAAGGTCCCTCATTAAAAGTAAAATAGAATCGCCCTGGCCAGGTGGCTCAGTTTGTTGGAGCGTTGCCCTGTACACCAAAAGGCTGCGGTTTGATCCTGGGTTGGGACTGTACCGGAGGCAACTGATTAATGTTTCTCTCTCTCTCTCTCTCTCTCTCTCTCTCATCAATAAAAGCATATCCTTGGGTGAGGATTAATTTTTAAAATTTCAAGTTCTTTCTCAACATGAAAAGTTATTTTGTTGTTTGTTCTTACCCAAGATCTCAGATCCCACAAAGGCCACAAAAGCCACTAACCAACAGTGCCCCACCAGTGTTAGACTCAAGATTGCTTGTAATCAGGGAGGCATTGTGAGTGGCTGGGATGGATTTTTTGACCCTGAACAAATGTCAGGGTTATAATTGGGTGCTTATGTACTTACTGGCTCACTGGATGATGGGCTGAGCACTAGTGATAGCTTCTCAGGTCAGGAACTTACACTTCTGTGTCCCCTCAGTATCTAGCACAAATGATAAACCTGCCTGTGGCACTTTCCTTTTCTTCAGGAGGAGTAATTTGTATTTCAGGCATATTGTGGATGCAGTGACATGACCCTCTCCCTATCCCTTCATAGGACAAACACAAGGACTATCCAAAGAGAGTCCCAACTTGTAGTTACACCTATCCATTATGTCCGGCCATCTGCACAGGGACTGAAGTCTCTGATTCATTTCCACACTAGCAAAGAGATTGGATTATTGATTTGTGAGTGAAGAGTAGCCAAAAGTGAAATGTCACTCTTATCTTGATAAACATCTGGAATTGCTTTGGGAATATCCTTTATGCACAAGACAAAGTCCAAACTGTTATTGGTTTCCTCTGTTATCGATTACTGCTAAGATGCAGAACTTTCCTGAACAACCAACTTCATCCATACACATTGGCTTCCATCTCTAATGAAATTAATACCCATCCAATTTAACCTGGGACTGTTTATTGTCGTCAGTCACGAGCCCATTCAGTATGTGCTCAATGCTGTACTAAGTGCTCTTAGTTTAGCCCTTGAGATAAAGACACGATTGACTGCTGGATCATTCAGGCAGGCATGGCGACTCCTAAGAGGCATGCACTTCAGAGGCTGGGAAGAGAGTGGAAACAGAGGCTAACCATGGAGAACTATGCCAGTTCACACTTGAACGTGAAAACATGGTACAGGGAAAATTAGAAGAGAGAAATACAAAAGGGCAAGAGAGCGGAAAAAGATTTTGAAGTGTGTAGATTATTATCAATGAGAAGCACCGGCAGCACTTCAGGTCATTTTCAGTGGAGTATGGGGGGGCGGGGGGGGTGATGCTATTATTTTTCTCATAAATATTTTCTGTTCTCTTTGTCAAGATCTCTCTCATCCAGGACCATAAAGATCCTCTTGAATTAATGGAAGCAGAGCTGATTGAAGAAGAACTTAATGTTGAGGATGAGGTATGAGCATGATTTCCTTTCAAAGAAAATAATTTGGATGAAATCTTGAATAGAGTAATACATATAGTGACTATGTCTGATACAAACTAGAGAAATCATTTTTTAAATCAAGACCCAACGGCGGAGGGAAAAGACCCAAAGGATGGCTTATGAGAAAGGGGAAAATGGAAAACAAGAATTTTCCCTTGAAGACATTAAGAACTTGGGGACCTTCTGCCCCCAGACATATAGGATCTGCAACTGGAAGCTGCCGACACACTGGTCCTGATTTAGGCCTAAGCCTCCGAATACTTTTTCTTCCAGAGATTTCAGGAGTAGAGAAAAGGTGATTAGAGTGCATTTCTAACCCAGGAGTTTCATGAGCTTCAGAGATAGTATGTGAGGAACAGGAACCTCATGATAATGACTAAGAAAAGACTGAGTCTGTGTATTTCTGATGCCCTTGGGAACATCAGTCAATCCCTAGGAAATCTGACTGCAACTTGTTATCTGAGTGAACATTGTGGCTCCACCACTGGGCCTAACAAAAGATCAGAGAAATTGAAAGTTGAAACATGTCTTAGAAATCAAGTAGTGCTCACACAGAAATCCCTCTACACCACGCCTAAGAATGTTCTCTCAGCTTTTGTGTGAACGTTTCCAGACATCGGAAACTAGTAGCTTTTGAAAAAATATATATTTTTATTGATTTCAGAGAGGAAGGGAGATAGAAACATCAGTGATGAGAGAGAATCATTATTCGGCTGCCTCCTGCACGACCCACACTGGGGATTGATTGGGTCCGCAACACAGGCATGTGCCCTGACCAGGAATTGAACCATGACCGCCTGGTTCACAGGTCAAAGCTCAACACTGACTGGGGAGCAACTAATAGTTTTCCAGGGAATTTGTTACATGATTGGAAATCTCCAAGGGTTCGTTGTGCTTACAAAACTAAATTTGGCCTTTCTCTAATAACGAGTGGCTGAGATCTGCCTTTTCTAGCGATACAAACCCTCCCACGAACAGCCCTTAAATATTTGAGAGTATCTTTGAGGTCTCCACCCGACTCTGCTCCAGGTGGGACTCCTCCAGTTCCCTTTACCATTCCTGATAGACACACAATTTGGCATGGCTTCTCTGGCAAAGAAGGGGACACAACACCGTAGATAGGGTTAGGCCAGCATGGAGGTTATGCAAGCATGACTTACCTTGGTCTCCTCAAGATGTTTCTATGACTATGACTTAAAAAATGTGTTTATTTTCATAAGAGCTACATCAAAATCTTTGCTTTTGTTGAGCAGGGCTCAACTAAAGACTTGGGCATTTTCACATAAATGGTCATCCAGCTGGGTTCCCCATTTATATTTATGTAATTGGTTCTTGACCCCCCTGGTGCAGGACTACACATTTCTGATAGATTATATCTTGTCTGTTCCGTTTAAGAACATCCTTTGGAATGCTGAATCTATAAGCTGAATCTATCATCCAGCATATTAATTACGCACCCCCACTGGTGTCATATGCAAATCTGATAAGCATGCCTTCTCTGCCAGGTCCTGATAAAAATGTTGAGAAGCATAATATTCAAACCCCTATGGTAAAATCAGGCAGTGAGGGTGACAGGCTGAGAAGACTTTTGTGGGGGAAATACACTGCTAGGGTGAAAACTGGAGGTCCTGCATCTTAGCCCATCAGCTTAGTGAGCCCAGGAACATCATCTCTGGGTAATAGTTTATGACTATGGATATAGGGCCAACTTAGTTGAGTACAAACTCATATATCAAAATTGGTACTTATAAAAATTCCACATTATATAGAAGTATTTTTAAAAATTTATCCTTATTATTGAAAGTATTACAGATGTCTCCCTTTCCCGCCATTGATCTCTTCTACCACCCTGCCCCTTCCCTCCCCCCCTCCTTTCCCCACACTATTGTATGTGTCCATGGGTTATGCATATATGCACATAATGCTTTGGTTAATCTCTTCCGGCCCCCCTCCTCACTTCCCTCTGAGATTCGTCAGTATGTTCCATGCTTAGAAGTATTTTTGATGGCCATATAACAAGATCATTCAAGTAGAATTCCTATAGAGAGTGAGGCAGTATGCAGAGTGGTTTTAAGGACATGGACTATGGAGCCAGATGGATTTGAGTGCAAACCTTGATTCTGCTACTTACTGGCTATGTAGCCCAGGACAAATTACTTACCTGTCTTCATGTAAAATAGGAAGAATAATTCCTCAAGGAGTTGTGGAAATTAAAGGATGTGTATTAAGTGCTCGATAATTAGTAATTATTGCTTTTAAATAAATCTAATTAAATGATGATGAGTTACAAAATTAAGTGTTTACCCTATTTTTATCATGACAGTATATAACTAAGATGAGCAAATGCAAGCAACCAACAGTAACATTTACATATTTGTCAAAAGACTGAGGGAGAATTCAGTTGTATTGACACTTGGTTTCCCCTTTGTTTCCACAGGCTATGCGTAGCCTTGCTTCCTGAAAGCGGGCTCAGGGGCCACGCTGAGCAAGGACTGCAAGGCAGAGTTCAACCACCGATGTCATTCTATGCAAGCGTTTTCTGCATCGACTACTTCTTTGGACTTGAAACACTCATTCATTTTCCATTTGATTTTTAAAATATACATATTTTTATTGATTTCAGAGAAGGAGAGAGAGAGGTAGAAACACCAATGATGAGAGAGAACCATCGATTAGCTGCCCCACACTGGGGATCGAGCCCGAAACCCGGGCATGTGCCCCAACCGAAAATTGAACCAAGACCTCCAGTTCATAGGTCAATGCTCAACCACTGAGCCACACCAGTTGGGCCCATTAGATTTTTAAAAAACCATTGTGTGTGTTTTTTAAACATCTTAACCATTGAAAGAAAGAGATTTAAAATTGTTTCTAGGCTTTATTTATAAAATAAATAGCTTACCTCCAAAATGTGTAAAATGGTGAGGAGAATTACCCTGGCCATGTAACAATGTCTAGCTAGGACCTGCTTATGCCATGCTGCTGTTCCTCTGACACGTTGGCTAACACTGTTCGTGTGGGAACTGGGTACCTCTGCTCAGTCGGGATAAGTGTGACCCGACAGCCCCTGTGGGCAGCTGAGCCAGGAATGATCATCATGAAAACATTCCATTTCTGACCGGCCTGCATCCCCATGAGCTGCTCTGAATCACAGGGTGAGGGCCCACCAAGTAAATGCCGATATAGAATTGTTAATGCATTTATCAATAAAGGCCTTCAAAAATCACTTTTGGTAAACACGTCGAAGAGTTTTTAAAATGCAAATTGGGTTATTACTTAATTATGAATGTTACAGTGACCATATCTGTAACCAGAATTCAGAATCAAGGTCCACTTCAAAGCTGCAGAACTAAACTGATATATTTTAAAAGCATTGATTTAGAGAGGTGAAGCAGTAAGAAGATTATTGTGGTTTATCAAAATCACCTTTTGATATGATAATCATGGATCACAATTAGGATCAAATAAAATATATGAAAGACTATCCCTGCCTTAAAAATGCAATTTTAACTTAGTTTATAGAAATAATCATTGTGTAGAGTTACATAGCGGTATGGTCTATTTAAAACCTACTACAAAAATTGTGTTATTTTGAACAAAAAACAATTTTGATATGTTTGTAAGACTGTGGTGATTAAAATAAGTTTATGTTTTTCTCTAAAATTTAGCAGTATGTAAAGTAAATGATCTTTAACTGAATTCTGACCAGCTTTCAAAAAAATCTAAAAAGTAAATAATTTGGATATAACTCTATGTTTAAAATGAGTTTTTTAAGACAGAACAGTCTACATGAACTCAATAGCAAAAGAAAAAAGTGGTTTGGAATATTTACATCGAAAATGTTTAGGTTTTTAAAAATCCATATTTTGAGCCAGAAAATATGTTAATTTTACTTAATCTTTTCTGACTGCCAACAATTTTCTAGGCATTATATATAATACATAAGCTGTGGTTCCGGAGACTATTCCTATATACAGGGTGTACCCCCAAAATGTATACACACTTTAACAGCTGATAGTTCAATTTTGAAAATGAAATGTATTTTAATAAACACTGCCTTTATAATTATTCAAAATGTGTGTATACATTTTGGGGGGACACCCTACATTTCATGCTCAAGTAAATGAAGTTGTACTTCATTTCTAGGGAAAAATAAACACTCAGGTCCCCAACGGACACAATGTCTTACATGGTTGAGAATTATATCCTACCTTTGGCACAGATGTGGGAAATTCCCAAATCCGAGGACAGCATGTCTTACCTCTGTTTTTTCTTATATGAATGAGAAACAAGGTCTCTACTTCTGAAGGAATATCTTCAGTGATCATACCAAATTGGTTAAAAGAATCATCATCGCCACCCCACCCCCATTCTGCACATTGGAATTTGAATTAGTTGTAATGGATTGTGATGTTACAATGTTCTTTCATGCTCATGGGTTACTCTGTCTTTAATTGACTTAGAACAGATTTCTCCCCATGCTGGGTACAGTATAACCAGGATTATGTTATCTCATTTTCACAGTAATACCTGCTTATAATGGCAACAAATCATATCTCTAAAGAGTGAATATAAAAGTCTTGCAGAAAATGGATGAATACCTCTGTTCAATAGAGGAAATATGCACTGCTTATTTTTTTTATTAGTCGAAGGAAATAACCAAAGTAATCCTTTACAATAAGGCTAGAGTTTTGTGAAATCCTGGTTCCATTTGTCACCATATAAGACCAGGGTATGTGACTAGTTTCCCAAGCAATAGGAGCACTGTCTCTTCCATGCATTTTTAAATAATATGCATATTTTAATTCTCTATTGCCAATGGAAGATTTACTTGAAATTAAAATTGTTTTTTGTTATGTTTTTAACCTATATAAGAGTCCAGTGTTGTATATGAATTTCAATAAATAAAGATATCAAATTGTACATTTGGAAATTACTGCACATATTTCTTAAATTAAATGTAAAGTTATCTTTTAAATACTCTACTGTGTCCCTTCTGAACAAAACTATTAAATATAATGAAAAATGCTAAATTTTAAGTTTGCAATTACTCTTATCACTCAGGCAAAAAACAAAACAAAACACTGAAGGCATTAAGGAAGGGAGAGAAATAAAAAAGGAATTAATTGAAGAAACAGAAAAAAGGAGGGTTAAAATAAAAGATGGAGAGAAGTCAGGAAGCAATAGGAATACTAGAATTTGGTTGTGGGCAAAGAAATTCAAATAGAGGATTAATTTCAATACAATCATTTAAGAACTCAGATAATTTAGCAGCACTCCTCCCATGCTATCTTGTGATTCTTGGTCTCCCTTACCTGGCTCTATTTTCTTCCCACAAAATAGTTATCACCTGCTAGAATGCTCTAGAATTCACTTATTACTCTTTATTTTCTTTCCAGGCCTCTTCCCCTATGCTAGAACTTAGGCTTCACTAGGGCAGGGTTCTTTGTTTTATTCTTGGACATATACCAAGCACTAGAAGAGTGAAGCGTGCCAGGCACACAGTAGGTGCTTAATAAATACTGTTGGAAGACCGAAATAAGCTGCAGTGATGCTAAATAAGGCCAACATAGTTAGTGGATGGCAGTCATCTGAGCGTATAAGACATTCAGAGTTTCCTGGGCTTCTCAGGCCTACTCTAGCACTCCCAGACTGTTCATTGTGAATCTGCTAAGTTGCCCACTTCATTCGTTTCTTCAGGAACATCTTTGGACCCGGGCACAGAGGAACAGGATCTTCTAGCTTCAAGGCCATCTCTAATGCACTATTTTATATCTTAGATCAAGTACTCCAGTATTCTGAGTCCCTCCCCGCTTAAAAAAACTTTATATTTTGAAACACAGATTCACAGGAATTTGCAAAGAACTGTACAGCAAGATTCCCATGCACCCTTCACCCAGCCTCCCCCAATGTTAACATCTGGCATAACTGCAGTGCAACATAAAACCCAGGAAATTGGCACTGGTACACACCATAGATCTTATTCATATTTCTCCAGTTACACATATACGCATTTGTGTGTGTGTGTCTCTATGTAATTTTATGCCGACTATAGTTTCATGTAAACACCACCACAATCAAGATGCTTAACTGTACCACCAGCACAAGGCTCCTGATGGCCCTTTTAAAAAGCACTGCAAGGACAGATACACCTGTTCACAACCCAGCATCCCAGACTTATGGCTGGAGCTGGAGAAGCACCGCTCAGATTAGTACTTCCTATGGCCAGGACAAGTTGAACACCTACTCTTCTATTTTAGAATTTGTTGGTGATTTGCACTTGTATTCATTACCAGCCCAGTCATGGAGGGGCTCTCGGCCATTCAGGAGGAGCATCTGAAGGTCACCCTTCAGAAAAAGAAAGACACACGTTCTTGACAACCAGCCCTGCAAGTTGGTGGAGACTCTGGAAGGGAGACCAGGCATGGCGCTGGTCTTAGTTCCCGCTGCTGTAACACATCACCAAAGACTGGGGGCTGAAAAACACACATTTATTCCTCTCAGTTCTGGAGACTACAAGTCAGCTCTTGGTGAGTGCCCTCCTCCTGGTTTGAGAGGGCTGTGTTCTTGCCGTGTTCTCACATAGCTGGCTCTCTGGCCTCTTATTATAAGAGCACTAATCCCATCATGAGGGCTCCACTCTTTTATTCACCCCACCTCCAATCACCATCACTTTGGGATTATGATTTTGACGTAGACATTTTGGAGGGGGACACATTTGAGTCATTGCTGCTCTCTTCAAGACACCTGTGATCTAGGTGGCACTGCCGCACATGAGGACAGACTGATCTCTGCGAGTCGATCAAAGTAGTCAACCTTATCCCATTCAGGTGAATTCACTTCCCAGCTCATCAATTTGTGGTAAATCAGGCACATCAGGATCCTGTAACCCATTCCCCGACGCCTATACCATACACAAAGGAGGCCTGGTCATCCTTCTATCCCCTGCAGAGAACTACCAAGGTGAATAGAGAGGTCTGGACCATTTGAACACACTGGGGAGCTCATGACCTTTCTCTAGTAAGCTTCTAATTAAGTGGGTAAGGGAAGGAAGTGGTGAGAAATGAGGCTGGGAGGTGGACTGGAGCCAGATTATGAGGGGCCTTGTATACCACATTAAGGATCTTGAATTTTATCCTCAACTCTGGTAAGAGATAAGGGCAAAATGGCTGGGTTACATTACTTAGCTAATCCAGTCAACTGACCTGGATACCTAGAAATAAATTCAGAAGGTGTAATTAAAGTAGAAATGAATGAAGCTTTTGTTGTTTAGTTTCCAAGGAGAGAGTAACAGATGGACACGGACATATTAGCTTTTGTGATTTAGAAAAAACAAGCCTATTCCCTGGATGTGATTTTATTTCCCTAGTTTTATCCTTTTAAATACAATTTTAATATTCTATTATCTATAATGGTATGAGGCATTACTTTCATAATTAGAAAAACATGTGTTATATTAAAGCACTTAGGGCAGAAACAGATACTGATTTGAGATTGTAGAGTTAACATTTCCTTATAAACATGCTGCTGTTTCTATGTAAGAGTCATTGTCTTCTCTGGTTTTATTTGCTTGTAAACAAAAAGAATTTTGGGTTCCAAAAACAATGGAAGAAGTGATTGCTTAATATTTCTGTTTAAACCAGTTATTAAATGTCTGTGACAAAATACAAGGTCTGGCAAAGGAAAGCCCTGTGCTTGCTGTCACTTTCTTCCAAAGAATTCAAGGTCTTGAACCCTAGGGCAGGGGTGGGCAACCTTTTTGTGAGCGCGTGCTAAAACCAGCAAAATCTCTGACTCAAAATTCTTCTGCGTGACAACCCTAATTTTTTGAGAACATGTTATGCCTACTTGATATCGCTTAAGGTATACGTATGTGAAGAACCTTGAAGAAATAATAAAATTCATTCAAGTGACAAAAATTGCTCTTCCCCTCTCTCGTCAACCCATGTCAAAGGTCTTTAAGATAACTTATGTAAAATTATTTATTTATCTAAGATGCACCTACACTGAATTTATCTGAAAAATAAAAAAGTCGATATTAAGAAAAAAAATGTAAATGGAAGATTATAAGAGAGGGTTTTGTGTGCCAGTGAAAGTTACTGGCATGCCATGTTTGGCACGCGTGCCAAGGGTTGCCCACCCCTGCCCTAGGGAGTGGTTCCACTCTTATTTACTGCAGTTCTTTCCTCTCTACAGTCAGTGGTTGGCCTAAACAGAGACACAGTCAGCCACACAGTGTGAGGAAGCTCAGGATAAAAATCTGTACTCAGGGGAGAAACCACATGAAGGCCAAATTGCCTGCTTAAATAGCTAAAGCTAGTTTCTCTCTTTAAAAACATTTTTTTAAATTGATTTCAGACAAGAAGGGAGAGGGAGAGATAAAAATGATGAGAGAGAATCTTTGTTTGGCCACCTCCTGCACATCCTACACTGGGGATCGAGCTTGCAACCCAGGCATGTGCTCTGACTGGGAATTGAACCATGACCTTCTGGGTCACAGGTCAACACTCAATCACTGAGCCATGCCAGTCAGGCTAGCTTCTCTTTTTAGTATCATTTGCACGGCCCCTCCCCCTACCCCTACCCCTTTTTAGGACGTAAGTTTTCCCATCAGTCCCTTATTCATTCATTGGTAACAGTGCACCTATTTTCTGATAGGCACAGAACTAAGAGCTGGCTATCCAATGAGTGGTAAACAAAATAGACAATCTCTGTGCTCATGAAACATATGGGAGATGGTAATAAAACTTCCCCCCAAATATATGACAACTCCTTCTGGTAGGGGCTTCAAAGTAACAAATGGAGGGCCTTCTGTTACAGATAATCATAGAGTGCAAAGGCTCTGCTCTCTATGAGGTGGTATTTAAGGAAAGAATTAGCATGCACAGACCTGGGGGAGAATTGTCCAAGCAGAGGGAACAGCATAGTAAAAGCCCCAAGATAGCAAAGATCTCAGCTGGGAAGGGGGTTGTCTGGAATGGAAAGATCAGCAGGACTGGGATGCTGCCAACACAGGGTCCTAAAACTCAAGAGTTTGTAATGGGAAGGTGCTGAAAGGCTTTAGGCTGGGGAAAAATATGGCCAGTTTTGTGTTTTTGGAAGATTACTCTGTTTGTGTCTATCTGCAGAGTAGCTCTTGAGGATCTGGTCATTTGGGCTGCTTATAGGAAAAGGAACTCGGTGGCTGGGATGGGCGGGAGGGAGAAGTTTTACTGGAGACCCTTACTGAACATGCTTTTGAAGGCATTATGTATATTCCAAGACTGGAAGCAGGAACAAGAAGAAGGCTATTGCAGATGTCCAGGACAAACCTGAGACATACTCAGGAAAACTTGGTGATCAGATTGTGGGAGTGAGCAAGTGGGAGGAATGATCCCTCCCCCTAGCCGGTCTGGCTCAGTGGATAGAGCATCGTTCTATGGACTGAAGGGTCCTGGGTTCAATTCTGATGAAGGGCACGTGCCTCTGTTGCAGTCTTGATCCCTGGCAGGGCTACATGTGGAAGGCAACCAATCAATGTGTCTCTCCCCCTCCCTTCCACTCTCTCTAAAAATCAATGGAAAAATATCCTCAGGTGAGATTAACAAAACAACAAAAAAAGATGATCCCTTGTTTTGGATTCATGATTGAGCAACTAAGTGAATGGTGATGAGAACTGAAACTGGGGAGACTTGAAAAGGGACTGTTTGGGGGCCCTTTTCAAGTCTCCAGAATTTCTATTTAGTTGAGGCTTAGAGGTGACCAGCTACTTGGAAGTAAGAGCTGGAAGAGATTTGTCTTAAATATCTAATTGCATAGCGTTTGATTACACTACACTAACCAAAAATACACACACCGGAAAACTGAAAAAGCAAAGCCTCAGGGACTTATAAAACAAAGCTCCTTTTTGTCGGGGTCCAACCCCAGCAGGTCCAGGGGTTCCCAAAGGTGTGGACGGAGTTGGCAAAGAAGGAATGACACAGAGACAGCGTTCAGTTGATCAGCAACCTAGCCAGGTTCTCTAGACAGGATCTCCAGCCAAGTTCTGTGTTTTATTGTCTTGTTACATCTGTATTTATACCAGTTGATATTAATCCTATCAATT